>NW_027461554.1:0-412287 GCF_027571235.1 Dermatophagoides pteronyssinus | reverse complement strand
ATTGTTTTGTTTCAGTAGTGAATCATTTGTCGATAATTAATGAATGTAAATGTGAATAGAGTTTTCCGATTTATCGATATATACTCCAAGTTTTACTTTCGCATTTTTTTACCCTTATTCTATACAATCTATTCAGCTATTTAACATGATCAAAATATGACAAAATGATTCATTGATTTATAATAAACATTGTGAATGATCTTTTTTTTTGAATCGATGTTGTTGGTCGGTTAGATGTTGATGATCTGCAACAACAACAACAACTGTTTACTAATTGCCTTTTTTGTTTTGTTGTTGTTGTTGAATCTTTTATGGATTCTTGCTCTTTTGCTCATTCAAATCAGAAAATTTCAGGTTTTATCATCATCACCGGAAAAAAATCAAGTAAACCAAACAAACAACAACAAAAAACTAATCTTGTTCGATGCAGATGTGAAAATTTGTTGTTTTTACATTATACCGTTTACCATCTCACAGACCCATGGATAAAATCCATTGGGAATACTTTCCGCTATAAAACAAGAAAATGATGAAAGAAAGAAATTTGGTTTTGAATTGTTGACGTAGAAATATACAATATGAGAATATCCTCCGCATATAATTTTTCAATATTTGATTCATTATTCATTAATTTATTGTAACTAATTTTGTTTTTGTTTTTTTGCAATTTTTTAAAGATAATCGACAACGAAGATTTATTGTGAATGATGCAAAAAATAATGGTCGTAGTGGTAGTGGTGGTGGACAATATCAAAGACGATTACAATCACCATCATCATCGATGACAACTTCAACAACGACAACAACAACATCAACAACAATTATAAATCGTTGTTCACCAAAAACATTTGAAACATGTTTATCAATGATGCAAGAAGTAATGGAAAATTCATCATTAGCATTTCCAATCAATTCAAAAGATTTAGATATTACATGCCGGTATGTATATTTTCAATCGATTGATTGATTTATCATTTTTCATTTTTCTTTTTTTCAATCAATGAAAAAAATCAAATCAAATCAACATTGAAACAAACAAACAAACAAACAAACAAACAGGAAATTAAAATCGGGAGATTATTGTGCCGAAAAATATATACGTTCTTGTGCCGGTAATCGACAACGACATCTTTATCAGGATATTGTACAAGGATCGAAAAATGTTATCCGATTATTATGTCAACAAGGACGTACACAGCAATGTAAGTTTTTTATTTTTTTTCATTGAAAATGAAAATTGAAATCCAAAAATAACAAAAACACAAAAACAAAACAAAAACTCATTACGATTACACGCTGTGATGATGATGATGATGATAATGTTTGTGAAGTTAATTTCCAAATGAAGAAAAAAAAGCATTCAAAAATCTTAAATATGAAAATTCTTAAAACAAGAAAAACAAAAAAAAAATCTTGAATAAAGAAAATTTTGAATAGATGAAAATCATCCAATGAAACTGAAAACTGTCATTTAATTTTGATGATTATTGTCGAATATCCACACATAGAATATCCAAGAAAAAAAAACATTTTATTCTTACTTTCACAACATTGAAAATGAAACGTGAAATACGTGAATCATTTCTTCTTTTTTTTCTTCTACTATTTCTACTCAATGTATCTTCTCTTAAAAATAAAGAAGAAAATCACACATAATCTTCATTATTATTATTATTATTATTAGTTTATTTTTCCTATTTACACACACTTCCACTTTCCACTGTGTGTGTGTCCAAACATTTTCAAGAATGTTTTTATTTTTTCGTTTGGCGAATAAAATGATGATGATCATCATCATGGATAATCTTCAACCACATTCCAAAATATTATTATTATTATCATCACCAATTTCAAGGGAGAGAGAGAGAGAGAGAAAGTAAGAAAAAAATGATATTACATTATCCAATTTTATGTTTGTTTATAATAAACTTCTGAATGAATTACAATTACATTAGTGTAAAAACAAAGCCAAAACTATCAAAATCGATATGTGATGAAAATGTATGATATTGTGTGTGATTTGAAACAAAAAAAGAAAAAAAAACAAATTCAATTTTTAAATTTTCATCACTTTAAATTCATTATCAATATTTATTTATCGATTTGTGATCATCAAATTGATTTGTATCATCACGATGATGATGATGTGATGATAATGTTTTATTATTTTTTTCAACATTCCGATATAAAATTTGAATGAATTTCTTCGTTGATCATCATCATCATCATCATCATAATATTATTATTATTGATTATATAGAAGATTGCGCTATATAATTTTATTTTTCCGGAATTTTATTTTTCCTGTTTGTTTGTTGTTGTTGCTTTCTTCACACCGAAAATAAAAACAAACAAACAAAAAACATTGCAATCAAATACACCCATCACCGATAGAGAAAAACACATATGAGAATCACACACACACACCCATATGAATGAATATTCTCATCATATTGATGACATTCTTTTACATGACATCCATACAGATGATTATGATGATTATTATTGTCATGTTATCAAGGAAAACTTTTTTATTTCATTCAATTTATTTATCAATATTGTGATATTTTTTTCTCTCTCTCTCTCTCTGCAACATCACTTTGATCATCATCATTGATCCCGTAGGGATCATCATATAACAATCATAATCAACCAACCAAACAAACAAACAAATAAATAAACGGTAATCAATCGACCGTAATCTTTTTTTCTTTTACCGATATTTTTTTGTTTGTTTGTCGATCAATTTTCCATTTTTATGTTTGGTTTTGGTTTTACATTTTCATTCAAAAGTGATGATTTTTGTTGAAATTTTTCAATTTTTTGTTTCCATTTCTTTCATGTGATGACATTGAAACATCATCATATTTATGGAAATGAAATTGATTTTTTCCATCATCATCGTTTTGATATACAGGAAATGTAAATTGATTTTTTCTTTCTTTGATTTAAAGAAAATTTGTCGATTTTTTCCCAGTTTGATAATGTCATTTTTATAAATATTGTTTTTTTTTGTTTGAAAAATTTTCTTTGCAAAACAAAAATGAAAATTCAAACATTCTATTTCCAGAATCTTTTTTCTGGTTACATAAATCTTTTAGTTGCTGGTTGTTTTTCATCATCATCATCATTTTGGTTTTCACCCTTACACCAAAATGTGATGTATATATTCTTCTTTTGGGGGTACGAATAAGAATGGGGGAAAAAAAGTTTCTATTCGTTTGGTTTTCTTTTCAACCATCCAGCCATTCATCCATTCTTACGAAAAAAAATGGATAAAACTTTTTTTCCAGTTTTCAGAATATTTATTTGTTTTTTTTGCAAACAACTGGTAAAAAAACCCGGTACCCGAAAATCCAACGAAGAAAAAAATGAATGAATGAATGAATGAAAAAACAAAACGTCAACATTTGATGAAACATTGACTGCTGTTGTTGTTGTTGGTGATACCAACGAACCCAGCACGTACTATTCACATAAATCCCATTTTTTTTAGGTTAAAGAAAACTTTTTTTTTCGTTAACCGAAGAAAAGAAAAAAGATTATTTGTTCATGATATGACACACGAACACACAGAGAAGAATGAACACCGATCATCATGTTTTTTTTTGAAAGTTTTGCCATTTGTTTCCAAAAACAAAAAAATAAAATAAATAAATCTTTCAATAAATTTTAAATTTAAAATAATAATAAATTTTTTGTTTTGTTTTGTTTTGTTTTGTTTTGTTTTGTTTTCTGTTTTCCGTTTTCCTTTAAAATTTGACAGTATATCTACAATATGCTCCATGTTTAAAAGATATATCAATATCATCGCAAAAATGTTTGACAGTTGTTAGACGTTTTCAATCCATATCAAAAATGATGTCCGAAAATGAACAACAACCACAACAACAACCAGAACCGATAAATCGACAAAAAAATGATAATGATTTACGTTTATTAAAATTTTGCTGTGCATATCAGGAAAGTGTTGATTGTCAATTACAGAATGTAAGAAAATATTGTGGCCAAGAAGGTTTACGTTTTTTTGAACATTATATGTCTGAAATGACAAATTCATTGATTAATCAACATTGTGCTGGTTATACATATAGTGATAAATGTAAACGTTTACGTCGTCGACCACATAATCATAATCATAATAATAATCATCAACATCGTGGATCATTGGATCATCATCAATCACATCAAAAATCAAATCACCACCAACACCAACAACAACAACAACAACAACAATTGAATCCAAATAGAAAATTTATCTATTTTAATAATTCAACATTTGATCGTCATTTAAATTATAATTCAAATCAACATAATAATGAAGATTATGATGATGATATTGATAATTATTATGATAATATTGATAATGACGATGATGATTCGGACAATCAAAATGATGGAGATCGATCATCAATCGATTCTGATTCTAATGATTATCATAATTCAATATTATCAACAAATGGATCGATTATTTTGTTCGATTCAATCAGAATTAATTTGTTAATCATTTTATTGATCATTATTATGGCTGATCAATGATAAATCATGACATGAGACTTTTTTGAAAATATTCAGATTATTGATTAGCAATGAAAAATTAATTTGATAATTTCAAAGTTTCAAAAAAAAAATTAATCTTTTTACAAATATATTTTACAGGTCCACTTGCGAATATTTTTTTTGGACATCCATTTTCTGTTTGTTTGTAGATAAATATTTTTTTTGTTTGTTTGTTTTTTACATAGCTGATTGATTTAGATTGATTGATTGCAAAAAAAAATTTGTAGAAATTTGGAATATTAAACAAAACAAAACAAAATTCTATGAATAAAATAATTTGGATTTTAAAAAAAACGATTCCCCCGTGTCGCCATCTAATGTTTGAAAATCAAAAAAGAAAACTTATGTTTAGTTTTTTTTTGAGTTATTCCAAGAATCCTGTGTATATGAATCACATGTGATTCCTGAATACCGATCAACATAATGTTTTTCAAAACAAATTGGTTACCAAGATTAACATCGCGTAATTGTTTGTTATATAAATCATTATTTATTAAGAATTCTTTTATTCGATCATCATCATCACAATCAAATCACAATGAATCTAATAATGAATCATTATTACTTAAAGAGATTGTTAAACAAATTCAATTTACCGGGCCATTAACCGTTAATGATTATATGCGTTTAGCATTAACACATCCAAAATATGGTTTCTATATGCGTCAAGATGTTTTTGGTGAAAAAGGACATTTTATTACATCTCCGGAAATATCGCAAATATTTGGTGAGGTAAGGTAATTTATTTAAATAAAATATGTCGATAGAAAAAGAATGAATTAAAATCTTTTTTTTGAATTTTTTTGTCTAAAATTATTAAGCTAATTGCTATATGGATAATGTATCAATGGCAACAATATTCAAATGCTCGACAATTAGATATTATTGAATTAGGACCAGGACGTGGTACATTATCTGCAGATATTGCCCGTTCAATGGCACAATTTAATCAGACACGTCAATCAATAAATGATTTTCATTTACATTTGATTGAAATTTCACCATTTCTTCAATCGATTCAACATCGAAATCTTTGTGATAATGAAAAGTATATCATTGATAATAATAATCGGAAATCATCGAAAACCAAATATGGTCAATCGATTCATTGGTATCAATCAATCGATCAATTGAATCAATCAAAACGACAATCGAATCGTTTTCCAATATTCATTGCCAATGAATTTTTCGATGCATTTCCTATACATAAATTTATTGTAAGTAAATTCAAATTTTTCTTATCTTTTAAATCATCATTCAATTTGTTATTCATTAAAATGTTCAGAAAAATTCAAAACAACAAAAATGGAATGAACTATTAATTGATTATGATGAACAAAATCGACGATTACGTTGGATACAGGCACGAAATGAAACACCGATGATAAAATTATTATCATTAAATGGTCATTTTGATCGTTATTCATCATCAAATGTTGAACATATTGAATATAGTCCAACTATATTTGCAACTATCGATAAAATTATTGATTATATTGAACAACAATCAATAGAAAATGATAATAATGATGATATATCTGGCTGTATTTTAATATGTGATTATGGTTTTGATGATGATAATAAGGATAATCATCAAAAAGATCGTGATACATTTCGTGCATATTATCAACATAAACAATGTGATCCATTATTGAATCCAGGTATGGCTGATTTAACAGCTGATGTTGATTTTGCCTCTATTCGCCATCATGTTTTAAATCGACCAAAACGGATGATGAACAAAATGATACATTGTTTCGGTGCAATTGAACAGCGGCAATTTCTTTCGCAAATGGGAATTGGATTTCGTTTAAAAGTCTGTACTGTCAATTTAATCATTAATTTTTTATCTAATTTCTTTCAATGTTTTTTTTCTTCAATATACAGCAACTGTTACAACAACAACAATCATTCAATAACAATCAACATCCGGATAATAAAAATTATTCCAACATACAAAAAGAATTAATTAGCTCTGCACGAATATTAATGGATGAAATGGAAATGGGAATTAGATTTAAATTTATGGCCATTTTTATCGGTAACGAAAAGATAAAAATTGAAAAACCGGTCGGATTTTTGGCCAACGAATGAATTGAATTGAATTTGATTTCATGTTGTGTGTGTGAATAACTGAGCGAAGCTCAAAACACATCACCATTGTTGATTTAAGTCTATTCAATTTTTTTTTGTCATTCAAATAATAAATATTTCTGAATAACTTAAGGTTTATTTATGTGTGTGATGAATGACTTTAAGTCCATTTATAATGGTCATTTTTTTCAAAAGAAATAAAGAAAGGAAGGAAAAAAATAGATCAAATCTTTCATTGGTGGGCTTAACCATTAATGACTTTTTCATCTAGAGTTTTGTTTATCTAAAGGCTGTTGTTAATTTTCAATTTTCAACATTCATCAACTGAATCTTGGACTTGGAAAAAAATCCTAAAACAAATTTCAATAATCCAATACACATTCATTACGCAAAGCTAAGATTGAATCAATGAAATGAATGAATGAATGAAAAAAAAACTGAAAACCAGTTGATTCGAAACCAAGCAGTTTTGACCGGAAAAAAATATGATTGAAGAGAATGAGAATTTTTTTGAATAAAAAAAAATTCATTCACTGATTGACTTATGATGATGTTAAGCAATGTGAATGGACCATTGAATTTTTTTTCTTTGCCTCTATTCCGAATTTACAAACATACACACACGATTTGCCTTGCCCATTATTCTCATACGATGTTATTTTTTTTGTTGTTGTTTAGTGTGTATGTATGGTAAATTTTCTCTACTTTGTTTTCTTATATTGTCTATTTTTTTTATATATCTGAACATCATTCATTCACACACACACACACATGGTTGGCCCCAATTAGGTAAAAAGAAAAATACCTACGATACGAGATTGTATCCTTGATCTAATGATGATGATGATGATGATGTTGATAATGGTGTCGGCATCTTCAATCTAATGACTTGTTGTTGTTGTTCTATATATTTCGGTATCTTTTTTTCACCAATATTTCTCATCATCATCATCCACTATATGTTTGAAATCAAAAATTTCAAACCAAATTGATGTTTGTTTGGTTGTTTAGAGCAAAACAAAAAAAACAGACAAGAACTGCATTTTCAAACATCCAGGTAAAAAAAAAGAGAAAATGAAAACAAGTTTTTCATCATCATCATCATCGTCATTGACCGAAGGCAAATTAATTGATGGAAAAAAAACCTTCGATACCTTTTCGATTTTGATTTGGCTAGTTTGTTTTCTGCATACTTCATTGCTTCTCCTTCTGGCCAATCGTAACCATGAAATCAAAAAAAAAAAAAAATCTGTTTGACAGTTTTTTTTTTTGGTTCCAGAAAAAAATTTCACACATTTTTCCCTCTTATTAACTCGATAGAATAAGATGTAAAAATGATCAATTCAAGGGTTATATATCGGTCTTTGTTTTTGTTAGTGTTCGTTGTTTTTAACACCAATCATGAGAAACTACAACAAAATTTTTATATTATGGCTACGCTTTTGTTGTTGTTACAAACATGAACAACAAAACCTGATCAAACAACTACGATTGATTGATTGTAGTTTGAAATCGGGCAAGAAAAAAATCAACCGTATTTTCTTATCGAGCAAAAAAAAAAAGAAAAAATTATTGATCACCAATCAAGGAATCCATTCAAACAAACACTATTCGGATATAAGGTCATTATCATCATCGAGGTAATAGTAGTAGTAGTAGTAGTAGTGAAAAAAAAATTCAACGCTACCCATGTTATCAATAAGTTTTGAAGATCGATTATGAAAAAAATGGACCGAAAATGGTAATAATAAAAAAAATAAACAAGGTAAAAGGTAAACCACCATGACAACACCTCTGAATTTGTTCAATTTGGATTTTACATGTTTTTTTTCTTGCTACCATTACCGACACATTGCACATGCACAATCATAACAAAAAAAAGCAAACAAAAATCGATTCGAAATTTTTGATTAACAAGGATCAAAAAACCATTTCGTCGTTCAATATAATAATGGAGAATACATACTATGCTTGAACATACACATTCAAAGTATCAGAAAAAACTGTTCAACAAGTGGTAGTTGTGGTGGTTGTATATTGCCATCACGGTAAAAAAATACAACATTGAACGACTACGAACGAATAACGAAGCTATCAGTGTTTTGACTATTTGATGATGAAAAAAAAGCCTGATTGAATGGCTTGCCTGGCAATGCAACAAGTGTGTTGCCATCATTACAACAAACAACATAGATTCACTGTGTGGCCTTTCGTGTTCTGTTCTGTTCTTTTCTTTTCTTCGAGTTTCGTTGTAAAAGATTTCTTTTTGGATTTCTAAAAAAAATTTATCATTTTTTTTGTGAAAAAAAATATTATTAAACAGCAGCTGAAAGTATTGATTTGTTTAGTATCATTTTCGATTTTTTTATATTGTTCAATTTAAATTTATTTTGGATCGATTAAAATATTTCTTTATGAATGATTCGATCAAATAAAAGAAATATTATCATCATCATTTTAAAAGAGAGAAAAATTTGCATCCAATTTATCATGTGTCATTCATTCATCAATGATTTTCATTGCAATAATAATCATCATCATCTTTGTTGTACCATTTTCAAATGATAATAGTTTGATGATGATGATCATCATCATCGATAATATCGACAATAAAAAAAATAGAATGGCCATTCATTTTTAATGAATGATGACAATGCATATTATCATCGATTAATTTCGATCGATTGATTTCGTCAAATCGATATTTATCCAAATGAAATGTTGAATTCATTTTATTTTTTTGACTGTTTAATAGTCATTCAAGTGTTTGTTTCTGTTTTTTTTTTTTGAAAAATTCTTTTTATTCCCTGATGATGTGATTTGATTGGAATTCTTTAACTTTAACAACAAACAATGATGATTCATCATCATTTCTTTCAATAAATTCAGTGATTGTGTGTGTATGTGTGTGGGTGCAATCAACAACGATGATGATGTTGTCAAAAACAGTATCCATAACAAAACAGAAATGAAATTTGAAATTGTTATTTTCATTTTGAATTTGTGATAACCTTTCTTATTAAATTATCTTTATATACCAAATATCATTATAATGTCACATAATCAACAGCAACAGAATTGTTGCTGGGGTGAAGTTATATTACTTGATGGTCGTAGTGTTGAAATATTGATCCAGGTATGTGATTTTTTGTTTTTTGTTTTTGTTTTTTTTAAATTTTAAAATTTTGTTTGTTTGTTGAATTTCGTCAACACCGTCAAAATCTAAAGCCACGTTTATTTGCTGGTGATCTATTCGATACGGTTGCATCACATTTTGATCTTAAAGAAAAAGAATATTTTGGTCTTGCATTTCTTGATGAAACGTATGTTATTATTTATCAAACAATTAATTAATTGATTAATTAAATTTTTTAAATTTTAAAATAGTGGTCAATATAATTGGCTAAATCTTGAAAAACGTGTACTAGAACATGAATATGCACAGTATACTTCGAATCATATTCGACAACAATCGCCGACGCCTTTTTCTATTCAATCCAATCAACAATCAACAAAAATTACGAATAAAAATAATAATGATAATCAACAAACACAAAAACATTGTTCAACATTAAATGAGATAAAATCAACAAAATTTAGACTAACAAAATCTAAATCACGATTACCAAATGTTGGTAAATTAAAGAGCTTGAAGAAAAATAAAAATTTGAAACATTTAACAAAAACAACAACAACAACAACAACACAGCCATTATCGTCAATGTCTTCATCGATAAATGTTGATAATAAAAGTAGACATTCCATACCTAATCATCATTATGATCATTTAATCAATACAAATTCATCATCGATGACAACGATAAAATCAGCCAATTCAACAAATGCATTAAGTGCCTGTATATCTGGTTCTTCGTTTGGATCACCAAATGATACATTATCATCACCATTACCACCACCATTGCCAACAATGCCACCACCTCCATTGCCATTAGTGTTAAATACACCGGAAATGATTGTCGTAAATCCATCGACAATAATCAAAACAAACATAACATCATTAATGAATGA
This sequence comes from Dermatophagoides pteronyssinus, assembly GCF_027571235.1. Lineage (NCBI taxonomy): Eukaryota > Metazoa > Arthropoda > Arachnida > Sarcoptiformes > Pyroglyphidae > Dermatophagoides > Dermatophagoides pteronyssinus. Next base: position 401,604 of record NW_027461554.1, on the reverse strand, counting down.
TAAAAATCAAAATAATAACGATGATGGTGTTGATGATGATAACGATGATCCACTTTATGATGTTATCAATCATCAAAACAATAGCAATGATAATTGTGATATGATTAATGAAAATAAGCCAAATTCTCAAATATTTGATCATCATCATCATCATCATCAAGATGGTGGTGTCAATCAAATGATCAATGGTCATCGATCTATTGTTGTCGATAATGATAATGATGATGATGATGATGATAATAATAATAATGGTGATGATGTTGACCAAAATAACATCAACAATTATGATGTTGATGATGATGATGATAGTGATCACGAAGATTTAAACAATAATTTTCATCATCATCATAATGATGGATCGATAATCATCAACGATGATGATGATGATAATAATAATAATGTTGTGAATGATAATCAAAAAAATAATGTTCAACGACAACAACAACAACAACATTTTGTTCTATATTTTCTTGTCAAGTAAGTTTATTTTATTTTATTTATTTTGTAAAAAAATATTTTGGATTTTTTATATTTTTCGGCAGATATTTTATCGAATCAATAACAATGTTACAGGATGTAAATACAATCGAATTATTCTATTTACAGGCCAAATCATTATTGACTAATGTAAGTTTTAACAATGCGCATGTCTTTTTTTTTTTTGTTTGTTTAAAAATAATTTCCAAATTAGTTTTATTATTAGTAAATAATCATCAATTTGAATTTGTAATTAGAATGAAAAAAAAGGGGAAAAAAATTCATTGATTCATTATTTTAGGTGTGGTTTTCCTATGATGATGATGATGATGATGATAATGTTTAGTCTATCCAGTTTGATTTGATTCAGTTCGATTCATTTTAATAACAACAAAAAGAAAATTCCTGTCCTTTTTTTTTACAAACAAACGACATGATCAATGTTTTTCTTTGTTTGATTTTTTTGATCAATCGATTTGTATAAATATTGATTGATTAACACTTATTTAAATGAATAAATAATACGTGTCAACTTGTGTTTCACACAAGATTTACAATTTTCTTTATAAGTTATCTTTTATCAATCCTTTCCAAACGAAAAATAAAACACCCAGTATTTCCTATTCAGTAGACGCCTACACCCAAGATCGATTTTGAGAAAAAAATTTTCCTTAAATCACAAAAATTCTTTAAAAAAAATTTCATTTTTCGAAAATTCAATTTTCCAAATTAGATTTCTCTTTTTCACCTTTTGCATAATAATCACCGGAACAAATAAGCGTAGGTTTTATCGATTTCAACAACAACAACAACAACAAATCTTTGTTGTTGTTGCATAATTATTATTATTATATCGATATCTACAATAATCAAAGAAAAAATTTCTTATTATTGCTAGGTTAGCCATACCTTTCGAAAAAAACAACACCCCCGCACACACAAACAAAAAAAAACTTTTGCTTTTTTTTGCATCAAATCTTTGGTTTTGTTTTTGTTTTTTTTGCACTCTTGTTACGAATTGATTCGTTTTGACTTGAAACATGTTTTTTTCCTGCATTATTAGCTGCTTGTTATACATCCATCAGTTATTATATTGTTGTTTGAAACACCTCGAAAATAGATAATCAAAAATGTGTAGAAAAAAAGATTTTTTATTTTATTTTTGGTGATGTTAAATAATATTGTTTGAAAGTTAAAATATCATCATAATGATTCGGATGATTAGTATTATCATTTTTGTTTTCTTCTTGATAATGATGATGGTTATCTACTCAAATCCAACCTTATTTTCATATATTAAATCTTTTTTCTTTTTCTTTCTTTTTTTTTTTTGTTACATCACATTATCAAATGTGTAAGATTATCTTTGAATAATCGTGCATTTCATTTTCGTTCGTTCATTCGTTTTTGTTGATTATTGTTGTTGTTGTTGTTGTCTTCATCACCCTATATTTGATGAAAATGAATAAATTCAGATAATTATCATCATCATCATCATGATCAGTGTGTCAGTTTAAGCATAACATCGAAAAAAAATGATCGGTAATAAAGATGAAGAAGAAGAAAGAAAGAAAGAAAAAAAAATTAACGACAACCAACAAAAAAAACACAATAGACCATAGAGATAACGAAAGAGAAAATCTTTTTTTGTTTGTTTGTTTGTTTGAAATGAATATAATGAAAATGTATATAATCACTACATTCTATGTCTGTTGTGTTGAAAGCATCTTATGTGTGTGTGGCAACTTCAGATCATCGATCGATCGATTAATCGATCCATTCAGGTTGTAACAAACAATAAATAAGTATTCCAGGAACAACAACAACAACAAATTTCAATGTGTGTGTGTATGTGTATTTATGTTTGTGTGACATTTATTAGCTGATCAAATCAACTCTTATCTTACTACCTAATGTCAATATTTGAATTTAAGAAAAAATAAAATTGACAATATTGATGCGTGTTGTAAATAATAAAATCTGATCTAATTTCCGTTGATTAAACAAAACAAAACAAAAAAAATGTATGGTAAAGAAAGAAATCCTAAACCATCAACAAGTTTTTTTATAAAACATTTTTTTTGTGTTTATTTTTCTTCTTCTTCTTCTTATTTCTTTCCTTGTTCTGTTTATTTGGATTGTTTTGGCTGATTGATTGATTGATTGATTGCAGTGTTGATGTTGAATTTTTTTTTTTTGATTAAACAATTTTTCTCTTTTCCATGTTTGATTTTTTGGATGATGATGATGATATTACATTGGGCGTATGTGATTGTATATGTATATATGTTTGCTATGTTGGATATCATCATTATTTGTTGTTATTTTGTATCCATAATAACATTGAATTTAGGTTATTCATCAAAAATATCATATTGTGTGTGTGTGTGTGATTAACAAGTGAAAAAAGTTTCAAAAAAATTCATTTCCGATTTTTTTTTGTTGAAAAATTTCATTGAATTTTTGTTTGTTTTTTAAATCAAACTTAAGGAAATTGTTCAAGTTGATCTACAAACTGGATTAAAATTATCGGCATTTATATTACAGGCAACTTATGGTGATTGTAACAAGTAAGTTGGTTTTTTTGTTTTGTTTCTTGATTTGGTTTTGGTTCAAATTGAATAAATTTTTTTCTAAATTCAATTAAAGTTTTAATGAAATTAAAATCCGTAATCGTATACATCGTCTTCAATTGATCTCATCGAATCTTTTGGCCGAATTAACATCCTATCAAATTTGGTAAGTTTTTGTTTATTTTTTTCAACATCCAAAACCAAAAAAAAAAAAATTCTTTCGATTAGTCATCAACATCATGATTATCGTGATGATGATAGAAGAAGAAGAAGAAATAAAAAGCTAAAAATAGTTGAAAAAAAAATTCATAAATTTTTTGTTTGTTTGTTATGAAATTGGGGAATCCACAAATAAACACAATTAGCATTATGTTTTGTTTAAAATTTCTTCTTCTTTTTTTTTCATTTGAAATCAAATTAATAATAAGAAGAAAATTTAATTTATGTGTAAACATTACATTCGAATGATTTATTGACCATCATTTTTTTTTCTCTCTCTCTCTCTTTTTTCAAAATGATGACGATGATGATGATGGTAATGATTGGTATCATCACAGTGAGGATCGTATCATTGATGAATATAGACAATTATCAGGTCTTTCATATGGTGAATCAATATTTCGTTTTATGTGTTTGATTGAAAAACAACCAACGTATGGTGTTCATTTCTATGAGGTTAAAGTATGTTTTTCTAATTTTATTTATTAATTTTTATGAAAATAATTATTCATTTTTTAAATATCAATTGAATCCCCAAAACAAAAAAAAATCAAAAGGATAAATCCAAACAACCATATTGGCTTGGTTTATCATTCAAAGGAATTGATCAATTTAGTTATGCTGATCGTCGTCTACCTCTAAAACAATTTGCCTGGAAACAATTGGAAAATTTATATTTTCGTGAATGTAAATTTTCTATTGAAGTTCGTGATCTTAAACGGTATGTTTTTCTATTTAAACTATATTTTAATTTTAAAGAATTCATTTTTTTGTTGTTATTATAAAGTGTTGTACATACATTAAGTTCGATTAATCTTTATGAGAATGCAATCGAAGATCCTGATACATTTGATGATTTATCCACTGCAATCTGTGATCCAACTACACAGTATGGACTTATTTTTTTTTAATTCTTCAAATCAGAATAGTAAATGACAAATTTTTTTTTGTTTGTTTCGATATATAGAGTTTCAGTAAGTCGACGTACATTTGGTCCATGTAATGTAACCGTATTTGTTTGGTTTGCATCAACATCATCATTAACTAAATGTATATGGTCAATGGCCATATCACAACATCAATTCTATATTGATCGTCATATTAACAAGGTAAACTTTTTTTTCAATGTTTTTTTCCCCTTTTCTAAAGATAAAATATTTTCATTTTTTCTATTCAATTTTTTTAATATAGTCGATAAAATATCAACAACGTGCCAAAGATGACATTGTACAATGTTTGAATGAAAATCATAATCGTCGTCGTCATCAAATAAAACAATTATGGTTTCAACAACAACAACAACAACGAAATAGTTATTGTAGTAATAATAGCATCAGAAATTCATTATATTCAACAACAACAACAACAGTATCATCTTCTATTGATCATTCAATGAATCAACAATCATCATTAACATTACCTCGTAATGTAACATTGGGATTCAATAATCATCATCAACAACAACATCAACAACGACAATATCGTTTAGGATCAAATGCAAAATCTACATCACAACATAACAATAATAATAATAATAATAATAAATCATCATCATTGATCTCATTGAATCATATTGTGCAACAACAAGATGTAAGCGGATGTTTATTAGATAATCGTCATCCATCATTGATTAACAATAATAACAACAACATCAACAATAAATTATTATCATCATCATCTAGCGGTGTATCGAGAACAAATTCTCAGACAACTATATCATCTCAACATCATTCACAACGAACTACACAATTAAATCGACAACAACCATTTCGTCATTCAACATCAACATCAAGTATAAATAAAATGTCGACCACACCAACAACACCATCATCATCATCATCATCATCCACGATAGCTGTTCGTGGTTCGTGGATACGAAATTCACGATTAGATCGTTTACGACAATTACAATTACAATTACAGAATAAAATGGATGAATTAAATCGTTTGGATATGATTGAACAACAGATTTTATCGAAAGCTATCGTCAATTATCAGCCACAAGAATTGATTAATGATACAAGTTCAATAATGACATCAACATCATTGAATTCATCTTCATCTTCATCGTCATCATCAAATATTGATCATTCGAATCAAAATCGTGGATCAATTGCATCATCATCAACATCATCATCATTGTTCAATAATAATGTAGTTAAAGCACCGAATTCATTGAAAAATTTTGTCGTCACTGGTCGTGCTTCAAGTTCATTATCATCGAATGCTGCGTCGACGATAGGTGCACAAAATTATCATCACATTGATCATCATAATATTATGGTCAACAACAATGTTGTTCAACATTATAATAGAGGTAGATCACCAATATTAGCAAATTATCCACAACAACAACAACAAAATCATCAACGTAGTAAATCGGTTGGTGTTAGTTCAAGATTCAGTATTGATCAGAATAATGATGATGTTCAATCATCGAAATTGTTAATGTCGCCATCTATAGTACGGAAATCAAACAATGTTAATGATAATCAGGTAAATCATCCATTACCAACAACAAATCAAATTAAAACAGCAACCAATCATCCAAAACAACAACAACAACAACAACAGGCGAGAAATCAATCATCATCATCATTGATATTTAGTTCACCATATGTAAATAAATATGATACATCTGTACAAAGTTTATTAAAATCAAATGAACGTTCAAATCTTTATTCGGTACCAAATCGACGAACATCGGTTGCATTGAATAGTCTTGATGATACTGTCATTATGAATCAATCTCGTCCATCAACTATATCATCAAATTCATCATTATCATCATCATTAATGTATCAACAGCAACCATCAAATAAATATTCTATTCGAACATCAACAGTAACATCATCGACAAATTCATTAACATATTCAACAATATCGTATCATTTGGCAAATAATCAAACATTACGTTCACGTAATAATAGTTTATCAACAATAAATGATAATGATAGAAAACTTATTGAATCAAATGTTGATGATAATATATCGATGACAATTAATAATAATAATAATGATATTGAAACACGATCAACATTATCAAATTATCGTAATATTGATGAAAAAAATCTTGCCGATTATAAGTCATTTTTATTGTCACGTCGTAATAGTTTTGGATCGAATCGATCATTATCATCATCAGCAGCATCATCATCTACATCATCAACGACAACATCCAAATCATCGACAAAATCTACATCAATTAAACAAATGGATAATAATCGTATTATACAACCGAATACTGAATCCGAATCAAATTATGTTAATTTATGTGAATCAAAAAGAATGTTGCCACCGTTATCTGGTGTTGGTAGTCATCAAATTTCAAGCAAAAATAATAATTCAGATTATGTCAATCTAATCATGTCATCTAAAAATTCTTTATCATCATCAAATGTTCAGCCACCTCCGTCATCACAACAACAGCAGCAACAACATTATCAAAATCATATATATCAGAATTCACAGAATTTAATGTCATCAAAATCATCGATACAGAGACGGCCACAACAACCGAAAACATGGTTTGAAACAGATTTAGATTATCATCACATGAAATTTGTTAAACAACAACAATCATCATCAATTTATAAACCAATTATTAAGCCATCAAATAATCTAGTCTTCAGTCATTTGACAATCAATGACAACAATGATTGTAATAATGATTCAACGAAGACAATTTATCATCCAATACATTTGGTGACGACAACGACCGATAATGATGATAATGATGATCATGATGAACATGAACAAAAACAAATATTTAGAAAATCACCAACACCATCACAATTATCCAATGGTACATCAACAACAACATCATCATCATCATCGTTGATGTTTAATCAACAACAACAACATCAACAGCATGGATCATCTTTATATTCGAATCTACCATCAAAACGATTAATATCATCATCACCATCAACAACGACAAAAATTTCAAATGGTGGAATTATTGATGGTTCATTATTATCATTAACATCATCATCATCATCATCGGCATCGGCATCATCAACATCGACAGTAAACGATGGTGAAACAATGATAACAACAACATTATCATGTCCACCACCAGTACAAGCATTATCACCAATTTGTACTGTTGCATTTATACCATCCGAACAACAACAGGATACAACAATAACAACAATAGCATCGACTATTTCAACAACAACAACAACGACAACATCAACAACAAATGAAGTACCAATAGCATCATGTAAAGGTAATATTGTTGAAGTTGATGTTGTTACTGTTGGACATTTTCAACCGGGTTATGAAGAAACAAAACCATTTACAATGTCAGATTTTTATAAATATAGTCAACGTTATCGTCAATCACAGCTTCAACAACAACAACAACAACAGAATTTATCATCATCAAAAATAAATGAACAACAACAAATGACAACAATAACCAATGGTCAATCAACATTGATGATAAATAACACGGAAAATTCTAATCAATCATTAATCAATAATAATAATAACGATAATGATAATAATAACAATAATGTAACAACAACAACAACAATGGTTTATACATGATTCTCTAATTTTCCTTTTTTTAATATTCAAAATAAATAAAAAAATTTCAAAATAAACATTTCTTGTTCATTTTTTTCCCATATCCTTAAATCACGGGATTTTTTCTGTTGTTTAATTTATTTACTATTTCTGTGTGTGTGTGTGTGTTGTTCAACACAAATCAATTGATTGATTAATTGATTTATGATCATTATCAATGGGTGATGGATAATGATAACCTTTTGTTGTTGAAATTTCATTTTTTTTTGTCTGTTGGGATTATGTATCGAAAAATTTTCATCTGTAAATCTAATTCAATTTAATCTAATATCGATAAATTTTTTTCACTTAAATAATTTATCCAAAATCTATCTAGTAATTGATTCTGGATGGGGGGAAAAAAATTTGTCATTGAGATATTAATCGGAAAAAAAGAAAGATAAATTCATCAATTAAATATATTGGCGGTCATCAATGATGATGATTATCATTAAAAACTTCGAACAACAACAGTAGAAATTTTCATTTTATTTTGCTGATGTTGATGATGATGATGGAAGGACATCCAGGTACATTTGACATTCGTTATTTTTTCATGTATACATCATTATCTCATTATCATACAGTGTGTTTGGACATTATTTTACTACCACAACAGCAAAAAAAAAACAAAAAACAAAAACCATCGCCACTTGTTGATTTATGAGTATATGTGTTTGTGGAGATTTTACCACTACCATTTTTGAAAACCATAACCAAAACCAAGCTTATTCCGTTTACGCTTTTTGTGTGTGATGATGATGAAATTAGATTTTATTTTTTGTTAATCAAAAATTTTAAAATTTCATCGATTCATTTCCACAGAAACAAAACAAAACAAAAAAAAACTATAATCATGATTTAAACCGCATTTTTTTGCAACCAAAATAAAACAGTAAAAAAAATAAAGAATCAGGATGATTTAACAGCTAGCAGCCGTAGTTTTATCTTTAAAGATTCTAGATTTTTTTTTCAATTTCTGACTTATCAATTCTGAATATCGTATAATAACTTTGATAATAATGAATGAATGGGAAATTTCATCTGATCATCATTAAATATTTAAATACAGCAAAATAAATGAAAAAAAAACAGAAAGTTTCTATTTATTTTTTTTTTGTCAAGGATATTTAAACGCAACAACCACTACCATCTTCATCATCATCATCATCAACATCGAAATGATGGCCATCTCGAATAATCAGAAATCGCATGGCAGCCGCTGCTACGACGACGAAGACGACGAAAACATCATTGGATGATGATGATGATGATGATGGCGACAAAATGGTAAAAAACGAAAATCAAATTTTAACCAAAACAAACAAACAAAAACTGATCATTATTTATGTGAAATTATCGATCGTTCAATGATCATCATTGCATTATAATGAGAAAGTGAAATGAAGAAGAAGAAGAAGAAAAAAATCCCGAATCCAAAGAACAAGAAAAAAACCAATCGAATCGAAATTGTTAATTTTTTTTATTATTATATTAAATTGATTGAAATTCTCTCTCTCAATTCACTTTCACTTGTTGTTTGTTCACTATACAACTTCATCGAAATATATTTTCATTCACGTATCGTGAAAGGAAATATATTTAATAATAATAATAATAAAATTTACTTTTACTTTTACTTTTACTATTCTCATCATCATTAACATCATTTTTTTGTTTTGTTTTCATTATCAATCAATGTTGTTTCAATGGTTTTTCTTCTCTCCAAATATCTTTACTTTTATTAATCGTTTTTTTGTTTTTGTTTGGAAATTTGCAATGATGTTAATAATAAACAATATTCTATGTTCATGTTGAATACGTTGTTGTTGTTGTTGTTTTTTTTCTTATGATTCGTGCAAGATGAGAAAATTGTCATTTTATTTGATTCCTTAGAATCAATTTTTCTTGAATTTCATCATCCAATGCTTTTGGTAAGTTTTTATTTTCTGTTTGTTTGTTTGTATTTTTAGAAAAATTCTCTACATTATCATCATTCAACAACAGTATTGTATCAAAGATTAAGAACAAAGTGATATAAATCAATCAATCAAACATTGCTGTTGTTTCTCACCCACCATAACAACCAATTTTGATAATTAAACCAAAAATGAGTGAAATTTCTTAGATGTTAAGCAAAATTCTTTTTTAAAACTTTTTGTTTGTCTCAATTTGTCTGGACAACAACAACAACCTAAAAATTATGAATCCTTTGTTACCTGATCAATATTTTTTTTCTCTCTCTCTCTCTATTTACTTTTTTCAATTTATTTGATTGATTGATTGTCTTGTTGTTGTTGTTTGCTTTAAATAACAAATCGATTAACATTTAAACAACAGCAACAGGTAACAATTCAATCTTTCAAACAAATAAACAAAGTTTGACATCTTTATCAACAAAGATGACATTCTAAATAAGAATTGTTTGTTTGTTTTTTAGTTCTCAATAATCCAACAAACCAACGATTCATATCAATATCGGGATCAAACAATTATAAAAACCGTAACATAGAAACAGCAACAGCAATCGACAATCGACAATCGACAAAGCAAACAACAAAAAATTATTCAAAAACCGAAAAAAAAGAATTTCATCATCATCATCATCATCATTATCATCAAAATGTGCAACAAGTGTCATTCATTCATATTTCGAAATATAAAATTCATCATCATCATCTGTTGCTGCTGCTGCTGCTGTTGCAAATTTTACAGCCATCAAAATTGGTTTTTGGTTTGAAACAAATATATGAACACACCAACCAACCAACCAACCAGCCAACAAGTTTTTTCCCATTGTGTTATCATCAATTTCTTTTTTTTTCATTTAGTTTACCAGCAACAATATTTATTGCTGCTGCTGTGTGTGTGTATGGATGATAATATCACCGCTATGTGTTCATAAATATTATTTCAAAAAAAATGAAATAATTTTTTTTTCGTTTTTCAATTTCCCACACACACAGACACAGACACACTACTGTTTTTTCCTTCAAATCTAGAATAATAATATTATCCAATCGAAAAAAAACAATGATAAAAAAAATGTTTGTCAAACTGAAAAAAAATTGATTTGATGGTGCGTCTTCCTAACATTTTCATTTTCATTTTCATTGAATGTTTTGATGATTTTCATTTTCACCGGATGATTCTCTATATCGTTTTTTTTTGATTCACTTGTTGCTCTATATGCTTAATGCTTGATGATTATGATGATAATATTTTGGTTTTTGTTTTCTCTACTATTCAACTCACCCAACAGTGTTCAATCATATTTTATCATTTTATGATTGATTGATTGATTTGATTCAATCAAAAATTTTCTTCTTAAATTTCATTTATCCATGTTTATCATTTAAATTTATTCATTTTTATCACAATTAGATTTGATAATTTTCTTCGTTTTTATTTTCTTTCTTTTTTCACACACACAGTATCTTTCATTTTGTGCAATTCATGTGGAATGTTGAAAAACTTTTCTTTTTTGTGGCTAAAAAAATCATCATCATCTAGTCGCCGATTGTTGATGAAATTTTTCAGAATTTAAAAATTGATTGAAAAAAATCAACAATAACAAACATCATCATGTTTGATAAACATCATTGATAACATTCATATGAATGACGACAAATTTAAATTTTTTTGTTTTAAACAAATTCTACTAAATTTTCCAAAGAAAAACAAACCAATAAAAAAAATAACGATGTGTGAAAATACAACATTCTTACAGGTGGGCGATATGATATCGCTTTATGCTGAAGGAAATGTTTGCGGTTTTCTTTCAACACTTGGGTAAGTTTCCGGACAAATCATCGAATGAAACAAAACAATTTCTTGGAAAATTTTTTCAGCTAACAATATTTTTTTTTTTTTTTTTAAAAAGGGAAATTTTTCTATTTCGCCTCAAATACACGAACGTACACATACATCATTCATTTCATTTCATTCATAGCTAATCGATTAAATATCTGAATCGATAATGATGATGATTAAAATTCTTTAATTAGCAAAAGAAATTATTATCAATTATTAATGAATCGCTTAGCAAACCAAAAAAAAAACAAATCACACAAATCTCTTTTTTTTTCTTTTCATATTCAAAAGAATTTAAATGTTAAAGATAAACATTTTGTTGAAGAATTTAGTTATGGATGAATGAATTGACATTTCAAACAGTTTTTTGCCAATATTATGGATCATTAAAAATTTTTCATTTCTTTTTTCTCTTCTAATAACTAAAGTTTGGTTGATGATCGTTGTGTTATACAGCCTGATGCTGGTAATCCATTATCGCCACCGAAAAAATTTCGTGATTGTCTATTCAAATTATGTCCAATGAATCGTTATTCTGCACAGAAACAATTTCTAAAAGCAGCTAAACAATCGGCAACTAGTGCTAGTGATGCTGTATTATTGAAAAAATTACATGTAATTATTTGATTGTTTTTTTTTTTTGTTTTCTTAAAAATTTCCCAACTAATTTATTAAAATGAAAATAATTTTAGCATGCTGCCGAATTGGAAAAGAAACAAAATGAAACGGAAAATCGTAAATTATTAGGAACAATCATACAATATGGTGCTGTCATACAATTATTACATTTAAAATCGAATAAATTTCTAACAGTTAATAAACGATTACCAGCTTTGTTGGAAAAAAATTCAATGCGTGTTTATCTTGATTCAAACGGTAATGAAGGTTCATGGTTTTATATTGTACCATTTTATAAATTACGTTCAACTGGTGATAATGTTGTTGTTGGTGATAAAGTTGTATTAACACCTGTAAATGCTGGACAACCATTACATGCAAGTAATTATGATTTACCCGATAATCCAGGCTGTAAAGAAGTGAATGCAATCAATTGTGATACATGTTGGAAAATTTTATTATTTCTTGATTGTAAAGAAAATATTGATGATGTATTGAAAGCATCCGATGTTGTACGATTATTTCATGCTGAACAGGAAAAATTTTTAACAATGGATGATTATAAAAATCAACATTATGTTTTTCTACGTTCAACTGGCCGTATGACAGCTACGGCTGCAACAAGTTCTAAAGCATTATGGGAAGTTGAAGTTGTACAACAGGATCCATGTCGTGGTGGTGCTGGTCATTGGAATTCATTATTTCGATTTAAACATCTTGCTACTGGACAATATTTAGCTGCTGAAACAGATGAAGATGATACATATGATTCAATGCGTTCAAAATTACAAGGAACAGGTCCAGTTTATCAATTAGTTTCAGTACCGGCTAATTATGATATAGCAAGCATTTTTGAATTAGATGCAACAACATTAACACGTAGTGATGATTTAGTACCACAAAATTCTTATGTACGTATGCGTCATGTATGTACAAATACATGGATACATTCGACAACAATACCGATCGATCGTGATGAAGAACGACCGGTAATGTCAAAAGTTGGTTGTGCACAAATACGTGAAGATAAAGAAGCATTTGCTATTGTACCCGTTTCACCTACCGAAGTTCGTGATCTTGATTTTGTTAACGATGCATGTTCAGTACTTACACAGATATCCAAAAAAATGGAAGCAAAAACTATAGCACAAAATGATAGAAAATTATTGATACAATTATTACAGGATATTATCTATTTTATTGCAAATCTTGAAAATGAACCGAATCGTGCCGGTCCATTTGAATTAACACCAACATATACGAATCGTGAACGACAAAAATTATTACGTGAACAAAATATTCTTAAACAATTATTTAAAATTCTACAGGCACCATTTATCAATTCAACCGATACAGGAACATTATTAAAAATGGATGAACTAAATGATTCTCGTAATGCATCTTATAAACAAATATTTCGTCTATGTTATCGTGTATTACGTTTATCACAACATGATTATCGTAAAAATCAAGAATATATTGCTAAATGGTTTGGTTTTATGCAAAAACAAATTGGTTATGATGTTTTAGCTGAAGATACTATAACAGCATTATTACATTCAAATCGTAAACTATTGGAACAACATATCACAGCAAATGAAATTGAAACATTCATATCATTAGTAAGAAAAAATCGTGAATCACGTTTTCTAGATTATTTATCCGATCTGTGTATATCGAAAAAAGTTGCTATACCAATTACACAGGAATTAATCTGTAAAACTGTATTAGCGTCAAAAAATTCGGATATCCTTATTCAAACACGTTTGGTGAAAACATGTGTCGAAGTAGAATTGGAAATGGAAAATAGTTGCGGCGAAATTGTACCGATCATAACGACTGAAGAGGAAGAAGAAGTGATTCTTATATGGGATAATGGTAAACAAACCAGATCGATTAGAGAATTATCATACAGTGCACGTGATGGTAATATAGAGGATCGTAATCTTCTTGAATATTATCGACATCAGCTTGATCTATTCAGTAATATGTGTTTAGATCGACAATATTTAGCTATTGATAATCTATCACCACATCTTGATATTGAATTAATACAGAAATGTATGTCCGACGAAGCATTACCATATGATCTTCGTGCCTCATTTTGTCGGCTAATGTTACATATGCATGTTGATCGTGATCCACAAGAACAAATAACACCTGTAAAATATGCAAGATTATGGTCGGAAATACCGAAAAATCTATCTATACAGGATTACGATCGTAATAAACGTGAATCTGATGTAGCAATGAAAGAAACGGTTAAACGTAAATTAAGTTCAACAATGAGCTTTGTTGAAGATTATCTTTGTAATGTTGTCAGTCATGAATGGTCATTTATGGATCGTGAACAAAATAAATTAACATATGAAGTTGTAAAATTGGCCAGAAAATTAATCTATTTTGGTTTCTACAATTTCAGTGATCTATTACGAATTACAAAAACATTATTGAATATTTTGGATGGTACTTCTGATGGTTCTGTTACAGGTGGCCAGACAGCGACATCTACTGATGATTTAAATATGAAAACAGTCAATGGTGATCATAATAATAATGCAACAGCATTGAATACAATGACTAACGGCCAATCTACATCGATTGATTTGAAAAGCGGACGTAAAGAATCGAAAAATGGTCTTGTTCGAAGAACATTAAAAAAACGTATTTCATCATTAATTCAAAGACAACAGGATGGTAATGGACTTACAATTTCAGATGAACAAATGATTAAACAATTAAATTCAATGTTAGAAAGTGAAGATGATGGAAATAATTTAGCTCAAATAGTTAAATCAAGTAATCAATCTGGATCTAATCAATCAGTGGTGATGAAGTCAACAGCGGCGACTGTTGATACATCGACAGCAAAATCATCACGAAAATCATCATTAATAAGTTTAGCCAATGATCCAATGACCACTAATGCATCAGTTGCTAATGTTACGCCTAGAACATCACCAACACGAGCAACAATAACAACAGCAACGGGCAATGTAACGGCTACTAATCGTAATAAATTACTTATGATGGATACATTAGTAATGGATACTAAATTGAAAATTATTGAAATATTGCAATTTATATTGAATGTTCGTATGGATTATCGTATCACAGGTTTATTATCGATATTCAAAAATGAAATCGATATAAGCCATCATAAAATTACATTAACGAATAATGATAATAATAATGGTGATGGTGGTGGTACTAAGACAACAATTAGCGGTACTGGTGGTGGCAATCATAATCGTGATAATCAATGGGATCATAATCACAATCAAACATCAAATGATAAGAATGATTATTCGGGACAATCATCATCAAATGTTTCGATTGGTGATCGTGGTTTAGATCTAGATCGTATCGCACAACAAGCTGAACAAATATTTGGTGATGAAATCGATTTGGATGGTGCGGGTGGATGTACATTTCTTCGTGTTCTTGTACATTTAACAATGCATGAATATCAACCATTAGTTAGTGAAGCTTTACATCTTTTATTTCGTCATTTTTCTCAACGACAAGAAGTATTACAATCATTTCGACAGGTACAGCTTCTTGTTTCAACCAATGATGTTGAAAATTATAAACAAATCAAATGTGATTTAGATCAATTTCGTTTGATTGTTGAAAAATCCGAATTATGGGTATATAAATCATCAAAAAATCTGGAAGAACATGATTTACGTTTACCATTACCACATTCATCACAACAATCACAACAATTACCATCGATTGTACTAGGTGGTGGTGTTCAAACATCATCATCACAAACAGCATTAAATAATTTGCAAAATAAAGACAATGGTGCTACATTCAATAAATCAACACCGAATTCAACATTAAAATTAAGTACTTTAGGTCATTCAATGAATGATGATTATCATCATCAATTAATATCCACATCACATCATAATCATCAAAATGTACAATCATTAAGTAATCATCATTTACAGGCGCCAACATCACAACAATCATCAACATCGATATCGTTACCGGCATCACCATCAATGTATAAACAGAATTATAATGATTCATTATATCATAATGAATCATCATTTGTTTCATCATTATCGGCTCTATTAAATCATCAACAAGAAATTCAACAACAAAATGAATGTGGTCAACATTCATGTATTAATTATGAAACAATAAAAAAAATTCTACAACGTTTGACAAAACTTTGTGTACAGGAATCAAGTGGATTAAGTCAAGAACGTAAAGCACGTAAACATGAACAAAGATTATTACGTAATATGGGTGCACATATTGTTGTATTGGAATTATTACGTATTCCATATGATAAAAAAGATATACGAATGGATGAAGTGATGAAAATGGCACATGAATTTTTACAACATTTTTGTCTTTCAAATCATCAGAATCAATCGATTCTGGAGAAACATTTAGATCTTTTTATGACACCAGGGGTAAGTTAGAACGAATGTTTTGATTTGATTTTTTTTTAAATTTTTATTCCATTTAATAGATTCTTGAAGCTAAAACAATGTGCGCCATCTATAAGGATAATATTGCACTTTGTAATGAAATTAGTGAACGTGTTGTACAACATTTTGTTCATTGTATTGAAACGAATGGTCGTCATGTACAATATTTGAAATTTTTACGAACAATTGTTAAAGCCGAAGGACAAGTAGTGAGGAAATGCCAGAATTTTGTAATGCAAGAATTGATAAATGCCGGTGATGATGTATTAGTATTCTATAATGATCGATCAAGTTTTCAAACATTGGTTGAAATGATGCGTTCGGAACGTCATCAATTGGATGAAGTTGGTCCATTACATTATCATATAAATCTGGTAAAATTATTAGCTAGCTGTACGGAAGGTAAAAATGCATTTACCGAAGTAAAATGTCATTCATTATTATCATTGGATGATATATTGGTTGTTGTACAACATGAAGATTGTATACCACAGGTAAAAGAAGCATATATTGATTTTTTAGCCCATTGTTTTATTGATACCGAAATGGAAATGAAAGAAATCTATACATCAAATCATATATGGACTTTGTTGGAAAATTTTCTTATTGACATTGGTACTGTTTGTAATTCTACACATGATCGTAATCATGCAGATTTTGCATTGAATAATTATGTTACCAATTCTATAATCAATTTGATAACAATATTTTTCAATTCACCATATAGCGATCAAAGTTCAATTGTACAGGTTTGAATTATCATTGTTATTATATAATTTTATTAATTTATTTCACTTTTCTTTCTAGACTCATCAACCAGTTTTTGTAAAAACATTACAAAGTATATTTCGATTAAGTACATGTACATGGCTTACATTACCACAAAGAATCAATGTTGAAAATTGTTTACGAACATTGGTGGATATATCGAAAAATCGTGGTATTGCTATACCAAATGAATTGGAAACACAAGTGTTAAATATGTTTCAAAAACAGATGACAATATCGAAAAATTCACGTGTATGGTTATCGGCTGCACGTTCGATCGGTATGACAAACACCGCAAATGGTAATAATAATAATCGTTTTATGTTTGGATATGATTTAGCAAAATTATATCCACAATCAATGGCTTCTTCTGCTGCAAGTTCTTCAACGAATCAACGTGGCTCAAATATTAAAACAACTGATCGATCTATAATTGATGCATTTCAAGATATTGTTACATTATTGGAAGATCAATTACGACCATTAGTAATGGCCGAATTATCCGTATTGGTCGATGTATTCTATAAACCTGAAACATTATTTCCATTAAATTCAAGTGCCAAAAAAATCTGTGATAATGGTGGTTTTATCTGTAAACTAATCAAACATACAGAAAAATTAGAATTAATGGAAGAAAAAGATGAAAAACTTTGTATAAAAGTATTACAAACATTAAAAGAAATGATGCATGTTGATCCAAATTTTGATGAACGTGGTGAACAATTACGTAAAACATTATTAGATCGTTATCTGATTAAACCACAACAACAATTACAACAGCAACAAAATAAATTACTAAATCAAGCAATGAATGTGGCAAATAAAGCGTTGAACAAAAATGGTCAAATTATTTCACAAACAACAAATCATTCTGGCCTGAATGATGATAGTTTAATAACATCGACAACAACATCAACATCATCATCATCAATGTCATCATTATCGGGAACACCAATCAATTTTAAACGTAATCGTTGTAGACTAAAATCAAAACCAAAATTCAATGCATATGAATCATTAACAAATCAATCCGAATGTGATGATAATAATAAAGATGATGATAATGATGATGATGGTGAAAGTGAAATTGTTGATAATAATAGTAATAATAATCGTAAATGTGGAGATAGATCATCATCATCAACACCAACATCATTATTTTCATCATTATTTGCAACAATGTTTCCATGTGAAACACAAGAATCTAATTCAAATAATTCATCAATGATAAATGAAAAAGCTGTTGCTCATCTTTATGATACTGTTGATAGTGTACAGAATCGTTTGATGGCATCAAAAAATTTACGTCGTAATAAAATGAATCGTCCACAAACAATATTTGATCGTAAACATTATTCAAATTCTAATCAACCAGCATATGGATCATATGGTCCAGGTTCAATAATGTTATTACGTGCTGAAATGACATTACATGAAGTACAATCACATCTAGATCGTGAAGGTGCCAGTAATTTAGTTGTTGAATTAATTATGTCAAATCCAAGTTATTCAATATTTGTTGAATCAGTTGAATTAGGTATCGCTTTGCTTGAAGGTGGTAATCCAGTCATACAGAAATCTATTTATCAAAAATTAATACAACAAAATAATTCGGAAAAATTTTTCAAAGTTTTTTATGATAAAATGAAATTTGCTCAACAAGAAATTAAATCTACAATAAGTGTTAATTCAAGTGAATTTTATAAAAATTCTGCCCTAAATGATGATAGTATTTCGACACCAATGTTGATCGGTCAGATTGAAGAATGTGCCGGTTTTGATCAGCTTGTACCACCACCATCGATTGCATTTACTCGTAAACGTTCATCAACATCTGTTAATAATAGTAATAAATTTTTTCAAAATTCTTCAAATAAAATAATAAAATTACCATCGGAAATTGCTGTTATGAGACAGATTCTTCGTTTTCTACAACTTTTGTGTGAAAATCATAATCTTCAATTACAGAATTTTCTACGTAATCAACATCAAAAAGCAAATTTTAATCTTGTTTCAGAAACATTAATCTTTTTGGATCGTATTTGTGGTTCAACAACCGGTGGTCTCGGATTACTTGGTCTTTATATTAATGAATCGAATGTAGCATTGGTTAATCAAACATTAGAAACATTGACCGAATATTGTCAAGGTCCTTGTCATGAGAATCAGAATTGTATTGCAATGCATGAATCAAATGGAATTGATATAATTATTGCATTATTATTAAATGATATTAATCCATTGGGTAAAAAACGTGTCGATCTTGTATTAGAATTGAAGAATAATGCATCCAAATTATTGCTTGCCATTATGGAAAGTCGTGCCGATTCAGAAAATGCAGAACGTATTCTTTATAATATGAGTCCAAAACAATTATTGGAAGTTGCTTGTAATGCATTTCATAAAAAAGTTGTTTTACCGCCACAAACAAATATTCAAATACAGGAACCTGATCCAGATTCACCAACAATAAATCCAGATATTGGTGATCTACTTGGACCAGGATCAACAATATTGGCTACAAGCGGTATTGATTCTCCACGAAGACGTCCAAGTATTGTACAAATGTCATTACCATCAAGAAATCCAATAAATCTAGTCGATCCAAAAGAAGTTGGTCATAATATTTATATACTTTGTCATCAGCTAGCACAACATAATAAAGAATTGGCAGATATTTTGAAAAATTCATTACGTGGTTCTGATCAACTATTGATGATGAATAATGAAATGAGAGATGCATTAAATTATTATCAATCACATACAGCACAGATTGAGGTACTTACCATGTATAATTTGAATGATTTTTTTTAAATATAACTAATTGAAAATTCAAATCTAGATTGTGCGTATCGATCGTACAATGGAACAGATTGTATTTCCAGTACCACAGATTTGTGAATTTCTAACAGATGAATCTAAAATGAAAATCTATTATCAATCCGAACGTGATGAACAAGGTAGTAAAGTATTTGATTTTTTCGAACGATCAGAAGATTTATTCAATGAAATGAAATGGCAAAAACGTCTTAGAGGTATTAATCAATATTTTTTTTATATATAGAAAATCTTATAATTTGATTATGATTAAAAATTATTATTAGATCAACCATTTTTATATTGGGTATCACGTCATATGACATTATGGAATTCATTTTCATTTAATTTGGCTGTTGTTATCAATCTGATTGTTGCATTAATGTATCCGTTTCCTGATAAAACTGAAATTGATCATCGAATATCGGCAATGTTATGGGCAATATTATTCATATCGATAGCATCGGTATTTTCATTCCCAGGAAAATATTGTTTCTATGTAATGGTCTCATCGACAATATTACGTTTGATTTATTCGATCGGTATACAACCAACATTATGGCTATTAGGATTGATTAATGTATTCATTAAAGCAATACATATGATTAGTATAATGGGAAATAATGGAACATTTAATAAGAAATGGGATAAAATTCTTACCAATAAAGAATTTCTATATCAAATTGTTTACCTTTGTTTCTGTATTATTGGTCTTAGTGGTCATTCATTATTCTATTCAGTTTTGGTATGTTTTTGCTTCCAAAGAAGATAGATTTGATGATTGTAATTAACAATTTTATTCTGTTATAGTTATTAAACGTTGTTTATCAAGAGGAAACATTACGCAATGTAATACGATCAGTAACACGTAATGGACGTTCAATCATATTGACAGCATTATTAGCATTGATACTTGTCTATCTATTCTCTATAATTGGCTATCTATTTTTTCGTGATGATTTTCTACTGGAAGTTGATGTTGTCACAACGAATCCACCATTACAAATGGCGAATGAGAAATTTTTGCAACAGATGAATCATTCGGAATCAGCAAATCATCATTATCGAAAACAAAATTTTTCCAATCAACGACAATTCAATGGTGTATTGTACAATATTTATCAGATGAATAATGAATCATTTCTTTTTAATCGTTATAACAATAATTCTCATAGAAAATGGGAATATTGTTTGAATGATGATGTTAATCAAACTAAAGATTGTGTCGCTGATGTTGTCTATCGACAAAATGATGGAAACAATATGCCAATGGAAATGGATTCTAATCATATCATTGAGGATGATGGCGATGATGATCATACGGTTAAAGAACGTGCTTGTGATTCATTATTAATGTGTATTATAACTACTGTAAATCATGGCTTAAGAAATGGTGGCGGTATTGGTGATGTATTACGTTCACCAAGTTCGAATGAATCATTGTTTGTTGCACGTGTTATCTATGATCTGTTATTCTTTTTCATTGTTATTATTATTATTTTGAATCTAATTTTTGGTGTCATTATTGATACGTTTGCTGATTTACGTTCGGAAAAACAACAGAAAGAAGAGATTCTTCGTAATACATGTTTTATATGCGGTATGTGTATTGATTGATTGATTGATCAATGACTGATTTTTTTTTGGAATAGGCCTTGAACGTTCAGCATTTGATAATCGAAGCGTATCATTTGAAGAACATATCTATTGTGAACATAATATGTGGCATTATCTTTATTTTATTGTACTTGTACGTGTAAAAGATCCAACAGAATTTACTGGACCAGAAAGTTATGTAGCGCTTATGATAAAAGAACGTAATCTAGATTGGTTTCCACGTATGCGTGCAATGTCATTAGCAGCTGATGATGGTGATAATGAACAAAATGAGCTACGTACATTACAATCACAATTAGAATTGACACATAAACAAATGGCTATATTAAGTCGTCAATTGAATGAATTAAAAGAACAGGTTTGTCCATTATTTTGCCATTTAAAAAAAAATACATGAATTGATTCTAATTGTTGAATTTATTTTCATATGAATCTAGATGATGGAACAACGTAAACAACAACATCGTAAAGGATTATTTGGTACAAGTTTAACAATGACAACTGTACCAACACCGGCTACATCAACAATGACAACAACAGTAGCAGCAGCAGCGACAGCAGCAACATCAACACCGATGGCAAGCTATATTCATGATAATCAATCAATTTTACCAAATATTATCAATCATGCTACCAATCATGGAACAATGATAAACACACCATTTCAAATCGGTTTAGATAAATAAATTAAAATCATAAATAGTTTTTATTTTATAATAATTTTTTTTAAATATTTATTTTTATAATCAATAAATTGTAATTAATTAATAATAATTTGAATTTTTTTTTAAAGTATAATATCAATATATAATAGTTTAAATGGTTAAATTAACCAAAAATGAATGTTAATGATTTTTTCTTTTTCTTTTTTTTTTGCTTTATTTATACGAAAAAATCAATCAATCGATTGATCGATTGATCGAAGAAGAGGGAAAAACAATACGAAAAACTGAATTCCTTGATTCAAATAATAAATGGTACATATTATTTATATATAAATGGGAGAGGGATCCATTAATTTTTTGTATACAGAAATCATGTAAATGGAACGGATGATTTTGTTTTTTAAATTATAAACTTTTTTCCATTGTTTTTTTATTTTACATTTAAAATTAGATGAAAAATAAAAATAAAACATATGAATGTATGCAATGTATGTATGTATGTATGTATAATTCAATGGATGGCATCGAGCAAAATGAAATCATTAAAATATCTAAATAAAAATGATAACAAATAATTGATGGCAACTTGGTAATCAATGATGATGATTATGATGATGATAATGGTTTATGTCTTGTTATTAACAAAATAAAAGAAAACAGAAAATACCTACGGAATTTAGACGGACGGGGATAAATAGCAATTAATTAATTAATTAGCAAATATTAGAATGGAAGAAATTATGATAAAAATTAATGAAATTCGGGTAATCTTTTTTTTTAAAATTTGTTTGTTTGGACATATATTGTATGAATGAATGAATGAATGATGATGATCGAGAGAAGAAAAATGGATAGAGAGAAAGAGAGAGAGAGAGAGAGAGAGAGAGAGAGAGAGAGAGAGAGAGAGAGAGAGAGAGAGAGAGAGAGAGAGAGAGAGAGAGAGAGAGAGAGAGAGAGAGAGAGAGAGAGAGAGAGAGAGAGAGAGAGAGAGAGAGAGAGAGAGAGAGAGAGAGAGAGAGAGAGAGAGAGAGAGAGAGAGAGAGAAAAAAAAAAGAAAGAGAAGAATTTCACTATTATTGTCTTCGACGTTTATGTTTTGTTTTGTTTTTTGGTTTTGGTTTAATGATTTAATTTCAATGAAAAGATGAAATGAAAGAAATAAAAAAAAAAGTTAAGATCTTTCGTTTTTTTGTTTTTTTTTGATTCACTATGTATATATAATATATAAACAAAAAGAAATGGAATTTGACATTTTTTCTCTTACTCTCGTTATCTGGAGTGTGTTATTGTGTGTTTTTTTTTAAATACACTTGTTTCATGGATAATTTACAATGAAAACAACAACAATAATAATAACTGTATAAATTGATTATGATGAAATGTTTAATTACAGAATGTATTCAAAAAAGAAAAGAAAAAGAATTTCAATTCAAATGTAAAAGCCACCAATCATGTACTTCATTCACCAATATTTGTGCACGAACTTGATTAATTTTTTTATTATTATTCGCTTGTGGTGGTGGTGGTGGTAATGATGATGGCTGTTGTACGCTTGTTGTTGTTGTTGATGATGATGATGATGTCGTAACTGGAATCATTGTTGTACCCGATGATGATGATGATGATGATCGTATTTTATTTGTTCCATTCATTTTCGTTACAACGGATGATGGTTGTTGTGTAGTTTTTAATGATGAATGTTGTTGTTGTTGAATATTTACATTAGATTTTTGAATATTTAAACTTGTTGATTCAGTATTCGATTCAATACTATCACTATCCATTCGAAATTGGTCAGTTGTTTTTGTTGTTTTTGTTGCTGTTGTTGAATATGATGATAATGGTAAACCACCTGATGTTGCCATTGTGACCGTATTTGTTGTTGATGTCATCGATGATGGACCAACTGATGGTTGCTGTAAATCAGTTATAATTTGTGTTTTGGATTTTCGTCGTTGCTTTCCATTACTACCATCATTATCATCATCATCATCACTATCACCATCATCATGAGCTTCATCATCATCGTTATCGATTAAATGACCAGATTCTTGATCGGTAATTATTTTGCCATTATTTCCAATGGAACTTTCTTCATCTAAACTTTGTAATTGCTGATGTTGGCTAGATGGTAAAGATTGCTGTTTGGTTGTTGATGTCGTTGCCGGTATTACAATATTAACCTGTTTAATTGGTTTTTGATGTTGCTGTGCTGATTGATCGCCGGATAATGATGTTGGTGGATATGAATGCAATGAAAGAAAACGACGTACAGGCATTTGCTGTTGCTGTTGTGAAGACGTTGTTGATTGATGCTTTGGTGTACCATCTTTTCCATGTTGTAATGAATTATCTGGACGATGATGATGATGATCACCATCAGATGGCGATGCAGGTGGTAATTTTACTTGCTTTATACTGCGTTGATGCATAGCTGTTTTCAATAATCCAGAATGTTGATGAGTATGAGGATGATGATGGATATCAGTTTCATTTGGATCTGATGATGGTATTTTAAGTTTTTCAATTTGTTTACCTTTTGCTAATGTTGATGCAAGTTTTGTTGCTGTTGTTGTTGTTATAGTTGTAGATTGGATGGATGTTGATCCTGTTGTTGGCGTTGTTGGTGATATAATGGGATGTACAGATTCTAAATCTTTATCAATATTTAGAGAATCATGTGCAGTTAATAATGTTTTATTTACGGGTGATGTAATCATTGTTGCTTGACCAGATGTTGATGGTGATGGGTTTTGTTGTTGTTTACTTCGTTCTTCAACATGACGAAATTCAACACGTTTATGTTGATGTGGTTGTGGATGGGGTGTTGGTGGATGTGCAGCAACAACATCAGCTTTATGTGCAGAACCATGTGGACGTTTTGTACCACTACTGCCACCAAATTCATCAGGATCCCATAATGATTTACTTGCATCAGCCGTATTATCCATTGGAAATTTTGGTCCAAATGATGGTATTTTAACATCACCATAACGTGATTTTATCATTAATCGTTGATAAGCAGCATCATCACGTTTTGTTTGTTCATCATCAGTTTGATTAGCCTGTGCTAATGCATCTTGTTGTTGTTGATGTGCTAATTGTTCTGCTAATGGTTTAAGTTGCATTTGATCACCACCTAATCCATATGGATCATTATTCAGATCGGTAACAGTAGTACCAAGACCGAAAAATGATGATTGTCCCATTGATGGTTCATTTGTTGCACGTAATGAATGTATCAATGATTGTTGTTGTCGTTCTTTTTTTATACGTCGTAAGCATTGATCTAACCATGCACGTATCGTTTGTTTGGCAACTTCTTCTTCAATAAGAAATTCAAGTTCTTCACGTGCAAGTAATTCTTCTAATTGTAATGATTTTCTATATTTGAAAAAAATATTAATTTTCAGAAATGACAAACCAAAAAAAAAAAGACATATCAATCAAACCTGATATCAACTGAACGATATGATAACATATTGAGTACATCATGAAATGTAACATCTTCACCATTATGTAATCTTTCCATTTCATGACACATATGTTTAAATAATAAACGATCTTTATTTGGATCTACTTCCAATCTTCCTTTAAGTAAACGTAATACAAATTTTACACGTGATACAGGTATCATTCCACGTTGTTGTATATCGACTAGATTCCATGTATTTTGAAAATTTCTTATATCAGCATATGATAATAATGCATCTTCTTCATTTGAATAGAATAATGAAAAATTCTCCATAATAATAGCGACCAATAGATTCAATACAATATAGGTGATACAAACATAGAATGAACAAAAAAATGCTAATGATGCATAATAATTGCCACAATCTGTTGTCCAAAAATTATCACCACTTGGTGTACAAAATGGTGGTGATAACATTGCATCATGCATAATTTTATTCCAGTCTTCACCAGTTACAATACGAAACAATGTTATTACACCGGTTATTGCAGTTCTTTTTTTTTGTTTGTTTGAAGATGGACAAAGACAGGGGGAAAAATATAATATAAAGTTTCAATTCAACAACAGAAAACAAACAAAACACATACCGAAAATTAGCATGACGTGAAATATTTTCACCAAATTTTACTGAACCAAATAATATGACACCGGTTAATGCATAACATAATATCAATAGAAATAGGCCCATTATAATGAAAAATGATTTATAAACGGATACGGCAACAGTTAACATTAACATTTTCAATGTTGCATGTTTACCGGTAATAGTGAAAAAACGTAATATAACCACAATAAAACCAAATGCATTGGAAGCTTTATTCGAAAATGTAAAATGTAATATTAACCATAATACACCAAGTACAGTAACAAATAGATCATAACGATTACGACGTGATTGCCAATAACCACGTGGTGTAAATGCAATCATTTTCATAAAAACCTTTTTATTAAATCAAAAAAAAATTGACAATAAGAATTCAAAATTATTAATTAAAAGTAATACTAATGACACAAACCTCGAATACAAATACACATGTTAATGCAGCTGAAACATTAGCCAATGGTTTTGTATGTTCCATATTAATATCCCAACTAACACATAGTAATGCCGAATTAATCAATACTAATATAGCAATTGTACGTTTAAATATGATATGTTGCGTTATATCATAGATTATTGCACGTGCACGATGATGATCAGGACGTGGTGGTAAATGTAATGGTTGAGCAATCTTTAAACGTTTTTTTAGATCACACCAACGACGTTGATCAACGGTCAATAATGCTGTACCTTTATTTTCACCATAATTAGCAATAACAACACCAACAAATAATGTTAAACCAATCATACAGCCAAGAAATACAAAAACATGTATATAGATTGCATGTAACTATAATCCATGAAAAAAACAAAGAAAAATTTTAATTTGAATTTTATTTCGTTTAATTTAAAAAAAATATATATGATAAAGCAACAACTATTTTATCATGCATTGAAAATATATATTATTTTCGTGCTAAATTTAATTTAAATTAAAAAAAAAATTTAAAACATTTTCATACTGGTGTTAGCCGTGCTAAGATGACATCACGAATATCAAGCCAGCCTTTAAATGATAATACTTCAAATAGAGCTAATATTCCATTGCCAAGTGAATCGAAATTAAAACGACGTGGATTAGCCCTGTATTTGGTTTTTGGTTAGATGTTGAAAGTTCATCAGTTGCAGCCATTATTATCATCATCATCATAAAGCAATGAGAAAATTGAAAACAAAAAACAATGAACGGAAGCATCAATGAAATTGATTGACGGATGATTTGATTTGAAAGCAAGAAAAAAAATAGAAAAAAAATTAAAAATCCGGTTAATGAGATTATAATTTAATTTTAATTTTTTGTATGGTTAAATAATTTAAAAAAAATGTTTCATCATTATCAAGCCGCATCATTTATTCAGTTTTTTTTTCGGTGAAAAAAAACCAACATTCACTTGAAAAAAACTGACTTACAATACCTGTCTGATCAATGATTATATCACGATAATCATTATAACCTTCCAATGATAACATTTCGAATAATGTTAATAATGCTTTTGATATTGAATCAAAATTAAAATTTCTTGGATTTGACCTATATGATGAAAATTTATTGATTTTTTTTTGTATTATAAAAAATATCTCTTGTTTTGTTTTTTGTTTTCCATAAATATAACATAGCATCATTTCTCGTACATAAGTGGACAATTAGCAATAAAACAATTCTACCATAAAAGTGTACCATCCAAAAAGAAAAAACAAAAAGAAATAAAATCCACTTAATAAGATTTTCTTATCCATTAATGTTTAAAAGAGATAAAAAAAATGAATTTCCATCATCTGATTAATTGTGACAACAACATTTGGTCTACTTATTGTTGTTTTTTTTTGTTTGTTCCTTATTATCAATCATTTTTGGATTTTTCTGGTTTGTTTTCCAAGAATCTTTATAATTTTATTTCTTTCTCTCATTTAGTCAGATTGCGAATTATAAGAAGAAATACATTTCTTTCACAACAATAACAACAACAAAAGATGCTTACCAAACTCTAGGCACCAATATTGAAGGCATTTTTTCATTTTGATTAGCTAATTTCATTCTTGTCACGTGTACTTGTCGCATAAAAACACCGACACATTGTTCCTTGATTTGTAAGAGAATATGAGAAATGAAAAAAGGTAAGAAATAAGTAATTATTAATGAAAAAACTTACCCGAGTTTTTAATACAAGGATCATTACAACGTGCCAATAGGCCACCAAACATATGTACACCAACCGATGCGAATACAAATAGCAAAACAATTAATAATACCGATACAAGTGCAATCTCTTTAACACCTCTACATAATTCATAAACAACTTTACGCATATGTGGTACTAATGAAAATATACGTAATGGACGTATACAACGCATCACATATAATGTTTGTTGCCATGATTGTGGTGGTACTTGTTCCGGTAATAAACAAAGAAATAGGACGGATATACCGAATATAAGAAAATCCATAACACCGGCAACATTAGCTAGATAGGCATTTGGTGTAAATAAAAGAC
Source organism: Dermatophagoides pteronyssinus (assembly GCF_027571235.1). Lineage (NCBI taxonomy): Eukaryota > Metazoa > Arthropoda > Arachnida > Sarcoptiformes > Pyroglyphidae > Dermatophagoides > Dermatophagoides pteronyssinus. Next base: position 372,446 of record NW_027461554.1, on the reverse strand, counting down.
CATATGCTAATGTTTTCAATAATAATTCGATTGCCATTGCAAATACGAATGTATATTCAGCTATTACCAATATCGGTGTATTTGTTATACGATGTTCACCCGTTTCACACATCATCGATGCACATGATACGGTTGTTACGATAATCATTATCCAATCACAATATGGTACTAATCCTAATAATTCATGTGCACCTTTATAACGCATTTTACGTTCTTTACCAGTTACCGGATCACGAACATGTGGATCATATTTTGCACTAACAATACTTTGACAAATCATACGAAATCTTGATTCACGTCCAACAATCAATAATGGTGTATCAAAAAATGGATGATTTTCACGTAAATCACTTTCTCGTTGTGTACGACGCATTTCTGCTTGTTTCTGTTTACGTTGTAACATTTTAAAATCAAAATCCTGACCACGTACTAATGGTCCATTTCCAGTACCGGAATGAGATTCTTCTGTACCAACTTCTTCTTTAAGATTACCACGTACAGATCTTCTCATACCACGGCTACTGACACCATGTGAACCCACACCATGTCTAGTGAAACCACCACCACCACCGGAAGTAGTAGCTGTTGTAGTACCAGCACCACCACTAGCCACACCGCCAGATACGACAGGAATACCAACGACCGATGTATCATTGAGCAATAAACGTTGATTATTTGAATCTGATACAATACAAGCAACCTGTACACGACGTAATAATGGACTGGAATGTCGACCTTTCGATACTGGACTTAATAATTTAATCGATGATTGTTTACGTGTACTAAAAAATAGGCCACCAATACTCGTACCACCAGATGAACATAATGAAGGCAACATTGGTTTGTTGCTGGCAGTTAGATTACCGGCAGCAGTCATTATCATTGGACGATTTATAGCACCACCACCACCACCAACACCTTGAGCGGCTGTCATCATTATCGATGATGATGGTAATGTTGTAAAATTACTATTGGAAAGATTCTGTGCAAATGTTCCAGTACCTGTAGCAGTTGCAGCAGCTGGTAAACCAGTTCCAGTTATTGTTGATGTTACCGTTGCTGTAACGGTACCAGCACCGGATGGTACAGCCGTAGCCGAAATAACCGTCGATGTTGCATTTGTTGAATCAATAAATGCACGCATAAATGAATCACGAACTTTTGGTATATTAAATTCATTTGCTTGTTTATGTAAACGTGTCATCTGTGGTGAATCCGGAAACGATTCAAATAATCGTAATCGTAATGGTAGCTCTTCATTATATCCTGCTGATTGTTCTCTTGCTTTTAATTGTTTTACTTTTTTAATATCTTCATCTAACTCAAGATTATCAAGAATGACAGCGACGAAAAGTGATAACACAATCTAAACAAAATAAAAACAAAAAAGCAAAACATTTATCAATGATCATGATGTTTGGTTTTTTTTCGAAATTAAAAAACAAAAAAATTCTACATTACCAATGATACGAATAGATGATAAAGAATAAAATAAATGGCAACCAATGGACCAATTTTAGCACCAGAACGTAATATTGTTTCATTCATTACTTCGGTCCAACCTTCTTGCGTAAGAATCTGAAACATTGACATGAATGCCTGATCGATTGATTGATTTGGTTTGTTTGTTGATTTTTTTTCAAAAGAATAACAAGAAAAGATTTATCATGAGTGAAAAAAAAACGAACATGGTTAGAAAATTAATAAAATCAAATAAATAAATAACAGAAAAGAGGGATTTTGTTTGTTTTTTTTGAATTAAAAACACATACCTCGGGAAATGATTGAAATTTATTATAACCAGGAAAACAACAAAATAATTGCATTGATATTGATGATGTAACAATTAGAAGGCACATAGTGAATATAATTAATGAACCTAATTTTTTACCCGGTCCAAATATTTTATAAACAAAATCTTCCAACACTGGTGATGCTTTGATTAATCGTACGATACGTAATACTTGAAAATAAACTAATGGCGATGTCATATATAATGGTGGTAATACATGTATCGATGATCCGATTGCTAATAATAATTCCAATTTATGTAATGATCGACGAACATATGTACGTAGACCATAACACCATATCTATTTTTTTTCATGTAGTAAAAATAATATCAATAAAACAATCATTATCAAATTAATCTGATAATTAACATACCTTTGCCATAACTTCGATATCAAAAAATATGGTGAAAAATACTTCGGATGGATAAATTGTACGATAATAATCATCACGTGATTTACCCGAATGATCAAATTTAATACTAGCATTAATAATTGCATTGACAACAATCATAACCATAACAAATATTTGAAATGATGCTGTACCCAATAAATGACGTATCAGATGTGGTGCACGTGTTCGAGCATCCGAATCTGTCAATTGAACTAATTTCCATTTATCATCACCGACCAATACTAGCTGTATGGTTTGTGTAACAATTTGTGCCCGTTCACCCCACATTTGTTGAAATTGTACACGAATTTCATTGAATGTTTCAGTGATGACGGCAATGAACACATTTTTGACTAGCCAGGCCAGAAAAAATATTAACGTAACGAAATAAATGGCTGAACGGAAAAAGTCGAGTGAGTCCATTGCCTGGTACATCACATGCGACCATCCTTCTTGTGAGGCACTCTGGTAAACTGTGAACAATGCATGTGCTAAATTATCAAATCCAGCATAACCGCTTGAATTATGTATCTCAACGCAAACCATTTCCGGTGGACATTGATGACCATGTGAATCTTCAGGCGAACAATATGTATCCGGTATGGCTAACATATGAATGGATGGTTGAAAGAATTCCGTATAATTATCAATTAAAACACAATGATGATTGAGCGAAGAGAAAAATTGTACACCAAGTAGACCGAATAATGACATGAAAAATACAAAGAACAATGTTACATTATATATCTGCTGTGATGAACGTAAAAATATCTGCGTTATACGAGCACGTGGCATTGAAAATGATAAAAATACACGTACAACACGGACCATTATTAATGGCCGTGGTGCTCGTATCATTGACAATGGTGAAAATTCTTCCACATATCCTTCATAGGGAACGGAACAAAAAAAAATTATATTTATTTCAACATTATTGAATCAAACATACCGGTTATTTCAAAAATATGCAATATCAACGAACAAATCAAACAGATCAACATGGTTATATCGAATTGTGACCAACGATCATGAAAATATGTTCGTGCACCACGTATACGTACTTTTGAAATAAATTCAATGGAAAAAGCAAACGTAACGAGTATATCGATCACAAATGTGATGTATAATAATGAGGGCATTTGGCTAAATGTATAGGGCGTATTCATCGAAACGGAAACCAATGATAATAAGGCGCAAAATCGCATAAAACGTCGTACTAATTGTGATTCCCACCAAAGTGTACGGGCACGGATACATTCTTCTAATTCACCGGCCATACCTAGACCGCCAAGGCCACCGATAATACCACCAACACCTGATGATGGACCATCTTGTATCATACCAATACCACCACCAGGTCCACTAGTTGTATTACCTTGACTACTTGAACCACCACCAGGACCAACATTTACGCCAAGATTTCCGATAACAACTGGTGGACCAGTACCCATTATATTGGCCGCAGTTGTTGCCAAACCGGATGTTACCGTTTGGCGTAACGATTGTTTACGGCCTAACATTTTATTTTATTTTCTTATTTTTTTTGTTGTTTAAATAGCTATTAAGCTATTTTACTATTTGGCTATTTGGATTCGTTTTTGTTTTTGTCGTGACTGATAATGATGATGATGATGATATTGACATTTTGTTAATTTTTTTTTGTTGTTGTTGTTGAAAATATAAATTTATGGACGATTATTATCTGATTAATATCTGGCAATTATCATCGTCTGTTTGTCGTAGTTGTTGTTGTTTATAATTGGCACTTGGTAATATTTGAATAAAATCATCATCATCATCATCATAGAATTTTAATACAACAACTATAATTCTATATGGTGGATAATGATGGCAATAACAGTAACAGCAACAACAATAATCATAATGATAATGATGATTTGAATATTTTTCAAAAAAATTTCGATAATATTGATGATTATAGATTGAACAATATTTTTTAAAATTTTGTTGTCGTTGTTGTTGTTGTGATTGTTGATTTTGATTTAATAATTTTTTCCGTTTTTCATTAACCAACAATAATAATAATAATAATAATTTTAATGATGATAATGTTAACATAATATTTTTATCATTTTTCAAAATGATTATAAATATTTTTTGATAAAAATTTTTAAATTTTTGATTGATTAATGATGATTGATTAATTATTATTATTATTATTATTTTAAACATAATTTTTCATTAATTAATTTTAACAAATTTTTAAATTTTTTTCATTTTTTTGATAATCAATATTCATGATTATAATGGATGATGATAAAGATGATGATGATGATTGGAAGAAAAATTTATCTGATAAGAAAGAATGAAAAAAAACGAGAATAACAGAATTCATATATTAGAAACACAATATTCTTACGTTGTTTGTGTACGGTAAACAGAACAAAAAAAGGAAATAAAACATTCTATTATTTACAGCTATAGTATTTGATTGATAATAACTGATAGGTGCTTTGGTTGGTGGTTTGATAAGTGAGAAATAACAACAACAACAACAACAACAACGAAAAAAAAGGAAATAATTTTCACTATCAATTGTTGCCTAGATCAAATAATTCAAATTTCCGGTTCAATTTGGAATCAACCAAAAAAAAAAAGAAAAAAAAAAACAACAACAAAAAATCAATCAGAACAAACGAAATGAAAATTCTTTCATTTTCTTTTCTTTTCATTTTCTTTCGATTATTGCCATACATAACTTGGTTAACAACAACTGTATAACATTTAATTGGATATTTTCGTTTTTGTCGGTTGTTGTTGTTGTTCCATTCATTTATCCATGTGTGTGTGATTCGTGAATCATAAATTCTTTGTGATTCAAACACAATATATATCCAAACAAAAAAAATAAAAATAAATTGAAACTGATCAATCGTTTTTACATCATTATCGTTTTTAAAATTGATTGGCAACCAACTAATTATTTGTTTGTGTGTTTATATGTGAGTGGGTGGATGGGTGGATGGATATATGTGTGTGTTGTAACTCCTTGACAACGATGTTATTTTTGTTGTTGGATAGATTAATTAAGCAAAAGAAATGAAGAAAAGAAAAGATATCCATTTTTTTGGTTTGAAACTTTAAGAAATTAGAAAATTTCTGACTGAAAAAAAATTGCTTGAATGGGTGGTTTGTTTCATTTTGTTTTCAACAAAACAATTCGATCAATTGATCGATCGATTGATCGATGATTATAATTGAAAAATGAAAACGATCAAAACAACAAAAGTAACAAACAAACAAAAATCTTTTGATGTGAAATCGACACACACACATACAAAAATGTCAATAATTCTTTCATTCGTTGGTGGATGATGATGATGACTAGAATAATGGGGGGAAATAATAAAAAAATTTCAAACCAATTGATGTGGACAACAACAAAATCTGATTTCATTTCATTTTTTTGGTTCTTTCCCTCATACACAATCACATTACAACCAATCATCATTTTAAATGGGGAAAAAAATTCGGGGAAAATTTTTTTCGAAAACGCAAGAATTTTTTTTTGGGAATTTTTTTTCCTTTTGTTTGTTTGTTTGTTTACCCAGGATAACCAAAAATAATCACACAATCACACAACACAAATGCCAAATGAAAAAAAAATTGAAAAAAAAAGTTCCACATATACAAAGTGTCAAAATATGTTTTTCTCTTTCGGTTTTTGTTTTGTTTGTCTGGATCAATTTCATTTCATTATTGTTTTGTTTTGCTTTTCGTCAAAGTTTCCGAAAATTCGAAACAAAACACAGGAATTTTTTTTTCATTCTTGGTGACAATCAAAACAAGAGACTGAGAGAGAGAGAGAGAGAGAGAGAGAGAGAGAGAGAGAGAGAGAGAGAGAGAGAGAGAGAGAGAGAAAGAAAAATAAAAAAAAACTTTCAAATGATGATAGGCCTCAACCAAAATTGTTAATAAACATCTTTAATTATAATGATCATGATGATGATAATAATGATCATTATCATTATTATCATGATGATAATGATAAAGTTGATAATGAAACGATTATCAACACCGTTGTTACCAAACTATTATATAAAATAGGAAAGAATTGAAAAACTAAAACCAGAAATAATGATAATGATGATGATACTAAAGATGCTCATCATTATCATTATCATCAACATCATTTTGGGGGTAATTAAAACGACAAATGATGATGATGATGTGTAATGATAACTGATGATGATGATGATGATGATGATGGAAACTAATTTCCAAAAGACAACCACCACCACCACCACCAACACCAATGATGCTATTCTCGTTTTTTTCCTGGTTTGAAGTTTGTATGATTGAAACTTTTCAAATGGGGAAAATAGAAAAAAAAATAAATTTGAAATTTTTTTTTTTGTTTATTAGTAAACATTCCTTCTTCAACTTTATTTTTTTTGAATAAAACTTTGAAATTTGTTTGTATGGAATACTTTTTTTAATCGATTTGAATATTAACAACAACAAACAAAACAAAAAAAAATGAATGAATGAATGAATGACAATATCTAACACAACATATGTATGATGATGACAAAATCTAAACTTTCATTGGAATTTTTTATTTCATATCATGATGATGATGATGATGATGATGCACAAGACAAGAATATTTTGCTTACTTTATAGTTTTTTTTGTTTGTTTGTTTGTTTCGGATATGTTACCATCAACAACAACAATAATAATAATAATAAACTTTGAACCTAGAATAATGATGATGAGAATGAACAAACAGAATATATTCATGTTGATGGCAAGGAATGTTCAAGTTTTCAACCTTATTCATCATTTTTTTCGTTTTTGTTTTTTGTTGTTGTTTACATCACAAGTAAACTTTTCTGTTTCGTTTCGTTTCGTTTTTTAGTGAATTTTGCTTTTTGTTTCTGGAATTTAGATGCTTGAAAAAATTCTATCTATCTCATCATCATCATCAACATCATTTGAATATGATGATGTTTTTATTTTGTTATTGATGTTGTTGAAAATTGGAATTTAATTTTTTTCAAATTAAACAAAAAAAAACAAACCAGATTTCATCCAATCTAATATTTAATAGTCAAAAATCATCTGCTTGTGTTTCTCCATCATTCTTGTTTTTTGTTTTTTGGAAAACATCTTCGACTCATCAACATATCAACATATATCAAATAGGATGGAAAGAGAGAGACAGAGAAAATATCGATACAAACACAGCTCACATTATTTGTGATTCTGTTGAAATTGATAATAATAACATTGAACATAAATAGGGACAACAGATGATGATGAGCGACAACATTGAACAAAAAAAAGAATACAATTAATAACATCCGCAAAATGAACAACAACAACAACAAAAAAATGTGTGTGTGTGTGTGTGTGTAAGTGAAGATAGCTTGGATGCAAACAAACAACAAACAACAACAACAACGGGAAAAAAATTTTTTGGTATCAGATTACTTGCTGATAACAAAAATGATGATGATGATAATGATAATGAAAAAAAAGAACGACTATATATACATAATGTGGGCCAGTATCAGTAAAATAGCTGAACAAAAAAATAAAAAAATAAATGAATTTGGGTGAGCAAAAAAAAAAAAAAAAAGTTTCTCCAGAATAAAATGATAAAAAAAATGAAAAAAAAATGAATCAATCACAAAGAATAAACACACACACACATAGAGAGAGAATAGAATTCCGTTTCTGTTTCGTTTTTTTTTCATCATCATCATCTCTACATTTCAAACTAATAATAATAATAATAATAAAAAACCCAAAATGAAAGATACAAAGTCAAGTTTGTTGTCGTCGACGTTGTTGTTGTTGTCGTCGTCTGTTGTTTTGGCACACAAACCAGATCAAATCAGATTGATAATCATCAAACCGATCCCAAATAACTATTTGCTATATTGGATTTTTTTTCATTCGTTGCTCATCTTTCGATTTTTTTTTCTTTTGGTTGTGTTGATCAAAATCAATCTGATCGAATTAAATTGATTGATTTTGTTGTTGTTGTTGTTGTTGTTGTGTTGTGATAGTAGTTTTTTTCTCTTTATATCCAAAAGCTTGTATTTTTTTATATATATTATGATTTGACTGGAATTTAAATGTTAGCCAGTGAATAACAATATCAACAACAACAACAACAAAATAAATTATGCAATACGATTATCATTGTAATTATTATCGATTATCGTTAAGTGATTTTAGTGGTAATTTTAATTTTCTTTTGTTCTTTTCCTTTTCTAATCATATATATATTGTTTTCAATGTGAATTCGTATTCAATGATAAACTTGCATCGTATAAACAAAACAAGTGAATAAACCAGATACAAAAAGATCCAATATCCGACCACCATCACCACACACACACACACACATTTAATAAAAATATCGATTATGATCGATTGTGAACGATAAAACGATAATAACAATAACGATAACGACAAAAAAAGTAATGGTGGCCACACAAATGGAGAAAACAAAACATAGAAAAAAAGGCAAAAAGCCTTGACGATTGAATGAAAATATCGAACGAAAATATATTAAACGGGCGACAATGAATTGAAGAAAAAGAAAGAAAAAGTTTTTCTTCATTGATCAAAAGTGATCACCGAAAAAAAAACTAAATCGACCACATATAATATCGACAAATCAACTGTATGTTTGTGTGTGTTATAAAAACAAAACAAAAATGGTGGACTGCAAAAAATAATGATAATTGTATTTAGCCTACGGTAATCGTTGTCCAATCATATTTGGATTCTTATAAATTCTTTTTCGATCCATTTGTTGTTGTTGTTGGTCTGGTGGTCAAGTTTTTTTGTTGTTGTTGTTGGACAAAAAGATGATGTTTTAGCCTTAGCTTCGAATAAAATGCTGGATATTTTTTTTCTTAGACCAGATCAATATGATGCGGCATTTGTTTCCAGCTTTTGCACATCAATTCTGATCGATATCAATTTGTTTTCCATCTATTAACAACAAAACTAAGAAATTTGATAAAAAATCTATTTGGGACCAAAGAAAATTTGATAAAAAAATTTTTTCATCGATGACTAACGATGAACAAATTTTCCGTTTATTATTATTATTTTTATTATTCAAATCAACAACAACAACAAAATAAATGTGACAAAAAACTATTACGATTATTTTTGACAAATATTTCACGAAAAAAAAAATAGCCTAAAGGTTTTCCACGCGTGAATATCGTATATACAGAATGCATCATGGTAACATACAATATGTGATAATAATGGATGTGATAATCAACACAGACACACACACACAACGGGAGCAATCAAAAATGATGCTGTCAAATTTGTCAAATTGGAACAACAACAACAGTAAAAATTGTTGGAAATGAAATAGTAATATGTTAATATATTTTTAAAATGAATAAATGTAAAATGAATGATTGTTGATGGAGATGCAAAAGCCAAAAAAAAAATTGTTTCAAACAAACATTTGACTGAACTGAAGTAAAATTTGATGTTTGAATTTGATCAATTTTTGTGATTGAATTCAATTCAATTTAATAATGACGTATAGTGATTCTTTTTTTTTTGGAAAAAAAGCGAAAAAAAATCAAATCAAATAGTGATTGTAAAAAAAAAATTGAATTTGATTTTGTAAATTTTTATTTTTTCTATAACAAACATCTTGCTCATTCTCAAATCAATCATTTATATATATAGTGTAGAGATGCTAATTTTTTTTTTGTTTGAAAAAAAAACAAAAATCATTTTGCATAGCCTATTTGATGTGCGCACCAAACAAAACAAAAAAAACAACAACGACATTCATTCATTCATCGTTAGAACAAACAAACGAATTCTTGATACATTTAAATTTGAATGGAAAAAAATACTCATTCGTTCAAAAATTGAACAAATAATGAATGAAAAAAAACCGCATCGAAAAAATCAGTTTAAAAAACTATTCTGGATACCTTTTTTTAAAAAATTCTGTTCAATTAAATCATCTTCATCACTTATAATGATGACTATATTGTGTCAATCAATAATGATGTTTGGTTGATTGTTTTGGATTGACATTTTTAGATTCGATTAGTGATCATCAATGAATAATGATGATGGGTGAATTTAAAAGAATTTAAATGAAAATGAATGAACAAACAGAATAACAATGACAAAACAGTAGTATTTTTTGACCAAAAAAAAAAGCTAAAATACATGGTGAACAAAAAATGAATTGCACATTTCTCAATCAGGTGATTGAATTGGGTTTTTTTGGATCATGATGATGATGATGATGATGATGATGATCATTATCGACCATCGATCAACGATGATGATAATGATAACGACAGTCATTAATGATTATTCTTTTTTATTTTCACTTTTACGATGTATCTTATTTGTGACCATTTAATACAATTTGATTTGGTTTGCTATTTGGAACATTGTAAGCCAAAAAAAAAATCATTATCATCATCATCATTGTCATCATCATCATCAAGAATGGAAAAAAAATCGATTTCATTGATTTTATATGATGAAACAAGTAACAACCAAAAAAAATGAAGAAAAAAACATTGATTAAGATTTAGAACTTTTCCCGGAAAATTTCCACCCACTAACATTATCATTAATGATTATATTGAATCAATGAAGAAAAAAAACAGAAAACAGAAAACTTTTAAAGACTGAAAATTGATTTTTTTTTCAAATTCTTGTTGTTGTTTGTTTTTTTTTCGTATTCAAAATCAAAATTAGAAAAAAAACTTGGTAATTAAAAAAAAATTTCAACGAAAGAAAATTTCAATGTCCATTGAAAAGTTTTTATTTTGTCGTTTAGAAAATTGACAAAAAACAAATTATTATTTTGAAAAAAAACAACAACAACAACAAAGTTCCTTGTTATGTAAAGATTATTTAATTTTAAAATGACAACCAAACTTTCCGAAAACTTTTTCATCCTTCAGCTTTCATATACACCATCACAGACACTGTAATCATCATCAATGTTTGAATGAATGAATGGATTTTTATTTTGTGAAAATTTTCTCAAAAAAAAAACAGAAAGAATTAAATTTAAATCTTAAAGTTTATTCATTTATTATTTTTTTCTTACTAAATGAAATTGGAAACTTTAAAAAAAAAATAATATTTATTTGAGCATGTCAATCACACACACACACACACACATTGTATAAACAACGAAATAAGAGATGTTTACATAAGAATGATTCTGTATGATTGAAAAACTTAAAAAAGAAAAGATGTTTTATACATTTTGGAAACAGAGACTGGGACCTTTATTGTTCGTTGATCCAAAACAACAAGAAGAGAAGAATGATGAAAAAAAATCATTTTTTTTCATTTTTTTTTTTGAAATTTGAAACTGACAACAATCTTTAATTTCAATTTCAATAATAATATTTTCTTTACAATCTTGTTTTGTTTTTGAAATAATATTTCTTTATCAAAGATAATAAGAAAAGAATGAATGAATGAATGAATGGAAATGGTTGACAGTTTTCAATTTTTTTTTGCCATTGTTGAAATTCTATTTAAACATTTTCATACCTTGCATGTTATCTTTTTTTTTTAAAAAAATGTATGTAATTTGAGATTTTTCAAATAATAAGATTGAAATGACTAAGCTAAAGAAAAAATCAATCATAAGATTTTCGTTCCATCGAATCAATTGAAGAGAATCAAAAACAAAAACAAAAAGAATTCAATTTTCTTTTTCAACAAATGCAATAATATGAGAGTGATAGAAAAATTATTTGATTTGAAAAAAAAATGAAAAACTATAGTCATTGAGAATGTGAGAAAGAGTGTTCCTTTTTATTGTTTGGAAACATTTGAAATAATAATGAAACAAAAAAAAAGTAAAAGTGTTTTTTTTCACACTCAAATTTTGGAAAAAATAAAATTGAAATCAAATTAGTATTATTTAGTAACATCTTGAAGAAGAAGCAAGAAAAAAAACGATAATGGTAAATCAAAATATAATTTAGAGAATGGAATGATTTTTGTGTGTGTGTGTGTGTGTCTGTAAAACAATTGGAAATGAAATTTAAAAAACGAAAATTCAACGAAAACAAAGTGTTAAAAGTTTTTTTTTGTTTTGTTACGTTACTCATTCCAACAAACCATTTTTGGATATAATAATTCAATTGCACAGGTCACATACATTGGCTTTTACTGTTATTATTATTATTCGGTCGATTTCACTGAATTCATTTTAGTTTAAAACAAAACAAAAAAACAAAACAAAACAAAAATTCACAAATAAAATTGTTTTGGATCCAAATTAACATTCATTTGCATATGAATTAATTTAATTAGGTTCACATTCACGTGAAAATCACAAAAATTCATTATCACCTTTTACTTTTTTTCTTGTTTGTTCTGAACTATGAAATAATGAATGAAACAGAAACACCGAAAAAAAATTGTTTGTAATTTTTTTTTCTCATTAATACAATGAACACTATAGTGACTAACAAACGGAAAATATTTGTTAAAAACTGTGTGTCTGATTGATGAACGAATAAAATCTTTTCTAATAGAATTTCCATTTTAAAGACAACCAATGATTATGATAAACATACTGCTGTTGATGTAGACAAATCAATTAAATGATTATGATGATGATGATGATGATGGCTTAAATTTTTTTTCTTTTAGTTTATATTCATTTCTTACAACAACATTTTCGAAAAAAATATTCATGTTTGATTTCAATTCAATTCCGATCAATCAATCAATCGAATCGATTGATTGATTGATTGAAATGAAATTGAAAATGATTTGATCAACATCAACATTTTTTTTCTTTTTTAACTTTTCACAGAATTCTTTCCATAGAATAATGATGGTGGTGGTGGTGGTTTTTGTCTTGATCAATCATCAAATGTGAAAAAAGTTTTTTTCTCTTTTACTTTGTTCACTGTACATTTGGAAACATTTTTTTTTCCTGGAAAATATTTAGATTGCTAACCAAGAAAAAAAAAGTAAAAATTAAAATTCTTTCTCAAATATAAACATCAATCGACAATTTATGTATGGAATAAAAAAATATTTGATGACTGGGATTTTTTTTTCTCTCTCTCGTATGTTTCATTGGAAATCTGTTTCGATTTCAAACGAAAAATTTTTTTTGAACATAAAAACAACCAAAGCAAAGTAAAAATGGTGAAAAAAACCACAACAACAAACTGCGATTGATTGAAAATGATCGTATCTTGTTTCTGGCTGCACAAAAACCTTTTTTTTTTTTTTTTTTTTTTTGATTACAAATTGTGGTGGCGATTAATTTGGAATTAATAATAATTTTTTCAATTAGCTTTCTGATTTTTGTTTTGCTTGTGGTTTGTTAATTCTGTGTGTGCGTATGAAGAAATAATCAGTTGTATAAAAATATACAAATAAAAACTTTTATTTTCCAGCTTACTATCATATAATAGTGTGTGTATATTTGTGTGATTGAATTTACAATTTTGTGTTTGTTTCATATATTATTATTTTGATTTGATTCGATGTTTTCGAGAAAACAAAATATATATAGATATGCGTATTGAACAATAACGATTTTGAAAGATTTCCGAAGTAAAAACGAATCAAGTTTTTTTTCTTCGTTCAACTTCATAGATGTACTTTGGTTTTTTTTCAATGTTTTTTTTTGTTGGATAATAATTTAGAAAAAAAAACACATTACATTTGCATAAAACATTAGTATAATGAATTTGAAATTAGTTTTAAATTGAAAAATTCAAATGACATTAAATATTATGGAGATTAATGGAAAATTTTTTTTTCATTATTTGAAAACAACAACAAATTGAATTGAATTTTATTTTCAAAAAAAAGAAAAAATCTGAGTGCATTTGAATTTTGTTTTTTTTTCAATCAAATATTTCAATATTTCAATCATTGTCATATTGTAATGATTATGAAATCAAAATGTTTTAATGAAAATTTTCATCTGATTTACCTTGTTTGTCGAAATTCAAAAAAAAATAGAATGAAAGAATGAAAGAATGAAAAGATGGAATCAAATTTCATTCACAACAATAATATTCAACATATTTATTTTCAATTAATAAGAATCTAAAAGAATCCATACAAATAATCACCAATCAAATATCATAATGATAAAGTACAGAATTCGCTATAACAGCTAATCAAGAATCTGATCATATCAAAATCAAAACAAATAAAATTAAATGAAACTTTTATTGAAAAGAAAGAAAAACATCATCTTATTATAGAAAAAAAAATAAATTAATAAAACCATCAGAATGAAAAACCATCTCTATTATTATTATCATCATTATAATTGTAATTATCATTTGAATCAAATTTTTCTTTTTTCATATCATACGATGGGAATACAAATCATGCTGTGTATGAATGTGTATGATATTGCCAGATCAGATCAATTTCATCATTTTATATAATCACCCCATCAAAAACATTAACATTATTATTAGTCAAATATTAGAATAGGGAAAAACAAAAATTGAATTTTTAAACAACTTTTAAACAATTTTTTAAAAAAAAAATTTGATTTTGATTAAAATCAAATCGTTTCGTAAAGATTCCCTGCTGCTGCTTTTGTTATTTTACTTTAATGGAAGGAAGGGGAATATTGTTTGTTAAGAGAAATGAAAAAAAAATTTCAAATTTTCTGCTACTTTTACTAACCAAAAAGATGATGGTTGATGATGATAAGTTTGGGGTGTTGAAAAAATTTTCTGGTTTTTTTTTTCGTTTTGCTGTTTTAGTTTCGATTACATTGATTGTAGGCGGTTTTTTTTTGGAAAAAAGATTATTTTTTTTAAATAAATTAATCGTCGATCAACATATACACACGCCGAATATAGAATAAAAACACAACAACAACAACACTGAAATAACCAGTTAAGTTGAACCAAAACAAAACCAAAAAGATGTCATAAAAATTTTGCCTTTCACTAATGATGATGGTATATTTGATGAATGAATTGATGAATGAATGGATGGATAAGCTGAAATATAATGAGCTTTGTAGATGTGATGATGGTGGTGAAAACAGAATCAAGAGAAACAAAACAAAACAAAACAAAAATCTAACCCATTATGGCCAAAATGATGGTCATTATTGGGATGAAGTTGAGCGGTTTTTTCACGTGAATTTTTTTTCCAAAATTCAAGAATTAAAATCAAAACAAGAAAAAAAATGAATTTGATTTTTGACAGTCAAAGAATTTTTTTTTTTTGACTAAAACTTTCACTTTATATTAACTAACTGTCATAAGATGATTTTGACATTTTTTTTTCAGTTGGTGTATTTTGTTGAAATAATTTCACCACCAATGAATGATTTCCGATTGAATAAATCTATCATCATAGTGATGATAGATTTGAATGGACGCACACAAACACACAAGATTAACAAATGTTTTTACATTGTAACTAATAGATGGTGAAAGATTTTTCACAACAAAAAAGCACAGCAAAGACAATTCACAAACAATTCATTTTTTTTTGTTTCATTATAGATTATAATCATTATCAATTTGATTACATAATGATAATAATAATGAAAAAGATGATTAATGTATTCTTTCTTTGTGGTATATTCAAGAAGAAGAAGAAAAATCCATATTGTGTGTTTGTGTAGGTGTTAATGAAAAAAAAGAAAAAGAAAATTACAGAATAAGTAAGATCAACTAGGATCTTTTTCTCATTGTCATTATATATTGATTTGGGGCTTTTGGTTTTGATTTTTTTTTGTTGTTGTTTTGTTTTCTGTTGTGATTCAACTTTATTATTATTATTTGAAACACCTCTTCAAATTTTTTTCTTCCTTTATCAACATTTCTTTTGTAAACATCATAATCATTCAGCGAGCAAGCAAGCAAGCCAAATACAAATAATTTAATAAGTAGATTAAACCAATTAGTATAGTGTAATTTTGGTTATATGTGTGTGTGTGTGTATGTGTGTGTGTGTTTGTAGTATTCAGGGTTTTTTTTCTTGCAATATTTGTCATCGAAATTCTTTACATGTTTTTATTATGAAAAGAAAATCATCATCATCATCGTAATGAAACATGAAAATATGAAAAACATTTTCCATATACAATGTTTACAATGTGCGTGTGTGTGTGTGTGTATGGATGTTACACACACACACAGGAAAATAAGTCTTTTTCTTTTCTTCTTTTCTTTCGATTTTTATACGTGAAAAAATTTTTACATCAAATAGAATCAGAAAGATGAAGAATTACAACAAGATATTTACATTGTGTTTTTCTTATTATTATTCTTGATAATAATGATGACAAACATTAATTTTGTAGTCAAGATTACTTTTTAATGAAAATTACCTCTTGATGATCATGATGAGTGACTAGATTTGTGTGTGTGGGTGGAATTATCATTGATTTTGAATTTTGTTTGTTTTTTTTCTCAAAAATTTCAATTTGATTTTCAACCAGAAATCAATTTTGAAAAAAAAACAAATTTGTTGATGAAGAGGTGGTAGAATCAATGTAAATATAAAAAATAAATCACATTTTTTTTTGCATCATTGATTTATTGATGATTGAAATTTGTTTTTTTGTTTTGTTTTGTTATTATTCTCGATTATTTGTCGTTTTTTTCCCTTGAATAAAACGACAAATAATCTTATTTTTATCGTATTTTAATAAGATTAATCGATTTGTATTGAGTGCAAAAAAAAAATCAATCTAGATTGAAAGATTTTTTTCTTGGGGAAAGATGTTTGAAAAAGATCATCATCATCATCATCTTTCTTTTTCTTTGCATCATTCATTCACATGGGAAATTTCCGGCCAAAAAAAATTGTTATTTTTTCAGAATTTTTTTTTCATAAACAACAACAACAGCAACAACAAAGTTCGTAACACATTCATTTATCAATATTCATATATTTGGATGTTTCATCTTTTTTTTCAGCTTTGATACTTGATAATGATTTGTTTTCTTTTTCACATAGGTAAGAATGGCGTAAATGGCAACATCAAAAAAAGAAAAATCAATCGATTATAGATTGAAATCGATCGATCAGATCAGAACATTTTGTTTTTTAGTTTCAATTTGATTGTTTTTTTTGAATTTAACCAAAAGTTCAAATGCAAACAATCTTCATTCTTTCATACACACACACACAGGTATCTCACAGATTCACATAATGTTTGATGAATTTCGAAATGGATGAAATTCTGGATTTTTAATCCTTCGTTGTTTCGAAAACAATCACATTTAATTTAGTTGAATTAAATTTTCAAAAAAAAACCCAGACAGATACAATAAAATTAAACGATGATGTTTGTGTGATATTATGTGTGCGCGCGTTCAATGCAGAACATTCGAAGAAGAAGAAGAAGAATAACAACAACAAGAACTGGAATATGACAAATGATGATTTCATAAGCAAAACAATACAAAACAAAATGAAAACGAGAACGAGAAATTTGCGAAAGAAAAAAAAAGTTATTCACAAACGAATCAAATATAAACAGCAACAAACAGCCGTGTTTGGATCACGTTAGACAAATGAAGAAAATAAAGAAATAGTGAAGAAATTTTTTAAATACAAGAAAAGACAAACACACTAAAAAATGACGATAAAAAAATAGTGAAAATATTTTTCATCATTTGGATCAAAGATAACCGTTTCGATCTTTTTTTTCCGATATATATTCAGTTCGATTCAGTTATGTGCATGCTTAGTTTGCGTTTGTGCATTTGTCGTCATTTTTTATATGATGTTGATGATCGACAGACTGGATGTTTGTGCGTGTGTGTGTATGGTTGAATGGTTGATATTTTTTTTTCGTAAGGATGCAAAATTTTTTTTTTACAACTGCTTCTACCGTTTATACCAACAACATACTGACTGACTGACTGACTGACTAACTATAGCTGAACTAAATTATCATTAAATATCATATATACAGGGAAATATTTGGGATATATTTGAAGATGTTTGAATATCTTTGAAATTCTGGATGATGATGATAGATTCTTTTCATTCCATTATTCCACTCTCACATTTTTTTCTGGTCCACATTTTTTTTCCTTCTCTCTGGTTTCAGTATTCTGTTCAACAACATTGAATATAAGTTATTTGGTTCAATACACACCACCACCACCACCACCACCATCATATAACATCCATTCTTTATATTTCGATATTTTGTTTCTTCTTCTTCGGAACAGAAGTAATTTTTTTCTCCTTTTTCTTCATGGTGGTGGTGGTGATGGCAAACTGGTTTGAGTGGGTGTGCTAGATTCTTTGGTTTTTTTGAATTTTTTTTTGTTGCCTTCTTTTCATGGATCGTCTCGTTTTTTTATCATCGTATTTTCGAGGTTATTTCCGACACACAAACACACACACACATGCAGTACATTCAGTACTAAGTTTATCCATTATGGCCATTCATTTTTTTTATTCGATAATTTTTTGCCGCTGATTTCCATAGTCAATTTTTTCCTCTTTGGCTACATAATCACCATCATCATCATCATCTTCATGAATGGTGGATTGGAGCGAAAAATTTCGTTCTTTTTTGTACAGAATTTAATGTGTGTGTGAGTGTGGGCATTTATCAAGAATCATTTTACACACATACAGGAAAAGAGTGAGAAAAAAAATAAATGTTTTTTTTTTTTGATGGCCATACTTATTATCCTTATTATTATTAAAGTTTTTTTTCTATCAATATTTGTGTGGGCAAAGATTTAGAAAATCTTTTTTTCATCGTTAGTCTTTTTCATGAGAAAATTTCGCGGGAAACATTTCTATTTTTGTAACTTGAATCCAAAGGAATATGAAAATATGTATTGATTTGACATATTTTTTGTTTTTGGGCAATCAATTTACGAAAAAAAAATGGATTAGGAAAAAAAGGATGCGAAAAAAAATTCCTGGTAAATATAAAAGTCAGTTAAAAAATTTTATCTTTAATTCGGTGATTGAGAATTTTTTTTTTTTTTTTTTTGAATAACAGATTATATAATTGAAGCCAAAACTGAATGATAGCTGTAACCACTGCTTTCAAACAACAACAACGATAATGACCTAGCCAAAAAAAAATTCATATTAACCATACAAACACATTTATATGCTATTCGATTTGACTAGAACAACAACACCAACAGCAAAAAACCGGCGGCGTCAATATCCAAACCAGAATCTAGGTCCCTTTTATTGTCTCTGTATGTGTGCAGAAGCTAAGAAAAATGAATAAAGCTTCTAGGATCACTATAGTTTTATTTAAAAAAAAAACATTGGATGTGATTGAATTGATTTTGGGTTACTGCTACCACTAAATTATCAATTGACTGCTATCAACAACAACAACAACATTATTAGGATTCAGTATTTTCTGTAGTAGAAGCGGTAACAATTTGATCTTGGAACATACAGCCATACACACACACACACACATGAACAGTATTTTAAGGATGTCAAATTTTTTTTTCTGTATTTGCATTACCATTTTATTATGATGATGATGATCCAAAATAAATGGAACACTATATCTATTCATATAAACACACACACACACACATGCGTACATTATGTTGATTTGAGATTCTTTTATTTTATTTTCAAAAAACGATGCGTCCATTTAATATTCTTTTATTTTTACCACCAGACCAATTTTTCATTTGAATTGATTCGGCGCATCATTGAAAATTATTATTATTATTATCAAACAAAACAAACGAAGAAAAAAATTCTTGATTTTTTTTTCACTTTTAACCCTCCCCATTTCTTTCACATATCGCATAAAACATTTTTCATTGATCAGAAAGCCAAAATATAAAAAAAAAAGCTTGGCACATATAAAAAAAAATTATTATTGGCCAATGATAACAAAAAAAAAAAAAAAAAAAATGAAATTTTCAACCAAAAAAAAACTGCAAAATTTTCCATTTCAAAAGTAGTGGATTTTATTCCTCTTTGGATCGATATGTGTATGGCATTCTGTTTCCTGCTATGAATTTTCTTAACTATTAAAGAAAAAGAAAAAAGATTTTCAATTTTTTTTCACTCTCTCTCTCTCTCTCTCACTCTTATCGATTCCGATTGTTGATTCTTATAGAATTTTGTATTTTTTTTCCAAAAGCTATACAAGAGACAATATCTATCGGTCGAATAATAATGATATTTTTGGGTTGGTAATGGCCATCTTTTTTTTGGTTATTTGAAATCCTAGATAAGAAATTTTCATTTTTTTATTTTGGCAAAAATTTCAAATCATCATCATCATCATAATCATCAAAGCTTATTGATTTTTCGATTGTTAATCTCTGTTGCCATTTTTCTTTTGTTGATAGTGATGGTAATGTTAATGATGATGATGATGATGATAAAAACCAAGCCATACATTTTCAATTTTATTGACAACACAATCGATTGTTTTTTACTATTGTCAAATTGAATGAAAAAAAACCACAATTTAAAAAAAAAATGAAACCATTAAAAGAAAAAAAAATTCCACACTGATATTCACAAGTGAGGATGTGTATTTGATTTGGTTTTTTTTGATTTCCAATTCACATTCAAACATTTCATTTCCGAAAAAAATGTGTACCATCCTGTTTTGTTTTTTTTGTTTGTTTGTTTGTTTCCATTCTTTTCAGAATTCACTCATACACTAAACACAAATAAATAAATTCATGTATAACACATACACACATTGTGTTACAAATGAAACAGGAGACAAAATTAAAAAAAAAAACAATACAATACAGTACAATTTCAAACCAAACCAAGAAGGAAGGAAAAAAACGACTACTACAATATTTAATATATAAACGATATACAATAATATACCAGATAAAATCGATGACATCAGCATTATTTTTGATTAAAAACGAATACTCAAAACATTGAAAGAACGAAAAAAAAATGTATCGAAACTTTTTCTTTTTGGATAAGTTATGAAAATGAAACCAAGGAAAAATCATGATTTTGGAAAAATAAAATGATTAAAATTTAGAATATTTTTGTTTCCTTATTGTTTTTGATCCAAAAAAAAAGGCCAGGCTATGATGAAAATTTAGTGAATGAATGAAATATGTTTGTCCAATACCTTATCAAAAAAAAGTGATGCATGACATTAACATTTGATTTGAATGAAATGTTGATAATGATGAAGACCAGAACAGAACTCAACAGAAAAATAAAATAAAATGGTTTCTGGTTCTTCAAAAAAAAGGATCCTTTTCCAATTTGTTTTTGTTTTGTTTTGTTTCAAAGTATTCATAGAGTTATTGATTCAAAATATTAAAGTAAGTTTTGTTTGGTTGGCATCTTTAAATCTAATTTCATTTTGTATCTACCATCCATCCATCTACCATATCATCATTGTATACATTTGTTTCTACAAAAAAAAAATAAATAAACAAAATAAAATTACATCATCGAAGGTTTTTTGCCATTAATAATAATAACAACAACAACGATAATAATAAAATGATGCTAATAATACAGTGGAAAAAAAACGACAAACTTTTTATAAGCATTAAATAGATGTGTGTGTGTTTTTTTTTTGGTGAGGAATTTTTGTTTTCGTTTGCTGGAACACATAATATTCCAGGCCAAATGGAACTACGAAAAAAAAAAATTCATTCATATTAACGAAATAAAAAACACTACATATATGCATTTATTCTTTGCAAAAAAAATGGTGGTCATCATCATCATCATCATTATATCAGCAAAGTTATTTTCATTGAAAATCATTCGAAATGATATTTGTCAACCATAATTATTAAAAGAAAGAAATGAAAATTATATACATCACCAAAGACAATCATCATTTTGTTTTTTTTTTTTTTTTGGTGCTATTCTTTCTTTCTTATTCTTTGTTGTTGATACAAAAGAAAATAAGAATGAACAACAAACAACAACAACAACAGGCAATGTGATATAAAAATGATAAAAACTTAACACTGTATGATCATCACACTCTTAGTGTCTAGTTTCATTTCATCATCATCATCATCATCATCATCATCATCATTGGTCATCATTATGATTGTCGTTTGTTCACCCGACAAACAAACAAACAAAAATAAAAAATAAAGGAACGAAAAAAATAAAAAATGAAAATAAAAAAGATTTTACTTCCCATAGAATGTGTGTGTGTATGTTTATATCATTGGATCCATTATGCGTTTCCATTTTCTCTTTAATATCATTTTCATTTTTATTTTCTTCGTTTTATTTCATCATCATCATCATTATTATTATTATTACACAATATTTGTGAAACACCCAAACCTCCCTCATCTCCCCCCCATCAAATTGATCAATAGATCTTTAATATTATAAATAATAATAAATGCTGCTACTTTTCGATTATTATTATTACAAATACAGTAGTAGCAAATGATAGTAGAATGGTTGTTTGATATATGATTAAATAATAATAACCAAAATACGGAAATAGTATTTGAGAGAAAAAAAAGTCAATTGTCATTATTATTATTATTATTATTATTATTATTCAAATAAACGGAAATAGAATTGATGGTAACTATAGTGTGAAAATAGTGGACAATCGAAAAAAACGAAGAGAGAGAAAAACGAAATGGAATGGGATTAGTAATAATAAAATGACGTTTCTCTACAATGAAATACAATTCTGTGTGTGTATGTTTCAAAGAAAAAAAAGGTAAAATATAAAAATGAAATGTGTAAATACAAACACACACATCACGCTATATTTGATTTGTTGGAATTTTTTTTTCTCCGATTTCTGAGTAAATTTCTCAAAGTTGAAATTTCAAATTTAAAAAACAATAAAAAAAAGCCACATACACATACACACATATACGAATTAAATTAAACGAAAAGATCTTTTAGATCTGGAATCCTCTTCTTCTTCTTCTTCGTTTTTTTTTCATTGATAATGTTGACATTTTAAGTAATATTTTGCAAAGGGAAAGTTTTTCTTCAACAACAACAACAACAAAAAATTCAATTTTTTTGTGGACCCTTTTTTTCTGCTTTCATTGCAATATTTATTTCTTAGCTTCCATTCAACATCACCAACATCATCATCATCATAATTGTCGTTTTTCTTTATTTTTTTTTTCAGGATTGGCAGAGAAATTCTTCTTGTGTGCAAGAGTTGCAAAGAGTTTTTTCACTCTCACTCTTTTCTGGATCTGGAAGAAGGAGAAAAGACATCAACAAAATGGATCAACGTTTGTGGAGAGAGACAGAAAAAGAAGAAAGTTGCTTGCAATGATTATGATGATGATGATGGTGATAGCAAAAAAAAAACAATGAAAACATGCCATAAAAATGAAATGAAATTAAAAGAAAAAAGTAAGAATTTTTCACTTAATTCTCTTAATACTTTTAAGTTTCGAGAAACATTCCCATTTTTTTACTTCAACCAATTTTTTGATGTTCCGAACCAAAAAAAAACCACCGCCATTATGATGTGCTAGCTTTTTTTTAAGGGTTGGGCGATGTGAGAAATGGCGATAATGGTTGATTACATTAGTTTCTCTTGTTTTGTCGGGAATTTTTTCGGAGAACCAAAAAAAAAAAAAAAACATTTCCGGAAACTTTTTTTTCATTATACAGAACAGGGATATATCTTTATCAACCACCATTATAGTGATTGTTTGGATTTGTTTGTTTGTTTGTTTGTTTTTGGTGGTTTTCCTTCCTATTTTTATTTCAATAAAAAGAATTATTTTGATTTGAATTTCAAATCTTTAAATATATTTGAATAAATGACAAGTACAAACAAAGTAAATAAAATGGACAATAAAATCAAATACACATACACACACACACATTTACTAAATGGATTAACAAACAAAACAACAACAAAAAATGAGATGACCAACAACAGAAATAGAAAAGATTCAAAAAAAATCCTGAATAATAATAATAATAATGAAAAATGTCAGTATTCTTTGTCGATTGAAAGATTTGATGAACCTCTATCGACTTGTCATCATCATCATCATCATTACCAAAATCACTAAAACCACAAAAATGATCAATTATTATTGGCTGAGGTTAACCACAAAACAAAAACAACAACAACAACAACAGTGACACTATCATAAATGAAATGTGAGAAAACAAAAACAACAACAAATGATAAGAATTTGTTTTTATTTTGTTGAATGAATTTAACAGAAATCCAGAAGAAGAAGAAGTAGAAAAAAAAATTAAAAAACATCCAATCAATTTATCGATTTTTCTTCTATTCATTCATTCTCTCTCTTGTTGAATCGAATAATCAAAAGAAGAAAAAACAAACATTGTACAACATTGGATATAGTTTGTTTGATTTTTTTGAATTGAAATTCATTCCAAAACCAAATTTTAATCGGATTGGTTTCTTTTCTCCTGTTGTTGTTGTTGTTGTTGTTATTGAGAACTATGAAAAAAAAGGTCCGAAAAAGAGAGATAAAAACGGAAGTTAAAATAACAAATACAAATGACCATAAATCACTGACATCCGCAAATGTATGTATGTATGTAGTCAATGGCGCCTAAAGCATAGTATTCGTGGAAGGATAGTGAATGGTTAATGTTCCAATAAAAAAAAACAACAACAACAACAAAATAAAAAAAAATTTTTGGCTAAAAAGTAAAAGTGTTGTTGTTGTTGTTGTTTATTTATTTATCCGTTGTTCAACAACAACAACAACAAAAATTCGTAAAACAAAAAAACAACAACAACAGTGAATGAAAGTGATGTTCGATTTTTATTTTTATTTTGGAAAATCTACCATATAAATATCTTTGGAAGCGGGCATCACTTTGTATCTTAACGATGTTGTTTTTTTCATCTATCTTTTTCTACTCAAAAGATGTTATTATTATTTTTTTTTTTGTTTTTGTTTAGGTCCATCATCAACATCAATCGGATTTTTTTTTGTCGTCGTCTTCTTCCTTGTTGTTTATAGTATTATCTTCATTGGGTTATTTCAGCTGCTGCTGTTGCTGTTACTGTTTTAAGAGAATCTCAAAATTGGAATTTTTCTAAAGAATTGCTGTCTTTGACGGCTGTTACGTTTTTTCTTTTTTTTTTGTCGAAAAAAAAAGATTCTTTATTTTTGTTTTGTTTTCGAAAAATAATAATAAAAAACAACAACAACAACAAACCTGATTCTTAATAGTGAAAATGTCTAAGTACGGAAAGAGAAGAAGAAGAAAAAAAAATTCAAGAGAGAAACTTTATGGAAATTCTTTCCTCTTCTTTTGAGTCTATTATGTTCAAGTCAAAAATAAAAAAAATTCCATTTGTACATCTTTCAGATTTTTTTCCAATGAACTTTCTTTCATTCACTTAATATAGACTTGTATTTGTTTGTTTATTTTTTGTTTCGAATTCAATATTAAAAATTTGTGAAAAAATTTCTCTTGTAACCCAGCTGTTTTTTTTCTTGTTTTCCCAAAAAACTGGTCATTGTTTTTTTTTCGCAACAACAACAAAATAGTTGTTGATATTTTGTTTGTTGAATTTCTTGATATGAAAAAAAAACTTTGTAAAGAAAATCAAGTTTGTTGATGAAACTAGAATTCAATTTAATACAAAAGTCAAAGCAAAAAAAAAAAAAAAAATAGAAAAATCCAATTTCAACAATAGAAAATCTTCGACGATGTTGAATTAGAATCTGAGTTTTATTGGCGCACGAAAAAAAAAACAATTTGATTTTCGAGACCAGAGAAAAAAATCAGTAAAGAAAGCGAAGGAGAGAGAGAGAGAGAGAAAGAGAATTCTGTATGAAACAGGAAAAGATATAAACAAATCGATTTGAATAGATCGATAACGATGATGATGATGATGGTGATGGTGATGATAAGAAATTTGAAGAAAAAAAAACTTTAACATCATCATCATCATCATCATCGTTTCAAGCTCAACGAATAATCAAAATCATAATAATAATAATAATAATAATAATAATGGAAAATAAGAAGCAAAAAAAAACTTTTTTGAATGATGATGATGATGATGATGATGCGTTGTTCATTGTCGTCAAAAACATCTTATCCGACAAATTTGCTTTTTCCTTCATACTGATCATTCTGCTTCATTGTTCAAGTTTCAAATTCATTCATTCATTTATTATATTCACATCATCATCATCGTCATCATCGATTTATTCTTTGCCACCAAATTCTATTCATTGATGGCATTTTCAGATTAGAATTTCTTGTTTTTCTTTTTTTGGTATTTTTGTTAAGAATGGAATAGGAAATTTGTAAATTTTTTTTCGTTAAAAGAAAAAATAAAAGAAAATCTTTAAAATGAATTTGTCAAATTGATGATGATGATGATGATTATTATCGAATTCTATGATTGAAATAAAAAGAAAATAAACAGTTTTACATCCACACACAGAAAAGAGAGACAATTTAAATTGAATTTTGAAATTATGGTTATTATTGGGCATCCAGAAAAAAATAATGATGATGAATTCCAGGTATCCTGATTATTATTTTTTTTTCTAATTCTAATCGTTATTTTTGATGTTTGAAAAATTTGAGTTTCTTGGATATGTTTACTCAAGTCAAACTAATGATGATGATAATGATTCTTCTTCCCTCCATTTAATTCTGGTTTTTTTTCTAAATGAACAAAAAAAATAGTGAATTTTTTTTTCGAAAATCAAAATGATGACAATAAAATTTTATCGAGTGAAAAAATGAAAAAATAAATAAATAAATTTATAACACGTGAATTCTTCTGTGGTATGTTTGTTCATACACTAGAACAAAAACAAAGCTTTTGAACAAACAAAAATGTTGAGTGTGGTGAAAAAATGAATGGATGCGGAACAAAAAAAAAGCTTTTGGATGATAAACTAGAAAATTTCATTTTATTTCAAATAACTTATGAGATTTTGAACAACCAAAACAAAAACAAAACAAAAAAAAGTACTTGATTTTTCTTTTTTTACTTTTTTTTTGTATAACGGAATTAAATTCCACATACATCCACATAAACTCATCAAAATCCATTCAATAATCCTTTTTGTTTCACATCCATCCATCCATCCATCCATCCATTCACATTGGGACAATTAAAATTGAATTGAGATAATTGTTTCCGAGAAAACTGATGATAATGATAATGATGATGATGATGAAATGAACATTGAAAACCAAAAATAACTTTTTTTCAATCGAATTAAATGTTATTTCGTCATTCAATCCATCAATTCTTGCGTAAGTTCTATTCAAGTAAGTAATGAGAAATCTTGACGAAGAAAAAAAAATTGACACCAAAATGTTTTAAGGATGTTTTTTGCTTGTTTGTTTGCTTGATGTATACCGTTTTTTTTTCGTTGTGAAAACACAGGAAAAGTGGAAAATTCCATCAATCAAATAATCTGTGTGTGTGTGTGTGTGTGTTTTTTTCCTTGCTAGAGAAAATAAATCAAAAAATAAAAAGAATATGAAAAAAAATTATAAATCAGTTGTGTAGTTACTTATATAAATATATTCCAAAATGAAAAAAATAAAAAGTAAAAGTAAAAAAAAAGCATCTGGTTCGAAGAAGAAACTACTAAAAGAAGAAGAAGAAGAAAAAAATTTGAATTTGAATCATGGAAATGATTGGTGATGCATGATCACTGTATCCAGTATTTATACATGTACAGACATTGTACACATTGTGCCACACACGTATTCCGAACTGAGAAAACGAGAAAGAGACAGAGAACGAAAATCAAGTCAAAAATACAATAAAGTTATTATGATGATGATGATGAAGAATGGTATACAGAGCACCAAAAACAACAACAACAACAAAAATCTGAATAAAATTTACTTTCATTGACAGGAAAAATTCAAGAATAAGAAATGTATGTGGGTGTATGTAAGTCTAACGTCACGTTTCAGGAACAAATTTTTTTTCGTTTTGTCTCAACAAAAAATTCAAAAAATGACCTTTTATCGGATATCGTTAATGATTCTTGAAATTCAAATCTCTTTTTTTTCAAATAATAATAAAATGAATGATTATCTTTTACCAAACAATGTTTCTTCCATTTCCTTTTTATATTGTATATGTGAATTGAGGAGAATATAAAAAAAATCGGATGCAAAATGAATGAACCAACAAACCAACAAACTGTATAGTGACATCAGACAAAAAAAAAGGGTTTCCCAACATCCCAAACCAGAAAAAAAAAAAAACACCTAATCAATCAACCATAATTGTGATTTTTTTTCTTTCTTCCATACAAAGTATGTGTTTTCTATGATAGAATACTATAGTTTTCTTTTTCTGTAAATCTTTTATTATCTATATTCAGAGTTGTTGTGTCCGTATCTTTCTTTTCATTTTCTTATCTCATTCGTCATCACATCACATCACATTTTTTTTTCTTTCTTTATCATATCCATTAATTATTTCATTTGTCGTTTTTTTTGTTTCATTCATTCATTGATAAACAACATATAGCCCATAACATCCATTTATATGTATGTGAAAGAACAATACTTTTATTTTTCAATGATCATCAATCAAATAATGAAAAAAAAATTGTCAAATAAAAATCCAAAAAAAGGAATAACGTTCCAGTTGTTCAAAAGATTGGCGAGAAAAAAACCCTAATTTTTGGTAACACCATCAGAAAATGTAACTTTCAATTTCAAAAAGATTTACTTTTTTGGTTGATTAAAATTTCGAAAATTTCAAAAAAAATTAAATTTCCAAAATTTTCTACAATAATCATTCAATCCAATGTGTTTTGGAATATCCAACAATGATAATTGTTGTTGGGGATGATAATTGGCTAATCGTTTTTTTGGTTAAAAACAATTGGAAAAAATGAGTGAATTGAATTGACATTTTTTCCCCCGTCTTCTTGGTTGTTAAACAAACAGAACAAAATACGAAGAATTTTGTCGATACATCAAGGACTGATTACGATTCTATTTGAAATGAAAATTTTTTTTCAAAAAAATCAAAATTGATCAATCAGACTTTACTGAATTAACGAATACATGATGAGATTGTTGATAATGTAATTTTTTTTTATTTCTTTTGAGAATAATAAGAAATTTTTTTCGTTTTCATTAAATCAAAATTCAAATCAAGTTACAATCTAAACAACAACAACAACAAACAACAAATAAAATTTCAAAACACCCACATTATTTAAGCAACAAAGAAAAATGATGTAACTGGAATTTTTTACTATGAAACAACCAAAATATATGTCAAACAAAATTTTTTTTTTTTTGGAAAAGACAAAACAAAATAACAACAACAACAAAATAACAACAAAAAAGTTTAAAATTTAATTTAAATTCTCTTCATTTGGTCGAAACATAAAACAAGCCATATCATATACCCAAGCGCATCACATCAACAAATACGTGGGCGTACGTAATTACAAATTGGTTTGTCTTCTACAACAATGTTCATTACCATGGTTCCACCAATCATTCATTAAATGTTGCAAGATTTTTTGTTGTTGTTGTTGTTGTTGTTTCCGTTTGGTTCTTTGCTCAAATGAAAGAGAAAAAAAAGCCTTTGACGTTCGTCATTATCCAAAAAAAAAAAAAAAACGTGAGTGACTGAGTAAATTTTAAACAAAATGAAATTTTTTTTGTTTTAATTTAAAAGTTTCCAAAAGTTGAGTAGTTAAACAATAACGAACAGAAAAAAATTGATCCAAGTGTTTTTCATTTTTTTCAGTTAAAACGAGACACACAAACATTTATTGGACCACATTAGTATTTTTTTTGTTTTGTTTGTGTTTTAAACCAAGTTATTGATGATGATAGTTGGTACTTAACGAATTTTACGGAAAACATCTTGAATGAACAGAAGAGAAAAAAAAACTGTAAAACGGTAAATCAAAAAAAAAAATGAAACATAAAGAAATGGTTATTGAATTTTGAATTGAAATCTGTTCGATGATGATGACACTGGTCTGGACAAATAAACAAACAAACAAATCGAATGGAATAAAACAAAACAAAACAGAAAATTGTGGAAAAATTTCCGGAATGTTGTAATTTCGAAAGAAATTATTTTTTTTTTTTGAAGAAACAACAACAACAAAAAATAAAGTCAATCATCAACAAAAAAAAAAAACCAAGAACTAAAAAAAAAACGATGACTTTTTTCTCTTCTATAGTGATTCTCAAGAAATAAATTACAAATGATTTAGGCGTATTGGGAATTATATTTGCCCGTTTTGTTGTTGTTGTTGCTGTTGTTGAAAAGGGATTGGTTGTTTGTCTTCGTAATCATCAAACATTCAAAAAACATCAAGTATATAAATGGTTTTTTTAAAGGCAAAATCTCACAAGAATTCAACAACGAAAGAGAAAGAAAAGAATAATGGAATTGATGTCAAACATATAAAATCGATTGTGAACAACTTTAACAATTGATTGGCTATCGAGGAGAAAAAAATTTTTTTAAAAACTTTTTTGTTCAAGTAGAGAAAATGTTAAAAAAAAGAATAAAATTTATGCATCATCATTGTTTCCGGAATCAATGTTTCTTTTTCTTTGATTGTTGTTGTTGTTGTTGTTGTTCAGGTCAATATATCTTGGTCGAAAACAAAACAAAAAAAAAAAATATAATATAATAGAGCCAATAAAAACAAGGTAAAATGAAAACAAAATTGAAATTTAAAAATTGAATTTTTTTGTTTTTACTTTTGCTTTGGATTTTTCATTCAAAAAAAAAATCGAAAAGAATATAAAGAAAAGTAAAGAAAAACTTGACTAAAAGAATCAATAATTTTAATGTCATTAACATTCATTGAAAACATAATTTTTTTTTTGAGGGAGAATTCAATAATGATTCAAAAAAATGTTGTTAATGTTATAACGATGAACACACATTAAATATGAACATTTTTTTCCCGAACATATTGTGTGAAATCGATATGAAAAATCCAAAAAAAAGGATTCTTTTGTTATTAAACGAAGAATTTCATGTTTGGTTGAAAACAACAACAACAACAACAACATAAGGCTATTTTTGTTTCTCTACAAAATGATTAAAAGAAAGAAAATTTTTCATTTATATTGAACCATTACCAGAAATTAAATGAACAAGTCAAATTGTTGTTCAAAAAAAAAGAAAAGAAAATCATTTTTGATCATGGACAAAAAAAAATTCATTGTTAATCGAATCGATGATGAAAACAAAAAAAACGAAAAATGGTTTTTGCATATGGAATAATAATACAGAATATTGAACAGAATTACGAATGAAAGAAAAACAAAAACAAAACAAAAAATGTTTACGGAAATCTAATTTCCAAAATCAAACATATTTGCAAAGAAAGAAAGAAAGAAAGCAAAAAAAAATATGCATATGTTACATATTATTAATGGGAAAAAAAATGTTTACGAGAAAAATGATGAAATGAAGAAAGTGAACGCAGGGAAAAGATGCCCAACAACAACCAAACACAATCCAATAATGTTTTCCATCATATACATACACACACACAACACATAAATATATATAGGATTAATGATTGTATTCGAAAAAAGGGAGAGAGAGAGAGAGAAAACTGTATCAAAGATCATAGAAATGATGATGATGATGATGATGATAAGAAAAACACAAACAAATGGATATGATTACGAAAAAAAGCAAAACAAAAAAAAAGGAAAGAAAGAAAGAAAAGAAGAAATATTTACGGAAAAAATAAGATGTATATTTACTCAAATGAATAAATGAATGTTCATTGATAATATTGAACATTTTTCTTTTCTTTTCTTTTCTTTTTTTTTGCTGCTTGCTTGATAATATAATTCTGGAATTGTTTGGTTGTTTGTTTGTTTATTTGATGATAAACGACGGGGACGACTAGTTAGCGTTGATGATGTTGTCGGGATCTTTATTATGATGCTGGTTGAAGATAATGACGATGATGATGATGAAAACAAGATGAAATAATCAACAACCGAATGAATGAATGATAAACTCATCATCATCATCATCACTAGATCATCAGGGAGAAATGAACAACAACAACATCAAATTCTGATCTAATCAGATCTGATGATTTGATGAATTTTCTTCTTCTTCTTTTTCTTTTTCTTGATTTTAGACGCCATACGCAATTTTTTTTCTCTCTCAATGGAAATCATTATTGATTAATAATGTTGACAACGACAACAACAACAACACCAACGAAAAAGAAGATGAAGAAAAAAGTAAATAAATGCAAAAAAAAATGACAGTGATTTTATAATACCCGTAATCGGTAATTTATATTTACGCATCGATTGAGATTCTATTTTTTTTTCTCCTTTTTTTTTCTTCTTCTTCTTCTTCTTCTTCTCGTCAAAGCTTTCTTTATCATAATTTTTTTTTGTTGCTTTTACAAAATCGATTTTAATGTAATGTCGAGAAAAAAAGATTTCCTTTTTTCTTTGGAACAAATCTTAATATTTAAAGAGAATAAAATTGAAATTGGAAAAGAAAAATCCAACATAAAACACGTACTAAATTGATTGATTTTCTTTTCAACAGAAAAAAAGAAAGAAATAAAGATTTCGGGAAATTTCTCAACCAAAAAATAAAATAAAATAAAAAAAAATTAGGCAAGACTTAAATTCCAGATTCTGTTTAATATAACTTTAAATTATTTGAACTTTTTTTTTTATATATTCATTTTTTTCTCAATACAAAATAACCCTAAAGGCTATTGACAAAGATGCTGATGATGATGATCATCATCAATCAGAATTTAAATCAAATATAAGAAACGTTTCTTGGGAAAACGAAAAAAAAAGAGAACATTTGAAACATTTTCGTTTTTTTCACTTTATTTTTTTATTTCATATAATATAAAATCCAAAACATTAACAAATGAACATGTGATGATAGAAAATATTGATGAAAATTGATGTAATTGTAATTTTGATAGTTTAAAATATTTAATGAAAAATTCATTTTTGATTGAATTTTAGAACATCCAACCAAGAAAAAAATGAAGAAGAAAGATTTAATGTTTTTTTTTGAAAGTTTCACAAAACAAAACAAAAATCGAAAAGCAATCACCATCATTTGTTTCATTATTTTTTTTGAAATCTGAACTTATTTTATTCATTAATTCAATTTCTTAACTTGTATTTTTATCTGTCGTCGTTGTTGTTGTTGTTATTGTTGAATAAATTTCTTCAGTGAAAAAAAGAGATATTCAACAACAACAACAACAAATTCTTAAGAATTTTTCTTTTTCTTTTTTTATAGAAACAACGAAACAAGTAAAATAAACTTTGTCCAAATATATATTCTTCACCATTCAGATTCATTTGATTTTTGGATTTTTTCTTTTTTTTTAGTAATTAATCCAAAAGTAAAGAAGTATATAAAAAAAAATCTTTAAATTATTCTGATGTTAATTTATAATCAAGAATTTCTTTTAATTGCCAAATTAAAGAACTTTTCTCATTTTTTTTTTCTAAATTCCCAAATTCCATTCTATTCCTTTGTGTGTGTGTGTGTGTGTACAATTCGATACTATCGATAGTAAGTAGTTTTCTGTATGTTATTTTTCATCAATTCAGTATTGTATGATTCGTATATGTAAAAAAACAAAACAAAAAAGAAATTAGTGGGAAAAAAAATTCACAAAAAAAAGGAGAATACAGTGCTGTTTTTTTTGTCTAACAGTAGTAACAGTAAATAAATGATAATTTACTTTCAAACAGATAGAGAAAGCAAAAACAAAAAACAAAAAACAAATTGTTATCTGAAAGTTATTTTCAGTTGTTGTTGTTGTTGTTTATTCATTATCATTAAATTCTTTCAACATTTTCCATTGTATGATATTGCATATGTGTATATATGTTCCATTTGGAAAGATTTGATGCAAATTTTTTGTTGTTGTTTGTATACAAATGGATGTTTTCCCAAAAGAAAGAAACAAACAAAAAAGATAAATTATTTGCAAAAATCTTTGAAGCAAAACCAAAAACAATAATAATAATAATAATAATAATAATAATAATATGATAATTTGACTAATTAAATTTTGTTGTTGTTGTTGTTATCATCAATTAAAGATTGTCTACGTTTAAGTAAAGATCACATTTGTAATGAATAAATGAAAATAATAATCAAATCTTACAAGAAATATGATAAGAATTTACAGAATTTTTTTGTCAACAAAAAAAACAGCAATAACATCTGAAAATGACATCGATAACAACAACCAAAAACAGAGAATACAATTATTAACACTGATAAGTTGATATTGTCAGATGTTTGAAATGGTCGAACAATCAGGCAAATTGAATCTCGATGTAAAATTCAAAAAATCAATCAATCAATAAAACAACGATCATGATATTTTGTTTGTTTTTGAATTCTAAAATAAAAAATCCAAACTGAATTCATTTAAATAGAAAAGGAAAAAGTGAAAAAGTAAATTCATGTTTTTGACATGAATCTTCTTCTTGAATTTCAATTACCAATGTTTTATTCGAATAAAAAAAAAAGAATTATCTATTTGATAATGATCAATCAATCTAAAATAATCACGACTAATTTTGGTTAATGATAATAATACCATTCCTGGAACTTTTTTTTCATATTCAAATCATAACAAATGTTGTTGTGGTGAAAAATAAACATACTGAAAAATCTTGTCATCTACGGATCATATCTTTATGATTATTATTTTTTCTTCACTTTTTTATTGATTATATTTTCTTCCATACTATAATCAATGGATAAACACATTTACCAAAAAAAAGAACGAAAACGTTTTTACTTGCTTTTCATCATCATTTCATTTCATTCATTTTTGTTTTTGTTTATGAAATGACATTCAATTTTTTTTTTGCTTACATCATCACCTTTAATTCATTTCGATTCATTGTATCGTGATCAAACAAACAAACAAACAAACAAACAAACAAACAAATGACAATAACGAAAATCTCAAACATTGATCAAAAAAAAATGTTCATTCATTCATTCACTCCAATCTATAGGGAAAATGAAAAAAAAACTAATAACAAAATATATAGAATTTTGATTGACCAGAAAAAAAACATTCACAAATCAAATTCAGCTGATCATGCAATATTGGGATATTTTTTTTTGTTAGTTGTTGATTGCAATTTTGTTC
Source organism: Dermatophagoides pteronyssinus (assembly GCF_027571235.1). NCBI lineage: Eukaryota > Metazoa > Arthropoda > Arachnida > Sarcoptiformes > Pyroglyphidae > Dermatophagoides > Dermatophagoides pteronyssinus. The sequence continues at coordinate 337,142 of NW_027461554.1, read as the reverse complement.
AAACGAAAAAAAATGGATTTTTTTGTTGTTGTTGAAAATATCGTATGCTGCAGATAGATGACAATTCTTTGATTAAAAATAATTTTAAAGCTTATATTCAATCAATTTGTTTATCAGCGTCATTTTTTTGTTTGTTGGTTCAGGTTTCACAGGTTTCACAATCATTATTATCATCATCATCATCATCATATCGAATAGAAAACGCAAAAAAGTCATAAATATACAAAACGTTGACATTATTAGTTGCAAAACAAATTTATTATTCCCATCTTCCATCACACACACACAGCCATTGGTCTAAATATCATCATTATTATGGCTGTATAGAAGAATATTCCATTTATTGATTCCATTTACAGAATATTCTTCTTCTTGTTGTTATTTGGAGCTAACAAAAAATTTGATGATAAAACATCAAATTAGTCATAAAAAATAATAACGTTAAATTATTGTCGCCAAAAAATATTTGTGTGTTTCATTTGGATAATAAAAAATTTTTTGGTCATAATAAAACGTTATTATTATGGATCATATTCTCTTTTCATACCTGTATAAGGATCATATTGGATCTTTGTTAACAAAATTTTATCAATTTACAGCGAAAAAAAAACGAAAAATTCTGATGAAATAAATTTTCCAAGGAAAACAAAAATTACACAATAAAAGAAACTTGATCAATGGTTGAATCAAATGGTTGCTCCCCATCAACCAACGAAGAAAAAAAAACCATTAGATGCAAATGCTACTGTTGTTGTTGTTGTTGTTGTAGTTTATAATGGCTACATACATTCATGGTAAGCATCACTTTAAAAAGTTTTTATTATTCCTTTTTCAAGAATAAACATGGATTTTTTTTTGCGAAAAGATTGAAAATTTTTTCGCCAAAAAAAAATCTGAAAATGATGATAATAGTGAACATTCACATATAATCATAACCCGATTATTACTGAGTATATTTTCATTATGATTTTTATTTCAAATTTTTCAATTTTCGGTTATTTTTTTTGTGTTGTTTTTTCACTGATGGATCGACTTTGATTTTCCCATTTTCCTGTTGTTGTTGTTGTTGATGGAGGTACCCTTTCTGTACTACCATATTGGGCATTATTATTATTTATAACCATCATGATGCTGATCAAGTGAATAACGTGAAATTTTCAATATTTTTTCGAGAAAAAAAACATTGATTTTTTTTTATTCTTCTATAGTTTATTTATCAATCCATATTTATATTCATATTTTTTTACGCTTCATATCTTTCACTTGATGATGATTATCATTACTAAGATTGCGAGCAAAAAAAAAAAACGTTGAAAAAACCTAACAGAAATATGCATTTTTTCAGGGCAAATCCTTAAGAATTTTTTTTTTTTGAAGAAAAAAATATCTAAAATTTCAAAACCTACGGATCATTTAGTCACAAAAAAATAATAATATTGTCATAGAATGACACATTTAAGTAAATAAATGAAAAATGAACAACAACAACATTGGAAATTAAAGAGAAAAAAAATATCAGAAAAAAAGCAACTTGAACAGTTTTTTTTCAACAAACAAACAAACAAAATAAAGAAAAGAATTTAGAAGAATTTTCATCTTAGAAATTCTTTTTAGTTTTAAAAATCGAAAAAGAAAAGAAAAAAGAATTTTGAAATAAAATATGACAACTTTCTCTCATTCTCTCTCTCTCTCAACTTCAATGAAACACTTTGAAAAGAATATACGAAGAAAAATAAGAAAAACATCAAATATCAAATCAAAAAAAAAAAAACGAGACAGAATCCAGAATCCAAAAGAAAACAAAAAAAAAGTGAACAAACCAACAGCAACAACAAATTTTTTTTTTTTGACAGATTTCACTATTTTCACTGTCACATTTCAGAAAAAAAATGGAATTCATCATAATCATGATGTTTGTTTTTTTTGGGGTTGGTGGTTACTTATTTCAAATACATTCATTTCAACAACAAAATTGAAAAAAAATTCATTCATTCAGATCATCAAATTATTCTGATAGCTGTTTATTTTTCTATCTATCTATCTATCTATCTAGATGACTTTGATAATCAAAAAAAAGTTGAAAAAAAGGCCTAATAATAATTCAATAATGTTCAATTGGATTTTATCTTACAAACATCATTCTATACACCATTATATCTTCGGGGCGAAAAAATCTTGTCACCTTGTTTTTATATACTATGACTACTATGAATAAATTATTAATTATTATTCAACACACATCAATATTAACAACAACAAAATGATGTGAATTTATGAAGTGTTTATACGTTTGAATCAATAATGATATTGATTATATTGATGATGATGATGATGATGATGATGATGTTTATTGATCCTATCAACAAATCGATATTAAAAGTAATGAATGAAATGAAATGATAAATACTTTATCAACGAGAAAAAAACATGTTGTTGGCCTGTTTTCTCTATTTCTCTATTTTACTGATGAACAGTGAAATAGATTCTTGCAAAAAAACTGAAAAAAACAAAATTTTTCATTGAAACGTGTTCACACAACATATCTGGATTATAGTTTGTTTTTTGTTCTGGTTATTTTTTCCAAGTAAGTTCCAAGATATCGATGATTTATTCATTTCATTTTATTTTAGAAAATGTTTTTTTTTGAAAAAAAAGAAAGAAAGTAAGATTATTTGGTATGAATGAACATTTGTTAAGGTTGAAAAAAAACCATTTATTCATTGAATTCTATAGTTTTGTTGTTGCTGTTGTTTGATATGGATGATTTAAGGTGATTGTCTATTGGGATACGTTATTTGGTTTTACAGTCAAAAAAAAAAAATTTTTATTATTATTATTTTGGACAGAATTTTGAAATGAAAACTTTCAATAATTTTCATTTTCACAAAAGAAAAAATTCAAAATTGAAATAAATGATAAATAAAGCAAAATATGAGAGACAGAAAAATTCTAATCCTTGAAAGTAAATTGTTATAATCATTGAAATAATCGATGTCATGATTATCATTCCTATGAAAAAAAAACGGTAAAATTATCTAATACCCATCGAGAGGATGAACCAAAAAGAAAAAAAAACCAGAAGCAATTAATTATGATTATTATCATGCCACACACACAATTTAGAAATACCGAATACAAATGGGGTAATAAATACTAATTTTTTTTATATCTAGATATTCTCAAAGAATTAAATATTTTCTACCAACAACAAGAATTGGATAGAAAAAAAACCTAACAGACAAACAAACAAACAAAATGAATGAAAGAATGAATGAAACGACAACTTAAACGACATATTCTCCATTAGACGAACAAACAAACAAACAAACAAACAAACAAATAAACAGCAAAAGAAGAAAAAAAATAAAGAATCGAAACAGAAAAAATAAAGAATAGATTCTTCCATTCACAGAATATTTTTTCTGTTTTTTTTTCTTATTTTATATAAATGAATGAAAATTGGCACAAATGGAAAATGAATATAGACATTTATATATGAATTGCATAAGAGGAATAACAACAACAACAACAACAACAACAAGAATAAAGAATCCAAGTAAGAAAATGAATGAATGAATGAATGAATATAAAAAAGAAAAAAACTTGTATATTCAGAATTCTTTTTTTTTTATAATATTCAATTCAGGAAAGAATATAATAATAATAATAATAAAAACAGAAAGAATAATAATAATAATAATAATAATAAGAAAATGAGAAATGAGAATATAAAAAAAAACCTACTACTACTACTACTACTAACAATATACTTGTATAGTACAATATATTAACCAATTCATTATTATGAAATTTCATGGATGGATATTTCATATATTATCCGAACAACAACAACAACAACAACAACAAATCTAACAAATTGAAATTGTTAGTTTAGCTTTACAATTCAATTCAATTCTTTATTTCTTTTTCTTTTTTCTTTTTTTTTCTTTTTCATTGTACACTTGTTTACTAAAAGAAAATTGAATAATAAAAAATAAAAAAATTTCAATTTCAATTTCAATTGATTTGAATTGAAATTCAGGGAAATGGCTTAAATCTCGTTCTCGTTCGTTTTGTTTCGTTCGTTTTTCTTTTTTGCTATTTTGCAATTCATTCAATGCAGCTTTTTTTTACCCAAGCTCATATTTATTAATTCATTCGAAACATTCATGACATAAATGATTTTTCAAGTTTTTTTTTACAAGAAAATTATGATGATGATGATGATGATAATTGTGGTTTTCAGAAAATAGAAAGCAAAAATTAAACATTTTTTGATTGATTGATTGATTTTCTGGTTGTCGCAGACCCCATAACAAATCAAAAAATCATTTCATTTATTTGTTTATGTGTTATATATGGTAAGAAAACAAAAAAATTACCGAAAACAAAAAAATTTGACAAACAAACAAACAAACATCAGCGACCGGAATTGTTTGGATTAACAATGTCTGTGTGTGTGTGTGTGTGTACATAAACAGAATTTTATTTCATTAATTTTTCCTATCCCCATAGATTTTATTTGATTTTTTTTTCTTCTGTCCTTCATCATCATCATCATCATTTTCGACCATCATATGTCCATTCAAACGGAAATCAAAATCAGAATCCGAAAATTGGCAGAATCAACCGAACCGCACAAACACAAATGACAAGATGATGATGATGATGATGATTGTTATTCCCTCTCTCTCTCTCTCTCCTCCTCCTCCTTCATTCAATACCACAACAATTTTGAATCAAATGAATATCCGGATCGTATTGAGCAGTCATAACGACAACAACAACAACAACAAAATTAAATAATGTGATCCAACAATGAATCCAAATCATTTCCATCAACCAAAAAGAAGAAAAAAAAAGAATGTCCAGCAGCGAATAATATATAACAACATCAAATTGGAAACTGATTTGATTAATTTTTTACCGTCAACACACACATACAATTTTGGTGATCCAAGTTTTAATCAAAACATCAATTTGATGTCATCATTATTTTTATTATCCAAAAAAAAAAAAAAATTGATAACTGAAAAAATAACCAATAACAGACTATTGTAGCGGTGTACACTATGTTGTTGTTATTCAATTTCAATTTCAATTTTTTTTCCACCGAAATTCACTATCATCTTCCAACCATTGAATTTGTGAACAACAACAACAGCCGCTAACAGAAAAAAAATCAATCTAATAATGATTATTATTATTATTATTAATATTATCGAAATAATAAAACGACAAAACAAAGAGAGAGAGAGAGAGAGAGAGAGAGAGAGAGAGAAACCATTTTTTTCCATGAATATTTATCATTATTGTCAACACTCAATATAGAATTGAATATCAAATAACTTAGATAAAATAATAAATCTTTAAACATGAGATCATCATCATCATCATCATCATTCTTATTTTTGTTTTATTATTATATTTTATTACTTAATCATCAATTTGGATGATATTAGATGAAATCAAATGAAAAAGAAGAAATTCATAATGTCTGTGTGTTTGTGTGGGTGTGTGTATCCCATTTTTACGGCTAAATAATTTCTTCATTCGTATTTGTTGACCACTTGGAATTTATTATTATTATTTCATTTCATTTCATGTCCTTTTTTTTATTCTTCTGACTGAAAATCAATGACTTTAATGAAAATAATAAACTGTTTTTTGATATTGATCATCATCATCATCATCATCATTATCATTATTAAATGATATTTGTTTGTTTCATCAAATTCAGAAAAACGATAATGATAATGATGATGATGATGGTGATGATGGTAGTGGTGACCATATTTTCCACTTCTTAGATCATCTAACGATGTTGATTATGATGATGATGATGATGATGTTGAACATTCAATCATTTTTGTTCATTCAACCTTACCCGACGAAGTAAAAAAAAAAAGACATTATATATGTGTAGTGAAATGAGAGAAAACAATCAGAGATATATAACAGAGAAGATGTTGATGATGATGATGATGATGATGATGGTCAGTACCAAAAAAAACAAGTTATTTTTATTATCATTATTTGATTTTTTTTATTTGGTCCGTTTACTGAAACAATTGAACCGAAATGAAATAAGAAATGAACTGAACTGAATTGATTTTAGAATCATCATCATCATCATAATCATCATCATCAGTGAGAGTTGAATAAAGAAAGTAAGAATGGGATTTGTCGTAGTCTAGTTTGGTCTGGGTCATTATTATTATCATCTTAATAATAATAATAATAATAATATTTTTTACAAACACAACAACAACATACAGGCAAAAAAGAAGAAAAAAATAAATAAATAAATCTTTAAATGTAATATAAATGTGATTCATGTGAACGAAATAATGTCATCGGTGATGATTATGATGATGATGATCAACTTTTAATAATGATAAATTGATTTAGAATTTTTTTCATTTGGAGTGATGGTGGTTTTTAATAAAATAAATCGATACTATCGGTGAAAAAAAAGCTAGAAAAAAAACAGGGATCATAAATCTTATAGAATGAATGATGGTAAATTATTGTTTTTATATTTTCATTTTACATTTGAAATGATCATCAAAAGAAGATTCTTGTGAAGAGAATCGAAAGAGAGAATAAAAAAATTACATGAATTATGTGTTGTTATAATTTATCATCAACATTTTTAATGAATAATTAATTTCATCAACACTTCACATCACATATACATCTTTGTGTAATAACAAATAACTAAACCACGATTAAGGTGTTAATGATGATGATGATCCATCATCATCATACACATTTTTATCAACATCTCATAAACCAAAAAAGTATTTCATTATAATTTTTTTTATATATTTCATAATTTACATAATAATAATAATAATTTTGGTTGGTTGATCCATAAATTATTATTATTATTATTATGGGTCATTATTATTTGAAATATCGAATGAAATTGTTGTTGTTGTTGTTTTTTTGGAGGGAAAAAAAGAATGAAACAACAACAGCAGGCCGGATCAACATCACTATAGGAATAATTGAGCAATCGAAAGAAGAAAGAAAAAAAAATCTGATCATGGCTTAGATACACCCCCATATACACTCACACACACACAGAAAAACATGACCAGAATTTTAATATATGAATGGAATGTTCTGTTTTTGACAATTGTTTTTCATTTTTCTTCGTTTTTTTACAAAAAATAAATTTCATTCAAAATTCAAAGACGGAAATAAAGACAAAATAAAGAAATAATCACATGTGTGTGTGGGTAGAATTTTTTTTTCAATTTTAGATTTTTCAATTTTTTCAAAAAAAAGCTTTAACAAAGAATAGCGCCATCTAATTTCATTAATATTTCACTGAAATTAGTTTTTATCTTCATTGCCCACAATCAATCAATAGATGGCGTTGTGATTTTTTTTACGAATCGAATGTTTTGGAAAAATATTCGAAAACATTCGAAATAAAAACCAACAATTTTTGAATCAAAATCAAAACAAAACAAAAAATCCTAAACAAAACAATTCGTGAATCACATTCTAAAACATCATTTATCATGATGATGATGATCATCATCACCATCATCATCACAATCTTAACATCATTAGAATATGACAAATACACTATCGTAACACATTTTTGATCATCATCATGATGACATAATTTATTTTTTTTTCTTGACACTCAATTTTCAACCACACAAAACATACATACACCTAATTCTGATGGATGCTAAATGGTCAATCATCATCATCATCATCATTAGGATGGCCCGATTTTTTTTCGGTTTTGTTTTGAATCATCATTATCATCATCGACGACGAAGACGACGACTAAGAGTTGAAATTGAAAAAAAAGAAATGACAAATGGATTGGATTGGATTTTATTTGGTCGATTCTAAAAATGGAAATTTAGATAAGATTTATTTTTTGTTGTTCCAATGAAAAATATTTGTTGTTGTTGTTTTTTTTGGTCACAATTTTTCTGGTGTTTTTGGTTATTCGAGGAGAAAAAAAATGATTTCTTTTTTGGAAGAATGAAAAAAAACTAAATTCGTGAGTTTTATTTTTCTCAATTTGAATTCAAATTTGTTTTGTCTTTTTTTTTGAACATCAATGAATGAAAGGCATATTTAATACCAATCACGAACACTGATCATCATCATTGTCGAATTGAAATTGATGAATCCTATATAGATCCTATGTAGGATATTCAAATCATCATCATGTTGAATGCAATAATTATGATGAATGTCGAGCATAAGAATTTTTCAACAAAAATGTCTACAAAATAAGCGAAAGCGAAATGGAAAGGATTTTGGACTATTTCAGAATCAAATTGATCGATCGATTGACCATCATCGTACTCAAATTCATTGAAAAATATTCCAAAGATTAGATACGATTACAATGAGATGTGAGTATGTGATTCATTAATCATTTAGGCAACTTTTTAGGCAAAATTTTTGACAACAACTTTCAACTTTTTGATGATAATGATGATTCTGATACACATGAAAACAATGGGAGCAACCAAAAAAAAAAAAAAAAAAAATATTGTCACCATCAAATTCAGTGAAGAAAGAAGAAAAAAAACTGAGGGGGAACGAATTTACACTTTTTCTCGCAACAAACAAAAAAAAAAAAAACAAAAAGAAAATCATTCCTCTCAGATAGATAAATATAGCGAAAATAGAGAAGATAATGATTTTATAATGTATCAGGATCATCATCATTATCACATCATCATCATCATCACCATCATCAATGTTGGTTTTTTGACAATTCAATTGTCCAACAACATCAGCAAAAATATTTTAAAAAAAATCAACATTGATGATACATGAATGAATGAAATGTTTATTTTATTTTATTCCAGTGAAAAAAAAGGTGTTTAAAAATTTTTCTCTCGCCTAATGATGATGATGATGATGGAAAATAAAAATAAACAAAAAAAAAAAAAAAAATTCGGCCAGCATGTCACACAGCAACATCGATATATAACATCAATTTCTTTCTTTGTCAATCATTTTTTGTTTGGTTTGTTAATACTTTCTTGGTGTGGGTTTGGTGGTTTTTGGTTTGGTTTTTGTTTTTGGCTGAAAATTTTTACCTGCGAAAAAGAAAACCTGTGAAAATAAAATTAATGATGATAAAATTGATGGATAAAAAATGTCAATGTGCGATTTATGGATTTTTATTATTATTGTTATTATTTATATGTGGCTAATCATCAATTCAATTCAATTCAATTCAATGATGGATTCACATTAATTTAAAGAAATTATCATCACAATTGAATGTGTGTTTGTGTAGGCATTTCTAATGGATTATGGAAAAAAAGGATGAGAATATTTGACAATGTTTTTTTTCTGATTTGAAAATTTTCAAAAAGAAAACAATGAATTAATGATCATTATCGGGGGTGAAAAAAATTGTGAATATTTGGATTGTGTTCAAAAAAGAAAAATCACTGTTTTTTTTTCTTTACTTTTGTGATGAAAAATTATGTTTTTTTTGTCAATTTCCGGCCATAATATTGATGATATGGTTTCAAATTTTAAAAAATTTAAAATCCATAAAAGATATTTTGATAGTCAAAGAAAAAATATTGTAAATTTTTTCGAATAAAAAAATCTGGTCAAAAATTTCATTGATCACTTTCTCACATTTAAATCATTCATATTCTTCTATATTTAATCACGAAATAAATCGATCATCATCATCATCATAAATATTTTGTCATTGTCAATGATAATAATGATGTGGATAGAAAAAAAATATTTAAAACATCATTTAATACACCTGAAATAGATCTGAATAATAAATAGTTCATAAATTTTTGACCGAAATTTGTCACAGTTTTTTTTTTTTGAAATATAAATGATGACCAGACAGACAATTTCATTGCATAATAATGATGTGTGATGTGTGTATCATTTCGTTTTTATTTTCATTTTGTTTGTTTGTTTGTTTGGTTGATAATTTCTTTTTCTTTTCTTTTTTTTATTGTCATTATCGTTTCGTTTCGTTGTTATGGTCAGGTATGTGTTAGGGGTCAATCAACGATAAATGATCAACAGCAAAAGTAAATGTGAATCAAATATTTTTTTTTTAGATCAGATTTTATCAACAAAATTTGATGACAAAATGAAAAGTAAAATTCGTTCTTGTTGATGATGATGATGATGATAATGATTGAGAATGGAAAGCAAATTTGCATCAAAATAAGATTCATTTTTTTCGCAGTTGATGATAAAATTTCAAAACAATTCAAAAATAACCAACACAATGATTATTTGGATGACCAAATTTCACCAACAACAACAACAACAACAAAAAGGTGCAATGATCGATAATCGATAATTGTTGTTAGGTGAAAAAAAATCCAATTTATAACACGTTATGTATTGATCAATCGTTCGATCAATCTATCAGTAACAATCAAAAATTAGCATCCAGACACAATGGTCACGCAAATTTGATTGATTTATACGATGCAAATTATTAATTTTGTTGCAATAATCTAAGAGAATGTTCAGGTTTGAAAAATCAAATCGATTCTAATTTATTTTATTTGGATGTCATTGTGATGAACAACAACAACATACACTCAGACCTATCACATTCAGTTCATTCATCGATGATGATGATGATGATGATCAACATCCACATGAATCATTCAAAAATCCAGAAGAAGAAAATAAAAATTTAAAAATACATTGTTCTTTTGATGTGTTGAAAATGAAGAATTCAATGATATAAAAAAAAGGATTGTTTCACCAAATCGTTGAGTTGGATTTATTGTAACAATTCAACGAATTGATTGATTGATGGATTGATTATGATTTACAAAGAACAAAAATGAAATTATTTTTTTCTTATAAGAAAAGGGAAATTTCTACAGTTTTCAAAAATTCGTTACTGTTATCATTGTTAGCAGCTTAATAATTATGTGTGTGTGTGTGTGTGTGTGGTAACATGGCGGTCTGTGCATCAATCCAATTCACACTTTTACTTTGTTTCCATTTTTTTTTCACAATGTAGCTACCAATTGGATTTGTAGACAAAACGAAAAGAAACGAAACAAAAATCTGTAAAATAAATTGATTGATATATCCTTTTTCATTCATCATAATACAATTCTTTTTTCTTTCTAATCATTCAATATATTAGAAGAAAAAAAAATGGATCAAAATTTTCAAAGGTCATAGGTGGCGTTGTTTACAGCCATCATTTATTACCAGCATTCCTCCAAATGTGTAGCAAAAAAAACAAAGCATAAAAAACCGTCGTGATTGCCGATTAATAGTAATGATGATGATAATGGCCAACAAGTTGAAAAAAAATATCTAAATTGAGAAAAAGAGAGCGAAATCAAATAATGACAACGACAATAACAGCAAAAAAAAACGAAACCTTTTGTGTGTAAATAGACATTGGAAATTTAAGAAAAAAAAATAACTAAAAGGTATTCAGTATTTAAAGATCATTATCACTTTTTTTTATTTGTTCAAAATAAAATCATTGGATCTAAAAATATTTGATCTGGATTGAAACAAAAACACACAAACAAACACACAAAGAAACACATACACACACACACTTAGAATGTGCTAATGATAACCGACGAATGTCATCATCATTAATCCAAAAAAATTGTAGGAGTTTGATGATAGTTAGTTGTTTTTTTTATGGCATCAGCGAAAAAAAGAAATGTCAAATACAAAATTTTGTTTTTCTCAGATGAAAGCATCATCAAACAAACAAACAAAAAAATCTAACCAAATCGATGAGAATCATCAAAGGTGACTTATCAATCGGTGATTGATTGATTGATTGATTGATTGAAGTAAACAAACAAACAACCAAATACACCCGAATAGATTCCTTGTATTAATGTCATCACAAAATATTTCAGACCATAGACAACCAAAATACATTGTTTCATTTACAAGTTTGTTGTTGTTTTTTTTTCATTTTAAAATAACATTGTTGTTGTAACAAGTTTTTTTAAAATTTTAAAATTTTATTTTTTGAAAAAAAATCTATATGATGATCGATTCGATCCATCAAAATATAAATATGATGATCATCATCATAGAAGTAGTAGTCATTTTACAAAAAAAAAAAGAAAACAATAATTTTCTTTATGGGGATGCATCCATAAAGAAAATCAAAATCAAATCAAAAAATCATAATCATAATCATGGTGTATGTGGCAAAAGCCAGAACAAAACGAGAGAAACAAAAATATAGGCCATCACCAAAAAGGTAAAGTTTTGAAATTTTTTTTTTTTGATTGTCCAAGAGATGTTTGGGTTCAACAACAACAACAAACATCAACCAATCAACCGAAGAATAGTGAATTGTTGTTGTTGTTGTTGTTGATGATGATGATTACCTATTAGCAAACCATATAACATCCTGTACATTATGGAATCGATCATCATCATCAAAAAAAAGATGCTCAAAAAATAATAATGATGCTCGGCTTGACCCATCAATGTCAAACTTTTTTTTTCTTTTAATCGGATAAAATATTTTATGTAATATTTGTTTGTTTGTTTGTTTTTTTTGGTGCAGAAAAACATTCAAGTGTAAAAATATTTGATGACAAAAACAAAAAATCTAATGATTGATTGATTGTTTGTTTGTTTTTTCAACATCGATTACATAATCAATCTATAATCAATCAATCAATCAATAATTTATTTTGAATTTTTTTTATTTATGTAAATGTTATATGATAATGATGACAAACAAAATGAATATATTAGTGTTAAATCGATCGATCGATCAATTTAAATAAAATATTTTTTTTCTTTCCCAGAAAATAAACAAACAAACATCATCATCATCATCATCATCATGGCCATTGATCGTTTAGAAGAGATGACATATAACATGGTAATTTAAGATCTTTTTCATAATGAATTCTTAATTTTTTTTTGTATTTCTCTTCCATCAAATCACATCATTATCATTTGGCGCCAGAATATTTAGAAGAAATACAGCGTCTTCAAAGCACCAAAAAAAAGGAGAAATTGGTTTTTTTTCATTTACCGTTTCGGTTAGATTCGGACAGTTTTTTTTCTCTCTCTTACCGATATTCTCTTTCTTTTTCATCGGTAAATATGATGAAAAGAGACACATACACACACACACAAGTTACAATACCTAGCGGGATTCACTTTTTCGGTTAATTCACGGGAAAGAGAAAAGAAAACTTTATAAATATGGCAATCGATATTCAAAATTTGATCATTTTTTTTTCATTTAATCACTGTGTTTGTGTCGATTCTGGAATTATATTTGGTTTTTGTTTAGTTTTGTTTAGTTGTGATTGATCTGGTGATCTGATCATGTTTTACATTGATTTTTCTTAATTTCTTTTCATCATTTCATTGACATGTAATAAAATGTTTACATTGTGATTTTAGATAATTTCAAAATTTTTGAATTGAAAATTATTCCTTGAAATAAAAAAAACTGTTATTGTGCAGACAAGAAAAAAAACCTGAAAAAAATTATGGCGGCCAAAGATAATTTTTCATTATTATTTTCATTAATTATTCTATTACCAACATTATGTTTTACACAATTTTTCGATTCACATCAATCAAAAATTGATCCATTTGTAAAACGTGTATTAACATCAACAACAAATGTTGGTAGTGTTGGTGGTGGTGGTAGTTCACGTTTTGATCTAATGATTGAACCACCAGTATCTGGTGTTGAAATGTATCATTCATTATCACAACAACAACAACAACAATCGGATCAAATTAGTGATAATCAATCTAATTCAACAACAACAACAACGGTGAATAATAATAATGTATTTCAGCCATCATCATCATCTTCTTCAGCAGCATTACAGAATTCTAATGAACAACAACAAATACAAACAAATTCATTATCAACATCATCGACAAATATATCTGCAACACCAATATCAACCGATTCATTTAGCCATTGGAATCCATCACCAATAATATCAAAACCATTAACATTTACACGTTATGCATTATTTGATTCATTTTATGATCAACCATCATCATCATCATCATCGAATCATACAAAACGACGAAGAATATGGTCAGATACACCATTAGAATCTGATGAATCGATTAATGATATACAAAGATTAAAAATTCTATCATCATCATCATCATCATCAATACCATTAGCAACACCACCAACAAATAATCATTTTAGTTTAATGTTAAAATCATCACAACAACAACAACAACAATCATTATCAACATCAACAACTAGTTATCCAAAAGAATCAATAAAATTTGATGATGATTCACGTGATGATATGAATCTTGATTATGATTTAGATGAAATGACACGTGTTAATGATGAAGATAATAATAATGATAATAATGATAGTACACCAAATAATAGCGATGAAATTAATGATAATAATGATAATGATGATGATGGTAATGAAAATGAAAATAATGATAATGATCATTTAACAATACATCAACAACAGCCACATTCTATAAGAATTATTGCTACACAGAATGGATCATTATATGGTATTAAAGCAAATGATGATAATCAAATTACTAATAATAATGATGGTGATATGCTTAATTCATCTGGTACAACATCAAATCAAAATTTTATTATACCGGATCAAATAATGCCATATATGAATGCATATTCAACACATTTAAATTCGGATTTAAAACAATTATCATCTGGTAGTATGATTGGTAATCAAGTTAAACCAATTAGTAATGATGATGTATTTATTGTACATCATCAACATCATTATCCACCAATGTTTATGAATAGTGAATCATCGATTCAATCAGCAGGTAGTACTAATCAGGCATCATCAATTATACAACAGAATGGTGGTAGTAGTAATCTATCACCAGCCACACAAACATCATTTAGACCGTTAAAAAAGATGCAAAAATCGAATAAGAAAAAATCGAAAAAATTACAAATTGTCTACATTAAGGTAAATTTTTTAATATTAAAAAAAATCAGAATTTTTTTTTAGAAAAATCAAATCAAATGATCATAGCCTATTTATTTAGCAAAATTTCACAAAAAAAAATTCTTGATTCAAAAAAATATATTTTGAATCAAAAATTCAAGTTAAAAGAGAAAACAGGAAAAAAATTAGTTCAAAAAAATCGAAAAGAATAAAATGATCAATTTGTTTTGATTT
Organism: Dermatophagoides pteronyssinus; assembly: GCF_027571235.1. Taxonomy (NCBI): domain Eukaryota; kingdom Metazoa; phylum Arthropoda; class Arachnida; order Sarcoptiformes; family Pyroglyphidae; genus Dermatophagoides; species Dermatophagoides pteronyssinus. The sequence goes on along the minus strand of NW_027461554.1, from coordinate 321,963 downwards.
CGAAACAAAAAAAAAACTTTTGCAATTTGAATAAATTTTTTTTTTGTTGTTATTGTTTGCATTATTAAATCAAAGGTACCATTATTGAATTTAATGGATGGAACATCGGCACCAACATCGACAACAACAATGACAACAAAATCGGCCACATCAAAACATCATACATCAATGGAAATTGATGATTCTGATAGTGAAAGTCAAGAAGATACTATTGATACAACAATATCATTGTCGGCAACACCAGATTCAACTACAACGACGACGACGACAACAACAACAACGCCAAAACCAGAATTATTCATTAATGATAATAATAATGATAATAAACAACAATGGAATAAACGTGAACATTCAACATCATCAACGAATAATCAATTATCGGCTATCAATTTATTTGATAATTCATCACCATCAAACATAGATATCGATTCGAATATTTCACAAGATCATATATCAAAAAATAGTATGAATAATAAACAAATGGATCTAAATGATCGTTTCTATTATTTTCTAATGAATAAATTGAAAAATCTAACCATTAATAATGGTGAAACAATGATGATGATGAATGATAATGATAATGGATTGAAAAAAAATTATGATAATAATTATTTAACAATGATTGATCAACAACAAACTAAATCGAAAACGGATATATCATCTAAACCATCATCAATGATTGAACAACAACATTATCAATCAGAAGCAATACCAATATCAAAACATCATCATCATCATCATTATGAAATTTATGATAAAGATTCATTAATAAATGAAAGAGATAATTCTATTATAATGGATTCAGCTTCCGTTACGGATAAAGATGCAAATGCATCGACAACATCATATCAATCAACATTAGAACCATTACTTTATCATTATACACCGGGTGCAAATAATACATGGCCACCGGAAAAAAGTCTTGGTATATTACCAATACTTATACAAATCGAGGATAAAAAATCTGATAATGAAAATGATAATCAAAATAATAATAATAATAATGGACAACAACAGCAACGAAATACGATTGATTATCGAAATAATAATAATAATAATAATAATAATGCTGTAATGCAAGATAGACTTTATGGACAACCATCATTGAATAATGATTGGTCACAACGTGATGCAAATAATCCAAATAATAACAATAATAATGGTGGTGGTGGTTTTTCAAATGCAAACAATAATAATCAATGGCCCATATCATCGAATAAACAACAACAACAACATCCAGCACGTAATATAATATTTCATAATAATAAACCAACATCATTGGCAATTAATCCAAGTGCATCGAATATTTATCCAGATTATCGTCATTATCAACATCCAAATACAAATTTAAATCGTTTACGTTTTAATCAATTTAGTAATGGTGGTATTGGTAGTACATCATACAATGTTGTTGATGATGAACGTTTTAATGAACATTTATTGAATATGATGAATGGTAATCCAATACAATCAAACAATAATGTACATCATCCAATTGGATTGAATAATAATAATAATAAACTATTGAATCCATTATATACAAGTGCATCTGATTCACATTTAAATTATTTTGGTCCAATGATTATTGGACAACAGCCAACAAAATCATCATTATTACCAACACCAACAGCATCATCAATACCGTTCACATCAACACCATCAATTATAAATGTAAATCATTTATTAGGTAATAATAATAATAATCTTAATTATCGTTTATTGGAATATTGGCTATTACGTAATCAGATGTCAAAATTACCGGCTATTAATCATTTAAATCGTATGAAAATTAATCAAGATTTTTTTACTGCAATGCAATCAAAATTAATGTCATCACCAAAATTAATGACATCATCATCGGCATCGACACCATTCGAATTGGAAAATATTTATTTTCAAAATGGTCCTGGTTATGCATATGGAAATTTTATGAAAATGCCGGATAAATATAGAGAAGCTATATTATCATCAAAATTATTGGGACAAACATCATCAGCATCAATAATAAATCCATTGGATGTATCAACCAAAGATTTAGCAACATTAGCAGCATTACTTTGGCAACAGCAACAACAACAACAATCAACAACAACAACTAATAATAACAATAATAATAATAATAAGGATGCAAACAACAACAACAATAATAATAATGAAAATAATAAAAATTCAATTAATAATAAAAAACGAACACGATCATCATTAAAAACGGCATTAGCAAAACAATTTTCATTAAGTGGATTAACATCATCATCATCGAGTAATTCGGCTGCTACTACTGGAACAATGACAAATACCGGTAATAATGATAAAAGAATGATGATTAAAGATGATTCAACAACAGCCGATAGTGGTAGTAGTTTATTGGACAAACGTAAAAAATCAAGAAGAAATTTAACAAAATTCGGCCTTTTTGGTTAAACAGAAACGGAATAGAAAAAACAAATTGAATACTTTTTCTCTCATCATATCATATATCAAGCCAATCAGATTATCGAAAGAAAACCGCATCAATCAATCGATCATTCGATTTGAGAATTCTTTTTTTTTCTCCAAAATTTTTAAATCTCAATCTCTTTATCATTACGTGTAATATTTTTTTTCTTTCTATAAATGATTAACCATCACACACATACACAAAAATATACAGTTCACATTTCAACAAATCAATTAACATAGATAATTTCAATTTTATTAACAACCAAAAAAAAAACAAACAAATTTAAATAATTTATTTTTTGACTGAAACAAAAAAAAAAAAAAAAAAAAAGAATTCAATAAAATTCAAAAGTCAATCATCACTCACACCCATTAGGCACACTAATGATTTTTTTTTTGTTTTGAAAATTCAAATTAAATAAAATTAAAAATTTTTTTTTGTTGAAAAATTAATTGATTGATTGATTGATTTTGCTTTCCATTCAATCGAAATGACAATCATAATATTTTGGTGTTTCTATTTTGGATAATAATAATAATAAAAAAACGATGTTGAAAGTGATGATCCAAAAGACCACCCTGTGTAATGATGATGATGTGATGGGTGATTGTGCCACACACACAATGGAAATTATTTCTGGCTTTTTTGACTGATTTGAATCATGATTTTCATTAAATTTTAATTTGAAATTTATTTTAGATTTTTTTGTTTTCATTTAGTTTTTTTTCCGATAATTATTTTAAACAAATTTTTTTAAAAACCATCACGAAAAAAGTATTAATAGCAAAAAAATTGATTTTAAAGAAAAATTTTTTTATTATGAAACTATCATTGAAAATATAAACGAGGTTATTATTCATTGTGTTGAAAATAATTGTTGTAAAATAATTTGTTTGATATTTGATTTGATTTGTTTTGAAATGTAATCATTTTCATTTTCATTCAACAAAAACATCGGAAAATGCTAATGCAGTAACAGCTTTTTGATGGCCACTAAATTCTCGTGTCATTTGACCACTATAAACTGACCATAATCGTACATAATGATCGGATGATGCTAGGAAAAAAAGTTTCAATTAAAAAAATAAATCTATTGATATTCAAAGCACACATACCAGTGAAAACATATTGTGAATCAGCTGAAAATGCAAGATCCCAAACCCATCTTTGATTCGTTCGTTTAAGCATCTGAAATGGTGTTATCTGTTCAGTTAATGACCATTCATTTTTCTGTTTTTTCTTCACTGCTGTTCGTTCATTATTATCATATAATTCACCACCACCATTTTCATATTGATCATTATCATTAAAATTATTATCATTATTTAGAAAATTTGGCAAATTTAGACCATTATTTTTATCTCTTTTGAAACAATCACATGAACAACAACAATCAACATTCTGTTGTTGTTGTTGTTGTGAATTTGTTAATGATTTTTTCTTCATTCTTCCAATATAATTTTTTTTATTATTTTCAATTGTTATCGGTTGAACAATATCACCAATACCATCATCTAAATCATCATCATCATCATCATCATCCGAGGTTTTAATTTCAATCGAATTAATATGTCCATTTTCAGTTTGTAGATTATCATTTTCATCATCTGATTCATCATCATCATCATCAAAATCACTATCGACTAGTTTTAATTCTTTAATTATACGTAAAAATTCTTCATCTTCTTGTTGTTCCAATGTAAATATATCGTTATTATGTGTTGTTTGACCACCATTTTGTAAACTAAGACCTTCCAATTTATTATACAATTCATTATAATTATTATCCAAATATTTGGTATAAACTGATTGATATAAATTATTTCCATTGAATTGTGAATGATGAAAATGATGATGATGGTGGTGATGATGATCATGTTGCTGTTGTTGTTGAGAACTATTACGGTCATTTTTATCGAATTGTTTTGAATCATTCAATGCAGATTGTAATATATTAAAACTGTTAATCGATCGATTACGATAACCATTGGTCAAAGTAGAACAACGTGCACATCCATTAACACTTGATCGACCACCATTATGATTATTGTTTACATATTTACAACATGTATTTCGATTACTTGCATCACATGAATGATTATGACGACGTCGTTTCAGATAACAACGTGGTGGTTTTTGTGGTTGAATCTTTTTCCATGGAAATAATCTTGCAAGAAATGGTGCGCCTAACATTGCTAAAGCAGCCGGATCACCAGCAGCCGCATCATCGGTATTTCGCCATAGATCTTTACAACGCAAAAAATGTTCATATGCACCTGCATTTGTTTGTGATTTAGGTTTTTGATTTGCTTTAGTCTCTGATGGATCATCGATTTGAATGGTATTTGTTGAATTTACAATTGATAGATCGGATGTACGCCAAAATTTTACAGTAGTATCGGCCGATGTTGTTGCCAATAATGTTGAATCGGGTGAAAAACAGCATTTAAGACCATATTTATCATGTGCTTGAAATATAAGCCTACGATGTAGATAACCACTAGCGGTCATTTCACCATTTTTTTCTTCAAGCATTTCTGGTGGAAGAAAACTTGTATTACGAAATATATAACATTTACCTAATGTATCGATAGCCGCCAATAATCGACATTCTTTATCATAGGCAATATGTTGAATAAAACCATCATTAGTAACAAATAAACGTTGTAATTGATCATTTTGTAGATTCCATATCCAAATCGAACCACTTTGATCAGCTATATAGATTTCAATTTCGTTTGGATGTAAAAACAATGAATTGATCGGTGTCTTTAGGCCACAATGTCTTTGACATGTTAATCTTCGTGAACGTGTATCCCATATACGTGCATAAAAATCTTCACCACCCGTATACATAAATGTAGTGCTTGGACTAAATCCAATGCTTGAGACATTCCTTTCAACAAAACCAAACACAAAACAAATTAGCGACCAAATAAAATGATATAACATATTGATATGATTGACTTACTTAGAAATACCTTCAAAATTAATCAACGGTGTATTCGCATTCGATTGAACATCATATAAACGAATATGCTGAAAACCAGCCGATGCTAATAGCTCACGATTGGGCGTTATAGCTAATGCATTTACATGTGAATTATCCGTATTCTGTATAAATTTATCACAAAAACCTTTATCAACATTCCACATACGAATAGTATTATCATAACCACCGGATGCTAATATTAATTGATTTGTTGGCTGAAAATTCTGTGCAGCCGTTTGATGTTGTTGTATCATTTGTTGATACGTATGACGTGTATCGATTTTTTGCATGATTAATTTTTGTTATTGTTTTTTGTGTTGATTCTATTCAAAAACAAATCAATCATGTATCTAATCATTTCATTATTTATGAAAAAATCAAAATTTTCTTAGAAATAAATAGATGTAAAATGAACAAAAATGTAAACAAGAATTTTTTTACGAACGAAAAAAAGAAAAAAACAACGTTGATTCGATTACTACCACTACTACTACAAACATGATATACGTTAGTACAAAACGTATAATCCAAATAATGTTCTGGTCACAATAGATATTTGTCAACACTGGAAATTGGATTTTTTCGGGTTAATATATCATTACGAATTACATTCTGACTACGCATTTATGATTGAAAAAAGAATTTGTTTTTCATAAACATTGTTACAATGATAGAAGCATTGTTTTATGTGTTTAACAAAAAAAAAATTTCGAACAAACATCATTATCCTCATCATATCGAAAATTGATTTGGGCTTTTTGCCAAACAACAACAACATTTTCTTGATTGAATGATCGTCATCATTTCATCACTGACTCTTTTCTCCACTATTTTTTCTGCTCTTTTTCCACTATTTATCATCTATCAAAAACAAACAAGGAAAACACACATCCATACCGGATTCGAATATTAAAGTTTTACATTGAAAATAAGAAAATCCGATTAGAATCTCATATTCCCAGATACTTAAAATTTTCTATTTTGTCTGTAAGTTTTTATTTATTTATCTTGTTTTAATCAAAATTACATGGCATCATATTTTTTCACAACATTTTCAATCAATCATTAGCAAGTTTTGGTACTATTGAACCTATCAGAATAACAAGAAAATAAAATTTCTAACAAATTTCACTCTATCTTTGGAACCGCAAGAAATCCATAATTATCATTAACCATGTCACTTCAATGGACATTGATTGCCACATTTCTTTACATAGAAATTGCCTTGATCGTTTTAATGTTATTGTCAATCATTAGACCACGATTGTAAGTTATTTGTAATTATATTTTATATTTTCTTTGATTAATTTCCTAATTCTCTATTAGTTGGCGTTCATTTTTTCAATCACGTTTTATGAAGGCAGTGGCGGCGCAATCCAATCTTTATCTTGTTGCATTTATCGGTGTTTTGCTCTTGTTTTTCGTTGGTAATTTTCTAGCTTTTATTTTTTTGTAAATTTGAAAATTATCAAACAATTTTTTCTTCCATAACTTATTATAGAATCCGTTCGTGAATTTCACAAATATTCAAGTAAATTGAATACAAATGATCGTATGTATGTTGGATCATCAGCTTTCTATGAAGACCAGATGCGTGTATTTCGTGGACAACGAAATTTTTATATATCTGGTTTTGCATTACTCTGTGTATTCATCATAAAACGTTTGATACGATTGTTAGGTGAAATGGCACAATTGAAAGCCGATTCTGAAGCATCGATACGTCAAGCACGTAATGCAGCTGAATTGGCTAGCCAAACATTATCCGCTTCAACATCTTCATCAAAAAGTTCATTATCGGGTGATAAAAATGATCAGATTCCATTGGAAAAGGAAAATGCTGCATTGAAAGAAACAATTGAAGAATTAGAGAAAAAATTGAAAAAAGCACAAACAGATCTAAAAGCAATGGAACGACAATCGGTTAATACAAATAAAGCATTCGATGAAATGGCCGAAAAATTGGCACGTTATGAGGTATGAATAAAAAACATTTCAAAATCTCAAAGTATCCAAATATAATATTAATAAATTTTTTTTCTTACTTACAGAAATCATCCGATTCACGTAAAGATAAATAAATAAAAATTCACTGATATCATTCTGATTTGTTTTTTTACTCTTTGTTTTAATAATTGAAAACAAAAAACAATTCAATGACAGATTTAAAATTTTCATGATAATAATAAAATGTGTAAAAAAACGTTTTGACCAACTGATTTTGTTTTGCGACAAAAAAATTGTGACCATCTATGGTTCTCAAAAAAGAAAAATCCGTATTTGAACCAAACCCCTAGCTTGACTAGATCGGGTAGAACTATAAAACAGACAGTCAAATTTATCAAGGGGCGGACGAAATTCATAAGTGTGTGTGTGTGGTACGTATCAATTTTTAGGTGCGGCAAATGTCACCAAAAACAAAAAAGTTGTGACATGAGGGTTTCACATACAAACTAACTACATAGGGTGACAGTGTTACATACCATACAATATGGTTTAGTTTTTAGTCAAATGTTATTATACCATTTTGTTTGCGATATTAATGAAAACACACCACCATTATGTTCAATTGAATTGAATTGAATAAAATGATTTCAATCAAAATTTTTTTTTGCTTTTTGGTGGATCGCGGCTATAAACGCTATACGGATAAATATGGTTAGCTTTAGAATAATGAAAATAAATGGGGGCCCTAGGTTTTTATTTGTATGGGCTTTACTAAACAACAAGCCAAAAAAAAAACAATTTAAACTGAAGAACAAAGCAACAACAACAACAACAAAAAAAGGGAAAAAGTAAATGAAAAAAAGCCAAAAAGTAAAATCGTCAAACAGTCAGTCATTCAGTCATCAGTCACTTATACAGAGATACTGACAACACAAACGTACCCGCTACTTAGGACATTTGTCATCACAACTTTTACGAGATGATCATTTAAAATTGAATCTTTTAAATTTGTAAATTTTTCAAAAATAAAATTCACATGACATTTATCAAATTCGATATTGATTCATTATCATCGTCATCATCATCATTATCATTAAAAATGGATTTAGATTCTTGTTCCATTGATTCACGTTCTAGATCACCAATTATTATTGGTAACAATAATAATTCTTCATCATTATTAATGGCTGCACAACAACAAAATTCAGCAACATCCGGTCGAATATTATTAAATATTCCATGTAAAGTTTGTCATGATTATTCATCAGGAAAACATTATGGAATATTTGCTTGTGATGGTTGTGCAGGTTTTTTCAAAGTAAATTTCGTTTGTTTTTTTTTTTGAAACTTTTTTCTCAATAAACTTATAGAATTTTTCAATTTTAAATTAAATTAATTGTTCTTTTTTTTTGATTAACAAAAAATTAAAACAGCGATCGATACGTCGTAATCGTCAATATATATGTAAAGCACGTGGTTCTTCAGCCAATCGATGTTTGGTAGATAAAACACATCGTAATCAATGTCGTGCATGTCGTTTGAAAAAATGTCTTCGTGAAGGAATGAATAAAGATGCTGTACAAGAAGAACGTGGTCCACGAAATTCAACATTACGGCGACAAGTTGCATTGAACATGTGTGCAGCACAAACATCAAGTTATGCTGCAGCAGCAGCATTAGCTGCTGCTGCATATGCTGGTCATCATCATCATCATCATCATCCGTTTTCACATTCAACAACATCAACATTTCCATATCCACAATCATCATCGACAACAGTGGTCGCACCAGCAACAACAACAACAACAACATTTCCATTTCAATCATCTGCGTCCGCATCTGCATTTGGTCCACCATCATTACAATCATCATCATCATCATCTGCATCATCATCATTTTTTCCTTTAATTCCTAATTATAGCGTTAATAATCATTCATCATCATTACCTCATCATCATCATCATCATCAGCCAAATATTAAAACAACATTTGATCCATCGGATTATATACGATTTTCAGCAGCTGCTACTATGAATAATCGAAATCCCAGTCATAATAATGATCAACAACAATCACCAAATCATAAAGAATCGGAAATAAAAAATGAAATTATTTCAATTGTTAATAATGATGATACGGATGATGAAAATATAAACAATAATGATAATGATGATAATGATAATGGTGATAATAATAAACCAAAACGAAAAAATCAACGTGGAAGAAAATCAATAAAACATCATTTGACAAATGATAAACAATTGTTTTGTTCAACAAAACGATCTCCAACGATTATCAAAGTAAATTGCAAAACTAACAAACATTCAACATCCAAAAATAATGGTATTAAACATGAGAAAAATATTTTACATCTTGGATCATCATCATCATTGTCATCTGCATCACCTTCCTCATCCTCATCATCATCATCATCATTATCATCAAGATCTTCATCATCATCACCATTATCAAAGAATACTATCGAAACGAACAATACGACGACAACAACGAACACAACCGCTACAACAACAAATAATCATCATCATTATCAATCATCGATTAATTCGGATCATTACTATAATAGTATATCGAATTATTATCATCGTCTTTTGTTCGATACATTCGCAAATCGTATGACAACAAAATCAACAACAGAATTTCCTTCAACATCATCATCATCAACAATGATTCTACCACAATCACAATCCTCATTGAATACAAATTTAGATCATTTTCTATTTAATTTATATCAAAATCGTCATCTTTCTGGTGGTCATGGTCATCCATTATTTTATCATCATCATCCATTTTCAATGGCCAATCATTCATCGACATCAACATCAACAACGACATCCACTCCAGCTCAAAGATCAACAATTTTACATAATAATTTTCTTTATCCACCTCCATTACCACAACTACAATCATCAACATCATTACCACCATTATTATCATCTGCAAATAATTATTTTCAAAATCTATATCATCCACATTCATATACGGCAGCTGCATTTACGTTACCACCGCCACCACCATCATCATCAACATTGTTACCATTATCGTCAACATTACCGGCAAGAACAACAACAACATCGACAATTAATACATCAAAATCATCAATACTACCGGTTATAACATCACAACAACAACAACAACAATCAACATCATCATCATCAACAATAACAACAACATTGGAAACAACACCACCACCGCCAATGATAAATCCAAAATCAATATTAAAATCGAATCAATCAAATGATTTAATCAATAATAATAATGATGATAATATTGATAATGATCATAATGATCATAATGATGATCAAACAACGACAACAAAATTATTGTTTCAAAATTTTCCTTGGTTTACGGCTGCGGCAGCTGCAGCTGCTGCTGCGGCAGCCGCTGCTGCTTCTCAAATTAATACAACCAAAAATAAATCCGAATTAGATAAAGATAATAATACAGTAGTTGCTACATCATCAAACGATCAACGTTTATCGATAACAATGGATTGAAAAAAAAACGAAAAAAATAATAAAAATCAATTAAATTCTTTTGCCGTTATTATTATTATTTTTTTTTACAAATTGTAAATAAAAGATTATATTGTCTAAATAAAGAAAATGTAAATTATTTCAGAGTTTGTCAATCATTTCAAAAAAAAACAATTTTGATTGATTGATTGATTGATCGGAATTAATAATAATAATTGATATATATAGTCATCATTGTCGGTCTCTTAGTTTGTCAAACGCACACACAAACACATATTTTGTGCAAACAATAACCGATATAATTTGATGACAAATTGACACTTTTGAATATATGAATTGTGAATTGAATTGAATGACGTTGTTTTGAAAAAAAGGTGACAAAAAAAACGCTTTTGAACAAAAAGAAAAAAAAAAATAAGTGTTTCTGGTTAGTAAAACGAAACAAAAATACAAACAAATTATATCCGAGCAAAACATACATATTGAATTCAATTGAATAGGTCCATGTGTGTGTGTGTGTGTTTCAACAGTTTTGTTCAAAGCAAAATTGAAAAAAAAATGGAAATAAATCCTCCCGCCGAAAATGTAAAAAAAACTATTACTGATGATGATGATGATATTCATCTAAAACACCGACCAATCAATTTTGAATAATAACAATCCAAAATCAATGGAGGGGGTAAAGCAACGATTTTATTGAAACTAATTTTCATCATCATCATCATCATCATTGATATCAATCAATTGATCTTCATAGTCAACTTTCACTCGCTATAATTGCTTCAACAAAAAAAAGAAACAGAAAATATAATCGCAATTCACACCATTTGAAAATTCATATATTCAACATTCTCTCCCCTCACAAAATTGCTGAATATGATAGGCTCTTATTGAATTGATCATGAAACATTTTTTTTCTTCTTCTTTTTCACTGTGATTCGATTCAATACTTTTTTTTTGTTCAAAATATTTAGTTTGATTGTTGATATGTTTGAAAGAGAGTGTGCAAACACACACACACACTCCAGATTATGATATTTCAATTTTTTTTAATAAATTCTATTCTAACAACACAGTGATTATTGTATTTTTTTTCTGGATTGGTGTATGTGGTGCGAATTTCTCATTCCATTTTTTTCGTTGATTCCCTATATATTGATCACAAGAGAGAGAGAGGTGTAAATAGAGTGGGAAGAGGCGATAATAATTTGTTTCTGGATCAATTTTTTTTTCGGTAGCCAAAATATATGTGACAACAACACCAATTGTGATATGTGATATTTTTTTTTCGTTTTTTGAAAACCATATCGCGCAAGCTATATTATAGCTTGCGTAGATTTCTTTTTTTTTCTGATTATAAACGCAATAATAGATGAAATGAATCGATATACTTGAACAAGAAGATCAAATTTTCATATATATATAAATGATGATTGACACGTTTTTTTAGTTTTTTTGATGAATATGTATCGAGGATAAAATGAATCAAAAAAAACAAAACAAAACAAAAAAATTTGATGGATAATAGAACTTGACTCATTCATTTTATATCACCGATATTGAAATTATTATCACACATCTCGGTGTGTGTGTGTGTGTGTTTTTTTTTTTTTTTTAAAGGAGCGTAACTCCAAAATTTTATTTAATATTATAAGGGAAAATATAGAAGAAATTACAAATTGAATGAAGTAGAAAATTATTTACAAATGTGTGTTAGTGTTTATGTTGAATCAGATATGTTGTTTTGTGTGTTGTATTTTAAGTGTCTGTTGTGTAATCGTAATAGTGTGTGTATTTCATTGCAAAAGTCTGTAAAAGTGTTGTTTTTGATAAGTGTGTGTGTGTGTGTGATATATATCCGAAACATATGCCCTTTGAAATTTTTTGGCTGGATAATCAACGGTAATGATGATGATGATTTGTGTGGATCAACATTATATGATCACTACTTTACAAATTTGTCCTTTTTTTTAAAACATAGCTTAGTGCCAGAATAATCAACAACAACACAATTAGATCGAGAAATTGAACCAAAAATTTTAATGAATTTGGTGATGATGTTGATGATGGAAATAAAAGAAAGGCAAAAAAAAACTTTTGTTGTTGCTGTTAAATCATCATAATGATTGTTATCGATCAGTTTTTGCATTTTTTCTGCAAATCTTTGATCTAAACGTTTTATTTGTTTGATCATATAATGATGAATCAAATCCAAGGGAGATTTTTTTTTGTTGTTGTTGTTGTTGTCAAAATTCATTCGAAAGGAAAAATATAAGGCAAAAAAGAAAAGTTATAAATATGTTGTGGTGTTTTTGATTCGATCCAAAGAGAACAATGATAATGACAATCGTTTGAATTTTAGCAATTCCATACAATTTGTTAATATTTGGGAATTTTTTTCTCCCCCGTTCCCGTATAATTACACAATCATCATAATCAGTAGTTTTTTTGTTGTTGTATGAACCATCACATCTTTATCAATCAAATCGATCAATGATTTATCATTAGCACGCATTTTTTTTTGTTTTGATTCTATCCATACATTGATAATGTTTTCCGATCACCAGTTTTTTTTCATTCGAAACGTGTATAGCTGTCAAAAAGTATTTCATTCATTTCATTTTTTTTTGTTTTGTTTTCATCAACATTTGTTAAGTGGTTTTTTTTCTTTCAATTCAAATCTGAATGATTTTTTTTTGGATACATAATATAAAACAGTATAGACAAATTTAGCTAGCTTTCCTGCAAAAAGTTTCCTGCTACGCAAGTTTGTTTTCTGCCCTATATCTATCATCAATCTGTATATCAATATGGCTATCACATTACAACGGAAAATCCTTGGTCATGTTTCTATTTATTTCATTCTACATCCATTCTATTCAACATGAACATAATTTCAAAACCAAAAGAAAAAAAATCGTTAAACGCTTATGTGTTACAGATGGGTTTTAGCGTTGAAAGGTGAAATAGGCAAATAAAAATGTGTAAAATGTCACGCCATTTGTTCATGTAAACAAAAAGCCATGTTTGTGCGTGAACATTGAGAGAAAAAAAACCCTATAAATCGAAAGCTTGCACGATCGATCGTTTTTTAATTCAACCTTGATTTTATTTATATAAAAAAAATTTAATTTTAAAAATCTTAAACGATTCAATTCAAATCGATCAAGAAAAAAAAACACAGCATACATAAATGGCAATTCGTTTAATGAAAACAACAACAACAACAAAATATATTTAACGAATTAAAAGATCAAAATAATTTTTTTTCATTTAAACCAAAGAAAAAAAATTCAAATATACCTTCTGCTTTTTTATATTCAACTTCTTATTTTCCATTTCAATTTCCATCTGATTGATTTCAAACAAACAAAAAAAAAATTTTACATATACACACAATACCTACTTATGTTTTGGTATACAAGAAAACAACATTTGCAAATCAAAATTGGTTTGAGCTAATTTTCTTTTTTTTTGAATGTTAAGGTTTTGAAAATTGATTGAGAAATTCATGGGAAAACTAAAACCAAAACCAAAAAAAAAAAAAGTCAAAAGTGAATCTTCTTTTTTTTTCCAGGGGGTTAATCATTTACGACAAACAAAACAAAACAAAATAATACAGAACAGTGAAAGACACAAAGAATTCATTCAGAAAAAAAATGAATTTATGAATGAATGAAAATAATAAACATAGAATTTAAGGTGTTTTCTTATCTTTCTAAAGAATTTTACTTTGACTTTTTGGCCATTCATTTTCTCCCAAAGAAAAAAAAGAAAGCTATTGATTTATCTTGTCCAATAATCAATTGTTAAGGATCATCATAATGACCGTTTATATTTGAAAATATATTTAGAAAATTGAAAATACTAATTTGTAATTAGTTATTCTTTCTTTTGCTAAAGAAAGTGACATTCAACAACAACAACAAAAAAAATAGTCAACGTAAATCACAATCCCAGGTAACTTACTTAAAGCGTAAGAATTATATTTTCAACAACAACAAAAAAAATCTCATAGTGTGCCATTTGGAAAAAAACACACACACAAAACAAAACAAATATTATTACAATGAATGAATGAATGAGAAACTTAATGACAATAAGATTGAATTGAATAGTTAATTGATTTTCGATAAAACGAATGAACCCTTTTCTTGTGTCTAAATATTAAACGAAAGAAGAAACGAGTCCAAAAAAAAACCGGTCAAATACTAATCAAGTGTCATTTGAAAATAGACTTTGATATAATAATATTCATATCAATTATGTTTTTGGTCATAACAATCATTGATGATTGAATGAATGATAATGGTTATGATATATCGTTGAAAATTGTTCATTTTTCAAAATCAGAAGAATTCATTTAAAGAAAAGAAAAAGATTATTATTTTTTTTTGTTTGAAAACTATTTAAAGGATTTAGATTTTTTTTCAATCTAAAATTCAATATGAAGTGTTAAGTGATTTTGAAGGAAAAAAAAATTTAAAAGTTAAAAAACTTTAAAATCATCAGATATTTTCATTTTTGAACAATGAAAATATTTTGTGGATGTTGTTGATCAATGACATATGGAAAACTGATTTTCTGATTCAATTTTGCCTATGGTGGCATTGGTGGTCAAATTACATTTTATTTTTCTTCTGATTTTCATGTTCCAGGAAAAAAATTGTTGTTTCCGAAAACTTTCTTCACCCGATTTTGTTGAATATGTTTTCCTTTTCACCGTTGTCATAGGAAATCACATAGATTTGTATTGATTGATAAGACCAAAAAAGGAAAAATTGTCGTCGTCGTCGTCGTTGTCGTCATTGTAGATAAGTTTCTTATCTTAACAACAACAACAAAATTCATTTATTATAATAAATTTGGACCACTTGAACTGAACAACAAAAAAAAATGAAATTGGCCACAAAATTACAACTATACAGGTAGACAATTGATTTTGTTATTGATTAAGATCAATTGCTTTGAATCTTTGAATGCAATGATCAACAACAATCCTAAAATCCTTATTGAAAAATGACACTTGAAAAGATTTTTTTTTATTATTATTTCTGTTTTAAATATAAAAATTATTGATCATCATCATCATCAAAAAAACAGGAGAATAAATCAATCATTCAGTCAAAATGAAAAATAAGTCAGTTCATTTTTTTTTCATCTTCTTCTTCCTCTTTGTTCGATTCAGATCAATCGAAATAAAATGACATTTTTGTTGTTGTTGATTTGAGAAAATTTTTCTAAAAAATAAAAATACAGAATTTTTCCCAAAAACTTTCTACTAAATCCAAATTTGTTTTTGTTGAATAAAATTAGCAAGTTTTCTTTTCTTTTCACTGTCACCTTTTTTTTCAATTTGCATTTTAATTTGTTTCACACACACACACACACACACACAATCAATACAAATAACAAAAAAAAATATCGATCGTTTAAAATTTTAAGCAGGATTTAAGGTTAGAGGAATAGTTTAGTTTTTATTTTTTTGGTTATCAAAATCACAATTATTATGTTAATCGTTTACCCCTGCAGGGTTATCAACTTTATTCATTCACATAAACACACACTACCAACAATACTATGACTTGATAAAAATGACTTGTGAATGACTTGATCGAATGCTCGTAATTTTTTTTCACAGTACTGCAGTAAAACGATCCAAAATGAATAGGAAAAAAAAATTTGAGGATTAAAATTTTCTTCTTTTTCAATTAACAAAACTTGGTTCATTTATATCCAAAAAAAAAAAGTTGGCAAAACATTTGGCAGAGAGAAAAAAAAATGTGTGAAATGATGAAGAAAGAGGCTATAAAGTTTAGTTTTGTATTTATAATACCGTAATTTCATGCCTATATTTGATTCATATTCGAATGTGCAAATCTATCATCAAAAAAAGAGATTGAATTTTATTTTCAATTTACCGAAATAATTACCGATTTAATTCAATGAATGAATGGATGGATTGGAAGTTTTATTTTATTTTTTTTTTTTTGGTGAAAACCAGACCAGACTGACTTAGTTATTGTGGTCAATCTAATCTGATATTTTGACAGTTTATCAGCAGACAACAATCATCTAAACAAAGTGACGGTTACATAAAATAAAGTCATTCATTTATTTACCGGAAATTTTACCGGAACATTTTTTATTTATATTTACTTAACGTTTATCTATTCTATCTATCATTGAAAAGAATTTTTGCCGTCATTGTCGTTATTACTTTGTTCTTATTCCGCTAAAAGAATCATTATTATCGATCAATCAATCAATCAATCAATCAGTTCATTCAATCATTCAGTCAGTCAGTCAGTCAGTCAGTCAGTAGCTAGACCAAAAAAAAAAAGAAAAAAAAAAACATAATGTAGATGATTTGATTGTTTTGAAGCACCACCACCACCACCACAACAACAACAACATTGATTGAGACAATAGAATATCGTAATGTGGTAGACAAAGAGTTGCGGAAAAAAAGCGGTATATTTCTAGGCAAAAAATCGAATGTTTTTGAATTCAAAAATAATGAAAAAAAGGTTCGAAACCCGAAGAACCCGTGAACAACAACAACAAAAATTGTGACCAGAAACACTCTTTTGAAAATAAAAATAGAAGGCACTTTAGAAAAAAAAAATTTGTTATGTATTTGTCATTCTCAAAAATCATCATCATCATCAAAATCCAAATAATCGAGTGGTTGACAAATTGCAATTTCTTTTACTTTTTTTCCTTTCTTTTTTGTGAATTGATTTTCGATCAAAACATGAATGAATTGGTGAAGAAAAAAAAACCGCAAACCCTTTTTTTGTCAAAAAAACGATGACAACAATTTTTACCCTCATATACCCCCGACCAACCAATCGATGTCGATATAGGACAAAGATAAATGCACCATTTTTTTTTCTTATCCTATTTTTATTGATCAACTTAACCAATCGTGAAAAAAAACTGCCGCCAATCTATTTATGAATGTAAAATGTTTGATTTGCCGACCATTTTGCCCCTTTTTTTTCTACATTTTGTTGATCATCTGAATATATTTTTGTCACGTTAAACTGAAAACTGAAATCGGAGAACTGAACCGTTCCAAAGAAACAAAAAAAACATGAAAAAACCAAATTGATTCAACCCAAACACACTGATTTGTGAATGAATTGAATGACTTGAATGATATTACTGACTGACTGACTGTATGACTGTATGACTGAGAATGACAATGTCACACCAAAAAACAGTCAATATTTTTTTATTCCATTGTCAACTGGATTTTTTTCAAACCAAGTCTATCAAAAAAAATCATTCAGTCAGTCATTTCTTTCGTCAAATTTGTCAAATTTTTAAAAATTTGAAGAAAAAAAAATGAAAATGGTCCAAAAAGGAGGAGCAGCAGTATGTTGTTGTCGGCATTTTATATAAGAAATCTAAGGAACCTGATGACAACAACAACAGTAACAAAAATCTTTATAGTTTGAAATTGAAATTGTAAGAGAAAAAAATCCAAAATACAGTAGCATTAGCTACTTGCATTTGTTTTTTTCGGATTTCATTTCAGGGGTCTTGATTTTCATTCAATCAAAATCAATGGATCAATCGATCGATCGATTGATTTTGATCAATATTTTTGTCTGCCATTTCTCTCTCTTTTTCTTTTCTTTTTTCTTTTTTTTTTTTGATCTACTATCGATCAAAATCGATTGATGAGTACCAACGACAACAATCACGAATGATTGATTCACACTATACCATATATTGCCATCGATAAATATTTTGTCCATTTTGATGATGATGTCGAGAGAAGAAAGAAATTTCCATTCAAATGATTTTCTTTTCATTCGTTTTTTTTATTCATAAACGTCAGAGACTTAGCGACTTTCTTTTCGGGTATTTTATATTTTTGATTTCAAAGCCAAAATCATCGGTATGTTGTCGGTTTATCAAGACAAAATGTTTTTTTATTTAAAGAAAAAAATTTTAAGTAATTTTTCTTTTTCGATTGAAAATAGAGAAAAACTTTGATTGATTGATTGATTAAAAAACATTTTCATTGTCAATGACAGAAAAAAAAGGTCAAAGGTTTTTCTGATTTGTTTTGATCATCATCATCATCATCATTTTGATAATTGACATAAATCAAATGTTTGTCTAAGAATTGTTTCAATTTCTTTTCTATGTATGGCAGTTAAACCTACAGCCGGTGCTTCTAAATGTCCACGACCAACATATTGTAATTTTGATTGATGTAAAATATTTCGAAAACGTGGCTGAATAAATGTCCATGCACCCATATTACGATGTTCTTCTTGGCTCCATATAAGATCTATATATTTAATAATTAAATGGATAATATTAATGATAATGAATCAAATCAATATATGCTTACTTTTTGCATTTGGATAACGTTTTAGAATGGAAATTAATTCAGCGGCTGGAAATGGACATAATTCTTCAATACGAACAATAGCGATTGATGATAATTTATTTGGATCATTACCGAATAGATTTTGTCGTTGTTGTTCCAATAAATAATAATGTTTACCCGAACAGAATATTATTGATTTAACATTTGGAATTGATTTTGTCGTATCGATAGGATCATTCTGAAAACAATGTGTTGGTGAATAATGTATAGGATCATCTAATACAGAAACAAAATGTGATCTTTCCAATGAAAAATCTTCAATATTTGATTGACAACGTGGATGACGAAGTAGCATTTTTGGCCCCATTACAACTAATGGTTTACGATATGGACGTATCATTTGTCGTCGTAATGAATGAAAATATTGTGCCGGTGTTGTTGGATATATTATCGACCAATTAATGTTATCCGAATCAATTTCTGTTTCCGATGAATTACAAAGCTGTAAAAATCTTTCTAATCGAGCTGAAGTATGTTCTGGTCCTGTAAAAATTAATTAAAATTAATAAATTTTGGAATGAAATAAAATCTAAACTAACCAGCTCCATCATAACCATTGGGTAATAATAATGTTAATGAACTTTGTAATAGCCATTTGCCTTCACCACTTGAAACAAGTGTATCAATAATTGATTGAGCACAATTGAAAAAATCTCCAAATTGTGCTTCCCAAATGGCCAATACGTTTGAAGTGGACAAACTAAAACCATATTCATAGGCCATAACAGCCGCTTCGGATAGAATTGAATTACAAACTTCAAGCTGACCAATATGATCATTTTTCCATGGTAAATAATTTTGATGTTCATCAGCTAGATTATTCAATGGAATATGAACATCATTGGTCAATTGATCAACAATCATACAATGTCGTTGACTAAATGTACCACGGCCAACATCCTGGCCAGATATTCGTACATCATATCCTTGATATAATAATGAACCGAATGCAAGCGTTTCAGCTAATGCCCAATCAAAATTTTTACCCGAATTAAATCTAGCTGAACGATCATCAAAAACTTTTTTCAATGTTTTATGCAGATTCCAATCATTAGGTGATTGTGTTGTAACACGACCAATATGTTTTAATATTGAATCAGGTACAGATGTATCCCATTTAGTTATATGATCACTACTTGGCCATTGTATATTTTTCCATTCGCTTTTTTCATTCGATATGATCATTGATACTGATGGTGGTTTATATTGATTCATTCGTCCTAATGATTCATTAAGCATCTGATTATATGCATCAATAATTTCACCAATCTTTTCATCGGTCATATTGATCTTTTTAGCAAACGAATGTGGAATCGATTTTCTTGATTGAATTTTTTCATACATTCGTGGATTAGTGAATGTTGGATCATCCAATTCATTATGTCCCCAACGACGAAAACAAACAAGATTGATTGCAATATCTTTACCATATGTTTGTCGATAATTATAGGCTAAACGTGCTGCACGTGCAACTAAATCTGGATGTTCACCATTAACATGAATCACTGGTGCATGAATCATTTTTACTGGATCCGTACAATATAATGATGAACGTGATTGATGCATACGGCTAGGAGTTGTATAGCCAACCTGATTATTAACCACTAGATGTATTGATCCATTTGTGGAATAATGTTCAACATTTGCTAATGCTAATGTTTCCATTATGATACCTTGTCCGGTAAATGATGCATCACCATGTATTTGTAATGGTAAAATATTTGATAAAATTGATTTTTTATCCGAATATGAATATGGTCCAATACGTTTAGCCATCATCTGACCACGACTATAGCCACAGACTACCGGTGCTACAACTTCCAGATGTGATGGATTTGGTAATAATGTTGCCATTAGATTTTTATCCAATTCAATTTGCGTATAAAGATGTGAAAGAACATCACCAATTATCATTGATTTACGATTTTGTTGAAAATCAAATTCTTCACCACCAGATAGTTTATGAAATAATGCTTCGATTGGATATTGTAATTTATTTACTAATAAATTTAAACGACCACGATGTGGCATTCCAATAACAATTTCATTAATATTATCATCTTCATTATGATTTTGTCGTAATAATCGTAATAGTTCATCAACAAATATAATCATTGTTTCTGCACCTTCACAACCATAACGTTTTATTGATTGAAATTTTCGAGCAAGAAAATGATCCAATGCTTCAGTTATTAATAAATCTTTTGCCACCGTTTCAGGATTATCAAATTGTAATTGATTTTTATGTTCATTTTCGATTTGTTGTTCAAACCAATTTTGTTCATCCAATGATAATAAATGTTTGAATTCAAAACCAATCAATCCACAATACAAATCAAATTGATGAAGAATGAAATCTTTTTTATCTATTGATGATATGGTTGATTCTTGTTCAATAAATTTATCTAGATTAACACCTAGAACGGGACTTAATTTCTGTGAAAATTGATGAAAATTATTGGCAATGTTGTTGACGTGTTCATTATTAATAAAATTTGCTAATGATAATGGATCTAATTGACAGAAAAGATGACCACGTTTTTGAAATGCTTGTTTCACTAATTGATATGAAGCAGGTAATCGTTCATCATCATTATGTTGTGACCATTGATCAATATCTAAACGAAATGGATGTGTATTACCGAAAATACCTTTAACCGGATGATATAATCTTCTGGATATTTGAATAATAGATTTAGATGACAATGTTATCGATGATAATTGCAGCCACATTTTTTTGGATTTTTGTACAACAAACGAAACGAATAAAAACAATCAAAAACAACGAACAACCTTCACAATATATCACAAGTATATCAATGATCATCATCAATGATCAAGAAATGATCAGCTGATCATCATCAACATCTTTTTTTTAAAGACATTATTTATTATCAAAATCAAATGATGTTATCAGTATCTTTAACCAAAAGGAAAAAAAATAAGAAAAAGAAAATCTTTTCGATAAATTATTGACATAACGCCATCTTTCGTTAATCAATATTGTTACATTCATAATGGGATTATTCAACAAAAAAAAAAAAAAATACAATTTGGAAATTTCCCCTTCCTTGTTGTTTTATTTGGATGAAAATTTATTTAAAGTTCAAGGAAAAAAAAATTACAAAACAAATGAATGACTTTCACCAAAACAAAACAAAAAAACGAATATCAATCAAATCGGCCAATTTAAATGATCGATTTTATTGCAATCATTCATATCAATCGATGAAAGCAATGAAATATACAATCAAAAACAAAAACGTCAAAAAAAAATAAGGACAATGAGATTAAATATTGAAAAAAAATCATCATCAACAACAACAACAAAAAAACCAAATTTTAAATAACGTAAAAAAATTTCAATTTCATTGAAATTTTAGCAACTCTAAAATTGTAGTAGGAATATGAATTTGGAGAGAGAGAAAACACGAAACAATGAAATTATCTGATATAATTTGCTATTTTGTAATACGTAAGCATCATGGAAAAATCAATAAATTTTTTTTGCTGCACCAAAAAAAATATTGAAAAAAATTAGGGGCAGGAAATCACAAGTTATTTAAATTTTTAAATCATTTTTGTTTCTGTTTTTTGACAAATATCAATATCCTGGATTTCCTGGCAATCATCAATCAATCAAATTTATAAATTTTGATTATTGGTTTGTTCGAATAATGTTGTACTTGTTAAATTGATAAATGGTCATTTGATGTTGTTTTTTTTTTTTTTTTTTTTGGTTTTTTTCAACCAACAAAACAAAAAAAGTGGAAAAAAACAACAATAATTAGCAATTTTCATTTCATTTCAGTTGATTAGCTACGACGTTGTGATTGATTGATTGATTTTGTTTATTATTGTTTTTTATTACTTCGATCTAAATGATTCTGTGATCCAGATCTTGAAGAAAAAAAATGTTTTCCATCATCATAATCATCAATAATAATAATCAACATCATGATAGTAAAAACATTTTGAATAGAAAATCATTTATGAATAAAATGTTTATCATCGTAACAATATTGTTACTTATCAACAATGATTTATCAATGACAGAATCATTGGAATTACGTGCAAATTGTGGTTTTCCCGGTAAACCATATCGTTCGAAAATAATACCTGAAGAAAAATCTGTCTATGATGAAGGTGAAACAGTAAGATTTCAATGTAGTGATTATGAATCACCACCACAAATGCGTAAATGTGTAAATGGTGTTTGGGTTGGACCACCAGCACGTTGTGGTGATTTTGTTAATAATGTTGAACTTAATGATGCTAAATTATTAGATATGTCATTTGGTTTACCGATTGAAAAATTTCATTATCGTAATATAACTTTAACAAGTATGGATAAAAATTTTCCAAATTCATTTTTATCACATCGATATCCAAATCATCGTCTTCGTATTACAAATGATCATGAATTTATGTGGAAATTGAATTTTACCCGACCAGCAGTAAAATTATTTGTACGAGTGAATTTTAATTTTATTAATTTCACATTATTAGATCAAGCAATCAGAAATAATTTTTCCTTCTATATTGATGTTGAAATCAGTCCATATCGTACATGTAATCTTGATTATCAAAATAATAATGCATGGCGTGATAATGGTAATCGTATTGATTCATATTTTACATGTGAAGCACATTCCTATCAAGATCTACAACGTGATCTAGAGAATCCAAATAATTATATGATAATGCGAACAAAAAGTTCACATAATTTACCACATGAATTGGTGGCAATATTTTTTGGCACTGTTTATGGCAATGAAAGTGAACCAATTTGTGGTGAACCAGAAACCGATTTTGGACAAACATATCGTGTACGACAAGAACATCATGATTATATTATTGATTGTTTAGATAGTCATTGGAAAGATGTAACACCAAATACCTATAAACATTTTATTAATCATCAAAAATGTATTGGTGATATGATATGGAATGGTACAAAACCACGTTGTATACCTATACGTAATTGTCCTATACAAAAAATATTGAATAATAATCGAAGAAATTTTAATGAAAATGATTCGGAAAAAAATCCATTAGTTGTTGATGCTATACTTGGATATTATAATTTTATCGATAATCAAACAATCTATGCTATTGATGGTACCGAAATTGTTTATGGATGTGCATCAAATGATTATATCGTAGTGGGTAAAGATAAACGTACATGTAAACGTGATATGACATGGTCGGGTGTTGAACCAGTTTGTAAATGTAAGTTTTTTTTCAAACAATTTTTAATTTTATTAATCTAAAAAAAATTGTTCCATTCATTTTTCTTTTATATGAAGATATTAAACAAACAAATGAAGTTGTCGAATCATCAAACTATCTAGTTATAATCATTATTTTTATGGGAACATTATTATTTTTAATTATATTTGCATCAATTATATTGTTTTTATTCTATACAAAACATTTAAAGATAACAAAAAAAGATGATCAAAATAATGGTAATAGTAATGAATCATCAACACAAAATGAATGGCAAGGTGAAAATTATTATGATAATATTGAAATGAATTTTAATCATCAAACTGGATTAATTGGAATTGGATTGGGTGGTATTGGCCCAGGTAATACGGGTGTTGGTGTTGGTGTTGGCGGTGGTAAATCAAACGATATTTTCTATGATATCTATGAAACAGTCGATAGTAATAAAGGTGATAATAATAATAATAATAACACTACTGCCAATAATCTAATACGTTATGTTGAACCAAATCGATATTTTTTTGGTGATGGTGGTGGTGGTGGTGGTGCTGAACAATCATTATTAAATCATAATTTAAATATGAATAATCATCATAATAATCAAAAAGAAAATGATTATATACGTATGTATGGATCTGGATTTAAAGTAAATGAAACTGGTATTTTAACATCGTCAAACAATAATATTAACAACAACAATAACAACAATAACACTACTACATCAATCAATAATAATAATAATAATGGATCAAATACAACGATAACATCATCAACATTAACATCATCGACAATATTACCGAATACAGGAATGATCAATAATAATAGTGGTAATAATGGTAATACATCATCATCATCATCACCGATGCAACATCATTCAACATCAAATATACGATCATCATCATCGATACAATCAAAACAGATGAAAAATCGTGAACCATCATATCTGGAAGTGATGCAATGAAAAAAGGAAATAAAACAAAACAAAAAAATGGCGCACACAAGAACAAACAAACAAGAGAAAACATTTCATGCATTTTTTTATATTCCGAAAATCAAAATACTCATCAACATCATCATTTTCATAATTTTTAAAATAATAATTCAATTTAACAGAAAAAATTCATGAATTGATCATGATCATCAGGCAAAAATTATGCAAAAATTATTTTTGTTATCATTTTTTTTAATGAAATTTAAATTTAAAATTTTGAATTTTGTTTTTCGGTGGTCAAATATTTGTTCTTCTTTAGCCAATTATAATTTTTTTCAGTTTTTTTTGTTTGTTCGAAAATTTTTAAAAATAAATAATAATAATCATCATCATTTTTGCGAGTATTTTTTCGAATTTTATTGCCAACAATTTTTCGTCAGATAACATTGAAATGCCCAATTTGGTAACATAAATTCAAGACGATCCATGATGGTAGCGGATAAATCATTTAACCAGTTTATATACTATATAAGATTTTAAATTTATGAAAATTAATTACAGAAAAAATTCCCACTCTTAATTAAACTTACTGATTGTACAATAAATACAATTTGCACCGGATATTGATAAAAAATAAATGTCATAATGGCTGTCAATGTACAAAGACTAGCAGTGAATCGTATGAAAAATGGTAACGATTTTTTTGGATAAACAGATACTTCATGATAATCTGGTAAAAGTTCACGATCAGTACATTCAGTACAGGTTAGATATGGATGAAATAGATGACCTTTTTCCAATGGAAATGGTATTATTCGAAATGCTAGAAATAAAAACAAATAAAATAGAATGATAAATTTAACAACACAACCAATAATCTAATTAAACACTAACTTCCTTTCCATGTACAATCCAAAAGATTTAATGCACCATCAATACGTTTCCAATGGGATAGATGAAAAAATGCATAGGCAATTGCTTCACTATCACCACGTTTAAGTATATGTTCGGGTGGAAATATTAGCTTTTTTGTTTCCAATAAATATTTTGGTACATGTGGATTGAATTCAACGGCACGATGTATAGCTTCAACAGCATTCATTTCGGCCATTGAAAGGCCACGTTTCACTACACTATCTGGTGAAAATTTTTCACCAATATTTCTTGATTTTAATAGAGCGGATGTATAACAAATTGTTGCCGATTTTGGCAGATTAATATCATCATATTTTGCTAATAATGCCTGTACATCGGCATAAGCATTCATTTCAAGCAATGCTTCAATAAGATTTTCATGTATATTGAATAGATTCATCATTGGAAATTCTTTGATTAAATCTCTCATCATTTTAACCGATTCACGTAATTTACCAAGTTTACGTGCACACATTGCTAATCGTCGTCGTATATAGATTAGTACATTTAAATCACGTCGATGTTGTGCATCAGCAATAGATGTTGATTGTTGATAATGATTTGACGATGATGATGATGTTGATGAATTTGTTGTTAAAGATGATGATGATGATGTGGATAATGATGAAGATGGTGATAATGATGATGATGATGGTGATCGTCGATATTGTGATTCAGCTGCACGTAATGCAGTAAAAAAAATTTTCTCAGCTTCCCATACGGTTTTTGCTTCTTCTTCCGCTAATAATATTAATGCCGGTGCACAATCAGGATTCAATTCTAATGCTTTGTATGCTGAACGTATACGAACATCCGGATCACGTTCACGCCATGCTGTCAACATTACTGAAAAATGATTCATTTGATAATTAGTTTCAAAATCAAAATTTTTTTTTATCAACAACAAAATACATACTTTCCATATCTTTATGGCCTTGATCACCATCACAGGTGAAAAATGTTTGATGATCTTGTGCCGATAGATTCATATCATAAAATGTTAATGGTTCACGTTTATTAATGGCCATTGTTAAACGATTATATTCACAACCACGAAATAAACTCATTGGATTGCGCCATACTTTTGAATCTTTTTAAAAAAAGGATATTGATCAATCAGATAAGATATTTTTTCAAACAGCAAATCAAAAACTTTACCTAATGAAATATGTCCCTGCATTAGATGGCGATTATTATCGACAATTGGCTGATGTTGATGATGATTATGATTAGAATGCTGCTGTTGTGGTTGTTGATCATCACTTTCACTCGAATCAATTGATGATGATGATGATAAATTTTGATTTAAACTGCCGGAAAAGCTACCGTTTTGTTGTGAAATATTTTTATCATTATTTTTATCATTGGTAGTGCTGCTACTGCTATTATTACTACTACCAGTATTGATGCCACCGAATATTGGACTCAAAATATTCATCAAAATCTGTTCGATGAAAGAAATACCATATTTTGCAAAATACCACCATTCAAAAAGCTACAAATTTATTTGGAAACGGATTAAAAACAAAGATTATTTATGAATAGTTTGAAAACCGACAAAAAATAAAAGCATTAATTTAGTCAATCAATTACCAGAATTAGAATTGAAATAAAAAATGATGATGCAGTCAATGCCAGATAGAATCTGGGTGTTAAAACATTCCATAATAATAATCCCATAATTTTTTTTGTTTATCATTTGATTGATTGATTGATTTTTTTCCGGAATGAATCGATAGAAAGCAGACAGAATATGACAAACTAAAAGGAAAGAAGAATTTTTTCCTAAGATTCTTTTGATTATTGCCGTTTTTTTTAATATTGATGAAAAAAAACAAGATACACATACACACACACCAACAACAGAATTTTGTTGTTTGTTGTGATTCAGAATGGAATTTTTTTCCTCTTTTTTTTTCATTAAAAAAAACCTTTCAAGGACCATTCATATATATCATGGTTCAAGTGGGAAGGAACAATGTTTTGAAAAGAAAAGATTTAATTTTTTTTTTTTTTGGTTGTTGAAAACTTTTATTTAAAATTTGTTTACAAATATTTTTTATTATTAAAAAAACGAAACATACAAAAAACTACAAACTATACATCATTAACTGAGAAACATATGAAATTAATATTGCCCTAAATCTGAAAAATTGTATTAAAAAAAAAATTCATGACGAAAAAAAAATTTGTGAAAAAAATTACATATTCCATGTTTGTTGCTGATTTTTTTTTAAATTTTTTTGGTGAAACCACCACCGGTGAATTGTTTATGATTTTTGATAAAAAAATATTTTTGTCTATCTTTTTTTTTGTGTATTTTTTTGGAAATTTGAATATTTTTATTTATATGAATAATATATTATTTCACATTATCTCACTCTGAATTATTTGATTGATGGATATGAACGTTTAATACGTTCCTCTTCGGCTTGCCATTCCATTTTACGACGATGTTGTTCAATAGCATCATTCACTTTGGTCATCATCATTTCACGTGTTAATATACCATTTTCAGATGCATATGCGGATGCTTGCCATGCAACAGCCAATTTAGCAATTTCACGACCAGAAAGACCATCAATTTTTTCAGCAATCTCTGTACAAGTGGAATCATAATCAAATACATCCAATTTAAGGCGACTAAATGAATAAACCAAAACAGTAATGAAAAATAAAAAACAATTAACTCATTCATATGATCCTACCTTCGACGACTAACAGATGGTTCCAAAACAAATTTATCAAAATATAACCGTACTAAACGTTCACGTTCAGATAATGTAGGTAGATTGAATGAAATCATTTCATCTAAACGATCATGTATGGCCCAATCAAATTGTTCGGGTGTATTCGATGCTAACACCAACATAAAACGATTCGATTGATCACCCGTACGATAAAGGAAGGCATTCAATGCTGATCGTAAGTGTTCACTTAAAGTTTCGGAAGCTCGTTTACGAAGAAAAGCGTCAGCTTCATCGACAAACAACAAAAGGCCACGACGTGATGTTGTTGCCCAATTGAATAATTTATGTATGGCCGTTACACCATCACGACCCATTGGTGCAACATCACCACCTGACATGATTGCATAATCCATACCGGAATGTTCAGCCAAACGTTTAGCGAACAATGTTTTACCCGTGCCTGGAGGACCATAAAACAATACATTACGATAAAGACCACCATTTTTCTTTGTATTTTTTGTCGCAATAGCGATATCACGAAGACGTTCTTCAAGACTAGGCTCAAGTATGACACCTCTCAATGCATCCGCTGGCTTACGACTTAATGCTAATCGTTTGATAGTTTTATATGGATGTTGTAGACCATCAATCATATTCAAACGAGATGTATCACGTACTAAAGATGGTCTTCCAACACGTGCTTCGAGTACACGACCAGCTAAACCGATACCATGCTTAGCGGTATATATACCGGCAGCAATCAATGTAACACCGACAGCCGTTGCTGATACACGTTCCCAATCGGAAACGAATGCCCGAAAACCTTTACCAAACACATCACCAGCTGTCACTATAGCTTCTAACAATGTTGTTCGATCTTCAGCCGCTTTTGCCTTCAATTGTTCAAGTCGAATATCACGATTTTGTCGTTCTGCTTGTGCTTGACCTCGAATTTCTGCTTCAATTCGTTTAGCATCGGCTGATGCACGTAATTCCATCTCTTTTTCTAAAGTTGCTTTTCGAATAGCTTCTTGTTTGACAACAGATTCTTCTTGACGTTTAAGATTCTCATCATTAGCTGCTCGTTGTTGAGCCAACTGATCTTCGAAACGTTTTCGGGCTAATTGATCTTCATATTGTGCTTTCAATTGAGCCTGTTTTGATTCTTCGGCCAACATCCGTCGACGATGCTCTTGCTCCTGTTTTTTTGCCTCGATCTGTGCGCTTGCCATTGCTTGTTCATATTCTTTGATTGTTTTCTGTAAATCCAGCTGTTTGGTCTTTTCTTGTTGTTGGGCTAAATCAAGTGCCGCTTCCGCATAACGAGATTGTTCCAATTCTTTTGCAGCTTTTGCGGCACGTTCCAATGCTGAAGAATCGAATTGATATGGATTCATTTTACCACTGCCACCACTGCCGCCACCGGATAAAATACCACCAGATCCACCGCCACCACTTCCACCGGCACCAACATTGCTGCCGCCAAGACCACCAGGAATACCACCACCGCCATCAGGCGATCCAGGCATACCAGTTGGCTGTTGTGGACTTGAATAACCAAATAACCAAGACATTTTGTGCTGATAATTTGAAACAGTACACAGTACAAAGTATTAAATCTATAAAATTCTCAATTTTAAAAAAAATCACTTACATTTGAGATATTTACCAAGGAATCGAATAACAAGGCAGTGGATAGATTTTTTCTCTTGAGCCACAACAAGAACGAGAAATTCTTGAATAAATGATGAAATAATGAACCGAATAAAAAACACGTGTTGGCTACACTCGGTTCGGTGATGTGTGAATGTGTTGCGGTCAGGATCAAAATTCAGTCATATCTTTTATGAACGGTTGAACAATATTTGCTTGCTTATAACATTGTTAAAATGATTTTTTTTTCAATGAAAAAATTGATAAATTTTTATAAAGTCAATTAGGCAATTAATATTGGAGATTTTTTATTCGATCCATGATCATTAATGATTGATAAAATTTTCGATGATAATAATAAAATCCACTGAAATCATTTGAGTAATTGTTACAGAGATCTTATATATTTATCCACCACTATCCCTATAAGCGAAAGAATATTTTCCTACTTGTTCGAATGCTACTACCTTAAATAATTCGAATTGAGTCGGCATTTTCCCTCCAAATTATCCTCAGTCAACATTTAAAAACGTCGGCGTTATTCGATATTTTTGTGATTCATAAAAAGATAGAATTTCATTAAATTGAAATTTTGGAACAATGACAAATCAATTGAAATTGAGTGATGGTTCGTTGGATTTAATTCTTGAACAACGTAATCAAAATCTTCAACCAATCGTACAGATATTGGGTGCTAAAATGATGGCTAATAATCGTTTACGTGCGGTTGTTTTTGATGGCCGTACAATTTGTCAACATTGTATTATGGTATCGGAAGAGATTGAATCTTTATTCCAAGAAGGACAATTGGATAAATTTACAATTATTCGTTTGCAACAATATTCCGTATCTTCGATACCGAAAAAAGATAATATTCCTGTCATTTTAGTTCAACAATTAGAAATTCTTCAAAAAGGTTTGTTCATTTTCTATTTTGAAAAAAAATAAATCATCAATTATCCATTTTTTTATTTCAAAAGGAGAAGAAATTGGTAGAAAACTTGATCCAGATGAATCAATCAGTTTGAGTGCTGGTAACACATCTTTTAATAATGGTTCAAATGTTGCTACTGCATCATCGTCAACATCCAATCGAAACACAATGAATGTCAGCATGAATCAATCGATTAGTTCGGCTGCATCGAATTCAGCCCAAAAGAAACCACGAATATCAGATTCCGATAATGTTGATATACGACCCGAAAATGTCTGCCCAATTAGCGTATTGACACCATTCTATAATGCTTGGACTATTCGGGCATTGTGTGTGCATAAAAGTCCTTTACGTACTTATAGTAATCAACGTGGACAAGGACGTGTTTTTAACTTTGATGTTTGTGACGATACTGGTGAAATTCGTGTTACATGTTTTAATGACGAATGTGATCGATTCTATGATTTAATTCAAAAAGATCGTTGCTATTTTATTGGCCGCGGTATGATCAAATCGGCAAACAAAAAATTTTCTTCAGTTAACAATGATTACGAAATCTCTTTGACATCGAATAGTTTTGTTAAACCTTGTGTAGATAACCAAATTGAAGCGCCAAAGTTGCGTTATAAATTCATTCCCTTGTCACGAATTGTCGAAATGGAAGCGAACAACACTGTTGATGTGATTGGTGTAATTCGTTCAGTCGGTGAATTGGATTCGATCATATCGCGAAAGACATCGAAAGAATTGTTGAAGCGTGAAGTAGTGATCGTGGATAAATCATTGGCTGAAGCACGTCTCACATTGTGGGGTGAACAGGCACAAACTTTCGATGGTCAACCTAATCAGGTTCTTGCACTGAAAGGTGCATCGATCGGTGATTTTAAAGGTAAAACTTTATCGGCACGAGATTCGACAAACATTTCTGTCGATCCAGATTTGCCGGAAAAAGATCTACTTACCACTTGGTATAGCACATTGGATCCTAGTGAAAATTTCAATCAATTATCAAAATCTGATTCACCCGCCGGTTCTAATTTCGGTCCAAATTATCGTTTTATCGCTCAGATAATACCGAAAAAAATTCAATCTGGCGAAACATTGAATTTCCAGACAGTAGCTACTGTTCAGGCATTTAGTCGTATACAGAATCATCTGTATAAATCTTGTGGTCAAAATAATTGCCAAAAGAAAGTATCCGATAATGATGGTAGCGGTACTTATCATTGTTCCAAATGTGATCGAACATCGGCCGTATTTGAATGGCGTTTAATGGTCAATGTGATGTTGACCGACGTAAGTGGTTCATTTTGGGTAACTTTATTTCAAGAACAGGCGGAAAAATTATTGGGAAAATCTGTAGCTGAACTATCAAGATTATATGAAGAAGACCAAAATCTTTACATTGCTGCTCTTGATGAAATTCGTTTCAAACAATTCAATTTTCGCATCTATACTCGTTTGGATACCTATAATGAGGAAATTCGTATGCGTCATACTGCTGGCCAGGTTTATGAATTAAAACCGAAAGCATTCATCAAAAATCTTATGCGTTCGATTGAAAATTTGTCACGACAACTTTAAACTTTTCCAAGTTTTTATAGCAAATGACATGCTATTTTCATTTTCATTGATAATATACCCGTTGATTGGTTGAATGAATTGATTTATAAAAAAAACAAAATAAAATATAATACATTTTTTTTCCATTTCCTAGAAATGTTTTTTGTTCATGTTATTCGGATATTTTCGGTGAAAAAAAAATCTATTTTAGTTTTACACCATAATAAAAGCCAAATATATTCGGTAACGGTTGAATAGTTTGATATTTTTTTTCTTTTAAAATCAAAATTTTTAAAAAAACGATCATGTTAGAAAAAAGCTTCAATTCATTTGGCCAATTGCAATCGAATTGAACACACAACAATGATGAACAAACGAAATATTATTGTTATTCAAATTATCATTATCTATTTGTTTATGGAATCTATTGAAATGTTTGAAATGCGATCCAAATTTGATGATCCAGATGATCCACAATTGATTGGACGTTTTCAATATCATCAACAAGTAATTGATTAATTAATTAATTTTTTTTGTTGACTACATTTTGTTTACATAACATTCAATGTTAAGGGTCTAAATGGACGACATCCAATGAGTTATCGTTTTGGATTTGTTGCTGATGATCATCAAAATCCATTAAGTCGTCATGAAATGAGTCATGCACCAGGTCATGTTACAGGTGCATATTCTTATATTGATGCTAATAATAAATGGCAGGTAAATTCTTATTATTATTATTTTTTCATTGGTTGATATTGAAATTCTTTTTTTAAAAAAAAGGTTGTTCAATATGAAGCACATCCTGAACATGGATTTCGTATCGTAAAACAATGGACTAAAAATCGTGATTAGAAATTCCTACAACCAAAAAAAAAAAGAAACCTCATTTACTTCAGCAGAATTTTTCATTTGTCCTTGTTACTGAATGCATATATACAAAAAAAAGCATAAAAGTTTATCATTAATTAATAAAAAAAAGATATTTTTGTCATGCAATTCAATTATCTTGTATTATTTGTATAAAAAGTTGGAGAAATAGAAAAAAAAAGAACCTTGAATTTATCGATCGATTACTAAACAAAACAAAACAAAAATATGTTTCATTTTCATTTTTTTATATATTACCGTCATCATTATGAATAATGAGGAAAAAGAAATACCCGAGAAAATTCTATGTCCATATAGGATTCTTGTTTTTGTTTGTCTTTTTTCATTGATCAAATGACGTGAACGGAATTTCCATTGTTTCTATGGTTACCCAGAATTAGAATCATTCATTTTTTTTCAATCAATATAACCAACAAAATAAAACAGTTTATAAATGAACATTTTCATCTAACGATTCGATACAATACAGAATACACACACACACATAAAAACATTAAAAATACAAATAAAAACGGTGTAAATGACCAACAATAATAAAGTATTTTGATTTTATTGTTCATTGTGTTTTCTTTTAGTTTAATTATTATACATTCGATGGCTATGATTCAAAAAATTCTAACCCTTTGTCGTTCATCATTACCATCATCATCATCATCATCATCATCATCGACTGATAGTGATGAAAAATCGATTGAACATCAAAAATCTTCATCATCAACAACATCATCGACAATAACAATGGTCAATAATGATGAAGAAAATATTATGATGATGAAACCAAAATGGCAACCAAAAAGACATTTAAATTGTTGTGGTTGTGATTGGTTTCATCTTGGAAAACAATGGCAAAATTATCGTAATAAACGACGAAATGAAGATGAAATAAAATTATTATTAATTGGTTTAGATAATGCTGGTAAAACAACATTAGCATTACATTTAGCTGGAGGTAAATTTTTTCTCTTTAAAAACAATATATTTACAATTAATTAATTCTTTTAAATCAGAATCAGTTGATGATGTTGTTTCAACAATTGGATTCTCTAAATATGAATTAAGATTACGACAGAATCGTTTTAAAATTGTTTTATATGATGTTGGTGGAAGTGCACGAATACGTTCAATATGGCATAATTATTATTCACTTGTACATGGTATAATATTTGTTATCGATTCAGCCGATCTGGAACGTATACTTGAAGTTAAACAATTATTACAGGAATTAGCATCAAATCCATTGATTCTTGGCAAGCCAATTTTAATGTAATGTCTAGTGTAGTGTTATGCTATTAATGTAGTAGAAAACTAATGAATATTTTTTAGATTCTTAAACAAACAGGATATTCCCGAAGCAATGGATGAAATTGATCTTTGTAAATTTACAAATTTTGAAGAAATTTTATCCAAATATCAATGTATAACAAAAATTGAATCAATATCAGCTAAAAAGACTGCTATTCATAGTCATAATAGTAGTAATGAAAGTCCTCATCAAATAGATTCGACAATCGATTCAGGTTTAAGATGGTTGTTAAATTGGATCGATGATCAATGGCCATTATTAAATCTACGTGTAGAACAAGAAAGTCGACAACAAATTTCAAAAGAAAATGATACAATGAGAAAAAGGATTAATCGAATTCAACAACGTATTTTAATCGAAGCCGAAAGTAAAGTACCAAATACTATTGCTGCTAACAATGAAACAAAATCGATCATTATCGATCATCAGCCAAAATCAATCGATAACATTGATAATAATAGAACAAATGATAATGAAAATATTTCATCAATCGATAATGAGAATATCGGTCATCATCATCATCATCATAAGCCAGAAATATTATTGATCCCAAATGTAACAAACGAACAACCAACAGCAACAACAACAACAACAACAACAATGGATGAATCAATATCAACAAAATCTCCAACCGATTCAACACAATCGATACGGCCACCATTAAAACGAACGAATAAAATTTATCCACAAAATATTGATTAATTTCCAGTTTTTTTTTAAATTTCATTATTTAAATTTTTTTTCTCATAATTTTTATTAAAAATAAAATTATCAAATACAATTGGGCAAAATATTAAAATTTAGAAAAAATGGTGACAAGAAAAAAAATCAAAATCAAACTGTCGTAACTAAACATGTTTTACGATTTGAATTTGAATTCAAAGTCGATGATGATGATGATGATGAATCAATAGTATTGTTGGATAATGATGGATCATCTTTTCTAGTTTTATTATTTTTTTGTTTTTCAATAAATTTTCCATCATTTTTGTTGTTATTTGTATCGGCCATATTTGAATCGTTGTTGTTGTTGACAATATTCATTGACATTTGATGATTAATGTTTGATTCTTGATCAATAAATTGATCATTGCTGTTATTATTATTATTATTTTTATTTTGACATGGTGATTTTACAAATGTCATGAATGTAAAATTATTATTTATCGGTTCTTGTTGTTGTTGTTGTGTGATTATTGATTGTGATTTATTTTGATTATTACGTTGATGATTCAATGATCCATAATGATAACCATGTGGTGGTTGTTGTTGTTGTTGTTGTTGATAACGATATTCATCAAATTTTGGTGACATTTTCAATGTTGTTGAAATATTATGATTGGATCGATTCATCATCATCATCATTGATAATTGATTAGGATAATTATCATCATCAACAACATCTTTAATTGGTAATGAATCATATGTTGTACTACGTGTAAGATTTGTTTTCATCATTATCATTGTTTCATGATGATTTGCCAATGATCTAAATGTGGAAAGATTTAAATTTAGAAAAAAAAATTTTTATTCGAATTATTAATGAAACAATTACCTTCGTGTGGGAATTAGACGATCAAACATGGAACCAGTAACGGATGACTTATCAATAAATTCCTGTGATCCACCACTAACTGATGCTGATGTTTTTAATGAATGTCTTTGATTCAATGGTAATGCTGGTGTGGGTAATGTTTCAATGGTTGGCGATTGTTGTTGATCTAATTTATCATGAGTACTTTTACTACGTGGCCAGAATTTTATTTTTGATTTAACATTATTATTATCATGTTTTTTGCTCGGTTTTGGTGATGAAAATAATTTCGATTTAATATTTGATAATAAAGATTTTTCTTTGGATTTTATTGATACAGTTGGATTATCATTATTAGATTGTTGTTGTTTTGACAATAATGGTGAATGGCCAACATGATGATGATGAAGGGGATGGTTTGCTGTCGATGTAGTTGATAATCTAGGTGGACTATCTAAAAGTAAATCTATTTCATTATTTGTTTCAGCATCCGCACCAACTATTGGATGACGATCAAAATATTTAGATGATGTTTTCACAGTCGATGATGATGATGATGATGATAATGATGATTTATTTTGAAAATATCGGGCATGACTTTGTACAACTTGTTTACGATGTTTACTTGTAAACATCATATCACGATCTTCAAAATCAGCTTTCGTATTATTATTCATTATCATGAATTTATGTCCACGTTGTAATGAACGTGAATTTTGTACAAAATTCAATGATCGATCATGATGATGATGTTGATTAAATGAATTGAACTGTTGATTAAAACCATTGGTAAAATCTAATTCTTCCATTCTATCATTAGTATTATTATTATTACGATTACGGCTATTTGGACGATAACGTGTTTCCGATTCTAAATCTTCTAAACGTTCTAATTGATGACCACCATACGATTCGTCACTATTATTATTATTATTATTATTGTGATGACTAAATGAATGAACACTAGCTGATGATTTTGGTTGACTCGAATGTTTCATTGTTGTTGATGATGATGATGATAATGATTTTGTTGCTCTTGTTTTATTGTTCATCATCATGGCTGTTGCTGCTGTTTGTGGTGATGTTGATAACATTTGTGCTAAAAATGGATCATTTATTGATGGATTTGGGTCAATATTTGGTTTATTATACAATACAATCGTAGCTGTATTTGATTCATTTGTTGTTGTTGTGGTTGTAGTAGTTGTTTGACCATCAACAGAATCAATCGGATTTGTTGAATTATTCGATATGATTGTTGCACACGGATCATAATCATCCAATGGTAATATTTCCGAAATATCTGTATCCGATTGATCTGATTCATAATAATTATATCCTATTGGTTGATCATTTTTGTTACGTTTCAAATCATTTTTATTATATGTACGTTGATCACATCCATTTTCCATTTCATCATCATCATCATCATCATCAGTATTTACCTTGGATGATTTATTAATTTCTCGTTTTTGTTTTGGTTCTGTTTGATTGGAATGATGAGCAATTGGTTTCATTTTTGGCAATGTACGCGATACTTGTTGTGGAACATTTCGTAATGGATTATAAGTTTTCATCAATGAATGTTGATTATCATTAATTGATGAAAATTTACTATGATGATGATGATGATGATAACCATCGGCTGTACTTAACGATGATGATGAATCTTTAACCGAAGAATCATCATCATCATCATTAACACATGATTGAACTAATGTATTAATTTCTTTGGCACAATTCGAAGCAGCTTTTGCAACTAATAAATCTTGACTATTTGATTTACGTAATGGTATATTATCGATACCAATATCCGATATTTCAGAATCAATACTACTAGCCGAACTTTGTGACATTAATGAATGATGATCAATAATTGATGGTGGTTTTGTATTATCCAACAAACTATGTGCACTACGATCATCAAATGAACCTGTATCGGAATGATCACCATTACCATTGATTACCGTTGGTTGTAATTGTTGTTGGTGTTGATTATTTTTATTCAAAATTGTTGTACGTGTAGTTGGTATTGGAATAATTTTCGATACATTCTTATGATGATTTGCTGGGCTAGTACGATTTGTAGCAGTATTATCACGTTTTGGTTTTCTTGGCGAATTTTTTACGTTCGATTGACATTGATTTGATGATTGACCATCGGCTGATTGTCTTTGTGGATATGTTGTTGCTGCTGGTGATGATGATTCGCGTGATACTATGATTAGTAAAAGAATTTCATTAAATTAGAAAGAATTTTATTGAATCATAAGCAAAAACAAACCTTGTGTACAGATTATATAGGTTTTTTCATCATCATCAAAATTATCATCGTGATGATGATGATGCTGATGATGATGATAATGACGATCCATTGATCGGCTTGAACGATTATTGTTTATTGGTCCGGAATTTGATGAGGTTTGTCTAAAATTGTTATCCACATTATTATGATGAATTTTCGGCAACGAACCCAAAACATTCTGGTTACTGTCCTGCTGTTGTTGTTGTTGTTGTGACTGTATTTTGGTTGTCTTGGCAACATTTGCAAGATTTCGTTGTCGATGCGACATCGATGATGATGTTGAAACAACAGACGATGAACGTATTCCAGTTGTTTTATTTATGTTTCCTGTATGATTCTGTCCAGATGATGCCGATGATGAAGTGTTGACATTTGAATTGATACCAAGATTAATAACAGCATCTAATAATTGATAATCATCAACATCATCATCAACAGTAATAGTTGGTTTGGTCGTTTTTGATTCTGTTGATGGTGGCGGGTGTGGTTGATTACTTTCTTCGCGATTATTATTATTATTGTTGTTGTTGTTGCTGTTATTGTCCGAATTTGGTGCAATCGTAGTTGAATCTGTAGCGGTATTATTACTAGTATTACCAATACCATTATCCGAATCGAATGAAAGTGATGATAATGATGAATGACATTCAGAAAATTGTATCGGTGTATCTTCAACAAAGAATTGTCGACGTTGATCACCAATAGCACCAACTGATTGTGCACCCGATGATGGTACATCAATCATTGGTTTTGACAATGATTTACGCAATAATGGTGATTGTTGTTGCGATGAAATTGATTGCTGACCAATGACGTTGCTATTGTTCTGATGATTCATCGTCATGATCGATATTTGTGAAGAATTTTTCGTCATTACTGATGACGAATGTTGTTTATTATTATTATTATTATTATTTGTACGTGGTGATTTATGATGATTATTCTGTTGATTATATAATGGTCTTCGATTATTAGTATCGGTAATTGAAGAATTTTTTGGCGTTGAAGATGATGAAGAAGATGATGATGATTTTATCGATTTCTTTTTGGTTGGTAATGCAAATTCAATACATTTCTTCAAAATTTGTTCATCTTCATCATCATCATCATCTTCGGATACAGATTTCTTGATTGTTTCATTTTTCACAGTAATTGATGATGATGATTGCTGTTGTTGTTGGTCATGGCTATCTTTTTTTCTTGAAAAATCATCATCACAATGATTTTCTTTAAATTTTTCTTTGACAATATTTTCATTACATTTATTCACCATTTGTTTATCATCTTTATCATTATCATTTGATTTCATCACTGTAACATCATCATCGTCGTCGTCACCAATCGATTGTTCAACATTTGATGTAATCGAAACATTGATTGTCGTTTGTTCAACAATCGATGAATGATCTTGATTATTATCATCATCATCATTATCATCAACATTCAAAGAACTAAGACTTGTAGCATGTGAAAATATGGCTGGAGTATCTTCGGTTTCGAATTTAATTGCCGAATCTTGATTGAAATATTCAGCATCAGTAGTTTTATGATCATTTTCATTAGTTGATTTTGTATCATTATTCCATCGAGTATTATTATTGTTTTTATCCGTTCTTATTATTCGATCAATAACATCATTAGTTGTTGTTGTTGTTGTTGATGATGGTTTCGGTGGCAATATAGGCTTTTTATTTGATTCATCGATTGATTTGGATGAAATTCTTGATACATTACGATTCAATTTTATTGTAGATGTTAGATTTATTGGTGATAGATTATTCGGTGTATTTTTCGAAGTTTTATCAACATTATTTTCAAGACTAGTATTCGAAACTTTTGAAGATAATTTTGGTTTTGTTTTCTTTAAATGATCTTCATTTTCACGTTCATCTTCATAGATTGATTTCAGATCAATATCATGTAAATCGGATAATGATGGTGCAAGACTGAACGCTAATGGTGTACCTTCAGTTTCGTAGATTTTTACTGAATCTTCACCAACAGATTCGGATGTTGGTTTTCCACCTCCACTTCTATTACGATGCGAATGATGATGATGATGATGATGTCGACCACTCAATTCATGTCCATCTTCATCATCTTTATATCGTTCACTAAAATCGGTTGTATAATCAAGTTCATCATTATCATCATCAATAATTTCTGATGTTTCATCTTGATGAATAAATGCTTTATGGCTATTATTATTATTATTATTACCTAATGTTTGATTATTGATAGGAATTTGGCACTTTGAATCTCCTGAATAGATATCATAATCAGAAGAAATACCATCAGAAATGATCGGAAGAATGATTATTATTATCACAGGTAATTCTTGTTGTGATTGTTGCTGTTGATGAAGATGATGATGATTGTGATGATGATGGACTTTGATCATTACATTTTCGATTAACATTACCTAATGATGATCGATTTGATTTATTATTATTATTATTATTGGATTGTTGTTGTAGATGATGATGTTGATGTTGATATGAAGCTGATACAAATGATGAATCTGGTGTTGATTTAGTCATAATAATTGTTTGACCATTATTATTATTAATATTTCGTCGTATACTATCATGACTTGTTGAACGTGAAAATCTTGAACGATTATGATTTGATGAGCCAAAATTAAATGATTTACTCAGATCGATTGGTATAATTTCATCATTATTATTATTATTCAAATTATTCAATGTTGATAGATTTGCAATTTCATTTTTAATTGCTTTCATTTTTCTCATCGGAAACGATGAAATTGATAATGATGTTGATAATCTTTGATGATGATTATTTGTTTGATTTTGTTGTTGTTGTTGTTGTCCATCATTATTGAATGATGAATGTATCAGATATGCATGTGATGTAACTAAATGTTTATATGTTGCCATTGCTCCTTCACGTATTGTACGATGTTTTGAATGTATTAATTTTGCCAATTTTGTTATAGCATTTGATTCGATCATTAGTATTTGATCACGGCTTGATTCTTCTGTCAATACAGTGAATACAGATAGATTTGATAATATAACACAGGCATTACTAACAACATCTAATGATGATGATTCTAAATGATTTAATAACATTAATATAACATTATGTTCACGTAATATTTGTCGATATTTTTCCTCTGTTGCCAGATATGATGATATGTTACGAAGAATACGACCACTTGCCTCAACAACCGATATGGATAGTTTACTAATTTTATTATCATTATTATCAGTATTTTTACATGAATTATTATTATCTGGAGATGTATTTTTTCTTATCGAATCATTATCATTGGATGTAATTTTCATTGATTTTATTAAAAATTCTAAACCACCATTAACACGACAAAAATCAGCTTTATTCTGTGGTGATGAAGCTGTAAGATTACCCAATGCTGCTAATAAACATTTTATTGTTGATTCTTTTTTCACAATCAGCATTGACTAGAAATAAATGAATAAATAAATAATTTTTTTTTATTTTGAATAAACCAAAATCAATGGTTAACAACAAAGAAAAAACAAACTTACATTAGTCAGATGAGTTACAGTTTTAACATCACGCATTGTTTGCATACTAATATAATTAGTATCCCAGCTTAGATTCTGTATTACTTTTGCAATTGCTTGTATAAGATCTTCATTCGATGATATACGAAGTAATTCAATTAAAACAATTAGAAAAGATTTTTTCGATCCTAATAATGATTTTACTTGTGGATTATTAAATGTAACATGTGTCAATATCATTAATGAATATAAACGTATTTTATAACAATCTTCATTATGTGAATCACCATGACATTTATAATCGATTTTAATTACTTCGGAAATAACAAAAACACCACCAAAATATTCAATAAATTCAATTGATTGTTGTTCGCTACACATTTTATATAGATCAATAATTAAATTACATGGATGATCAACCGATTCGGGTGTTGAATCCGGTTGATTTTCTAAAAATTTTTTCAACAAAATTTCAACAAATGCTTTAAGATCTTCAAGTATTTTTAATATTTTTAATTCTTTACGATTACGTTTTGTATGTTGTACAATATTATTTAATGCTTGTATAAGATTACGATGTACACGTGATTGTTGTTGTTGTTGTAATTGTTCAAGATTAAAATCATCATGATCATCCATTGTTTGTTGATGTATTAGTCGTATTAACATCGGTACATAACCACAATTACGCATCTCTTGACATAATAATGGTGATTCAGACATGAAACATAATTTTTTAGCAAATTCTTCGGTTGATGACATTTTCATCATTTCTAATAATGAACATAACATTTCAGAATTTTTTATCATTTTATTTTTATTATTCATATCATTATCATCATCATCATCATCACTATTATCATCATTTCGCAATGTTGCTGTTGTTATTGTTGTCGATGATGAATCGATTGATGAAACCATTGTCGATGATGATGATGATGCCGATGATATACCCGAATCGATACGTTTTTGTTGTTGTTGTTTTCCAACAATTTTTTTTATTGTTGTTGTTTTTCGATCATCATCATTATCTGTATCGACATTTTTTATTGATTCATTATCATTATTATCATCATCATTATCAGTATTTGTTTTTGTTTTAATCATTTTTAAATTTAATTTAAAGGAATTGTAAAATTGGAAAAAAAGGCACTAGAATAAACACAAAGATAAATGAATGAATGAATGAAAAAAAATGATTTCAGAATTCCGATTTTTTTCTCTATGGTTTTCAAAACAGAAACCAAAATAAAGAAAAAAAATGTGCAAATAAAGATGAGCATGTATTGGAAGAATTGAATCCACCAATGAAGAAACCATCACCATACATACAAACGATAATCAGGGTATATAAGGTCTTACATTCTCTTGCACACACCAACACACACACACAAGATATACACCATACCACAAATTGAAAGCAAAAAAAGCACTTGTAGTGGTTCGTGGTAAGTATTTTTTTTTAAGAAAAAAAATATGGTGGCTGATATATCACCATCGATCCGATTAATAACAGGTCCAAAGAAGAACAACAAATTTTTTTTTTTTGCTGTTCTCAAGGTTCGTTTATTTTAAATGAATTGTTTAGAATATTTTTTTTTCAAAATTTCACTTGTTTATATTTTGCTGGAATCGTGTTTTGTTGTTCGGATTTTGGTTTTTGGTTTTTGGTATTTTTTTGATCTTCATTTCATCCACTTAATCATGAGTTAATGATGTTATCATTTGTTTATATTGTTTGTTATGA
Source organism: Dermatophagoides pteronyssinus (assembly GCF_027571235.1). Lineage (NCBI taxonomy): Eukaryota > Metazoa > Arthropoda > Arachnida > Sarcoptiformes > Pyroglyphidae > Dermatophagoides > Dermatophagoides pteronyssinus. The sequence continues at coordinate 277,467 of NW_027461554.1, read as the reverse complement.
TTTCCATTCGAAATTTTCTCGATTTTGCAGCATATAGCATCTTCGTTTTTTCTTCCTATATTCGGTCCTTCACTACCATCTCCTTGTTCATTCTGTATTGCGGTATATAATGTAAATAAATAGAAAAACAAAACTTTGTCTTCTTGGGGAAATACACAAACAAACACAGAGAGAGAGAGAGAGAGAGAGAGAGAGAGAGAGAGAGAGAGAGAGAGAGAGAGAGAGAGAGAGAGAGAGAGAGAGAGAGAGAGAGAGAGAGAGAGAAAAAAAAAATAATGATAACAGAAATAAATGATGGAAAAATTCCATATAGCACTTCAATACTTCAAAAGAGTATATGCGGCATTCAGATAACCACATTTATCCAAAAAAAAAAAAAAAAATAAAATAAAGTTTGTTAGGATTCGACGCACCATTTTATCATTTGTAGGGTTTATGAAGATTTTTTTTTGTTCATTCACCATTATTTATATATTTCGAGTTTACTGATCGACACATGATAACCTAACCTAATCGAACATTCTTATAGTCATTATTTCATTCAACTTAACCTAATTGAACCAATCATTGAAAATTTTTGAATGAAATTTTTAAAATTTTTCGACAATAGATGTCACTCGATGCAATGGAAATTAAGGCGTTTTGAGTCAGCATATTTTCTGTTTTTGGTCCATTCGAGTTTCATTCATTTGTTATCATCATTGCATTTTTTGTTTTGTTTACTGATTTTGGAACCGGATTTATTCCTTAGAAAAAAATAACCAAACAAATTAACAAAAATGGCACTAACACGTGGTAAATTAATTGCCGTCATCGGTGATGAGGTAAGTGTGTAGATTTCGGAAAAAAAAATTAATTTTATCAATCTTGAAAATTGATAAATAGGATACCTGCGTTGGATTCCTGTTCGGTGGAATTGGCGAAGTGAATCGTAGTAAATCACCATCACATAATTTTCTTGTTGTCGAAAAGAATACATTACCATCGGAAATTGAATCAACATTTCAGGCATTTTTAAAACGTGATGATATCGATATCATATTGATTAATCAGAATATTGCCGAAATTATACGACACGCAATCGATGCACATACAGCACCAATACCTGCAATATTGGAAATACCATCAAAAGATCAACCATATGATCCACAAAAGGATTCAATTTTACGTCGTGCCAAAGGTCTTTATTCAGCTGAAGAATATCGTTAAGAAAACGAAATTACCAAAAAAAAAAATATATACTTGCTAGTCGTCATTCCCATATTTAATCATTATTTATATCCGAACAAAATATCCAAGAAATATAATAATAAGAAAATATAAATTTTAATCAAGTTTTTCATACAAACGACTAAACAAAAAGGAAAAATTCAAAGTTTTTAAAAAAAAATCATTAATTAATCTCCATGCTAATTAATCATTATTATTATTGACTAGAAAAACAAATTCTGAAAAAAAGGGTTACAATTTCAATCAATATTCATGTTTTGTTTGTTTTGCTTGTTTGTTTTTTACATTAAAAAAAAACATATTGAAAAAAATTATCCATGTTGTCAATATAAATGCTTGTTCATTGATAATTATGATTTGAGGTCATAATTTGTTTATATAAGTAGATCTTTTGTTTTGATGTTTTTTAAAAAAAAAAAATTGAAAAAAAATTTCAATCAAATAAATGTATACGAATCCATTCACGTAAATCGGATGATTTTCTTATCGATTCTAATACTGATTGTAGATAGATACCATCATCAAATGAAACAGCTTGATTAACTGGATCTTTAATCCATTGTATCATTTCATGTTTTTGTTGTTGTTGTTGTTTAGATTGTCGTTGTTGTTGTTGTTGTTGTTTTCCATTTATCATATTATGATCATTAAATACACCATTTGACATGATAATTGAATTATCATCATCATCATCATCATTATTATCATCGTGATGATGATCATGGTGATGGTGGTGGTGGTGGCCATTCGATGATGATGAATGTAAAAAATTATTATTATTATTATTATTATTATTCGTTGTGCCATGAAATGCATTTTTTAATGCCTGTATCATTAATCGTATACCGATTAAATAGATTTTTGGATAAACATTATATGATGATGATGATGATGATGATGATGATGTTTCATATGGATAATGATGATAATGTTTTGTTGTTGTTGTTGTTGTTGTTGTAATTGGTAAATCTTGTAATTTATATAATAATGTTTCACGTCCAAAAACATTATTATCATTTAATAATGGCTGTTGTAATGCTGTTATTAACATACGATTGGAATCGATATTATTTTTAATTGAATCATTATTATTTGTACGAAATGCATATAGATCACCATCACGACAAACAAGATAACCATTTGTACCATAAACATATATTTCATGTTTAGGTTGACAATTATAATGATGGCCATTAAGCTGTATATTGGCAATGATTGGATCATCTTTAATTGCTGTCAATAATTTTGTTTTATTATTTTTATTCATCATCATCATTGAACGTTTGTCATTGATCATTGGATGTAATTCCATTTGAAAATTAACATAATCTTCAGTTGTATTAAAACGAATGGCTGAATAAATTTTCCAAAAATTATAAATGATAATTTTTTTCATAGAAAACAAAATCAAAAACAAAATAAAAGTAAATTACCATTTTGACTAAGCTGTTTAAAACATTGGATCATTCCATGAACACGATGTGCACGATAATCGGTTAGAAAACTAATTATATCGATCATATTCGTACCATATAATGATAATAATCCACCACCCATATGTTTATCCCAGATGATTGATTTTTCCTTATAAACTATCAAATAATAATAATGTCAATTCGAAAAAAAACCAAATAACTGTAGTATCTTTTTTTTGCTAATTACCCGAAATAACATCACACATAACTGTTGCATTAATCAATCGTATATGACCAAGAAAATTTTCATCAATTATTAAACGACGCATTATATTAAATGTTGGTACAAAACGTAAACCTGTCAAAAATAATGTTATCAATGCCGGATAATTTGATGCAGCTTTACGCATTGTAACCGTATCCTTTAATGAATGTGATGGTGGCCAATCACAAATAACATGTTTACCAATACCACAGGCTTTGGATGCAATTTGATTATGATAATGTGGTGGACATGCTGTTATAATTAATTGTACCGATGGTAATAATAATACTTTATCAATAATCGATGAATAAAATGGTATTGAACGTGAATGACTTAAATTTTTAGCATCATCAACATTTGGTGACCAAATACCTTCAATACAGAAACCTTGTTCCTGTAATTGATCGATCAATAATTGGGCTAATGTACCCGAACCAAAAAAACCAACACCAGGTAACACCATTTTTTTTCTTCGATTTTTTTCGGCAATTGTTTGATTGAAAATTTTAAAAAAGTCAACAAAATAAAAAATCAAATCACAAAACAGAAATCAATTTCCTTCAAACTTTGGCTTTGCCACCGCACACACACACACACACAATAAGTTGTTATTGTTGTTATCGTATTTTACACTTTAAAGAAAACGTTATCACTTTTGTAATAATAATCATCAACTATAGATACACAAAAAAATACTTCCATTGATGAGATATTTAATATTTTGACATTTCTATGTTGATGATGATGTGTATTGCAATCAATTTTTTGTTGTTGATGCTTATAACAACAGTGACAGGAAAAAATCAGCCATCAGTAATCATATTTTAATACCATGACATTTCATCGATTCAAATCCAATATGTGAAAAAAAACAACAACAAAACATAAATGTGTAACCAATGTTAAACAAACACATTTTGAAAAAAAACAAAAAACAAAACAAAAAAACTAACAATAATAACGATGATTATTTAATTAATCCTTTTTTGTTGTTGTTGAATTTGGGTGTGGAAAAAGAATGGAATTGAAAATAATCAATTGATTTTAGAGAATTTTTCTGATGAATTTCGATTCAAAGATGGTGGTGGTAGTAGTAGCATTTGAAACAAAAACTTTTGAAACAAACATCATTTCATTTATAAATGTATCGGTTTTGTTTTCGGTAATTTTTTCTCTTTTTTTATTACCATCATTATTATTATTATCATTGATGATTATCATCATAATCATAATATTCATCATTTAATGTTGGAGAAGAAAAAAAAACACATCAATAAACACGAAATCTAAATCAGTTTGGAAAAATCAGCATGGCACATACACACACACACACACAATAAAACAAAAACAAAAAACACAGGAAATCAATATATTTCTCGATGAAATAAATATCACATCATATAATACATCTGAGTGAAATAACTGTCAGTATGTTTGTGTGTGTGTATTGAAATGTTTACAAAAAAATTGTTATTTTTATAATATCACAGACAAACACATGTTTACTACTCAATGAGAGAGAGAAAATTTCAACATTTCAAAGAACCCATAGATTGAATTGATATATATAGCAAATATTGTATATAGTGATAAACAAACGGAATGATGATGATAATTTTGAAAATTGCTTCATAGAATGTCAGTTACGGTAAATCATAATAATAATAACCGTACGTTTACACGCACGCGTTATTCGAGATTGATGTTGTTTTTTGTTGTGATGTGATGCAACAGAGAAACAAAAACAAATTAAAATAAATTTGGCGCGTTAAATTTTTACGAAGAAGAAATTTTCATATAACAGGATGCCCAATCACATCACATCAACATCAAATCAATAAATAAATGATGATTGGATATCATCGATTGTGATTCATTACACGAACATTTGTTGCAAAAAAAAAAAAAAAAAAAATTTCATGGTCATCATTTTATCTTCGTTTTCTTGTAATTCAACTGACCGAATATTGTTTGATATCAGTTGAATATATGAACGAGAAAACATTTTCTTCTCTTTCTTCATCATCACATCATCATCGTTTTTGATGCAAATATTTTTTTTAATTTTCAAAATGTCAAAAGTAGAAAAAAAAATAAAGGATGCAGTCTTTTTTTTTTTTACTTTTCTGACAAAATACAAACACCTGGAATGTGTGTTTTGTCGTCGAGGACAACGATAACGACAACGACAACGACGACGATGAAATAAAATTTAAAATATACAAGCACAAGTTGTTGTTGCTGTGCAAATGCGTTTTTTTTTCTCTTTTGTTTTTGCAAAGAAATTCCTTCTTTTTTTTTTTGGTTTCAGTCAAAGTCAATGTCGATGTCGATGTTACCCTATATATTTTTTTTTCTTGAAAACAAATTTCAAAAAAAAGTTGACGAAAAGGAAATGATGATTTCAATGGATATTATTTTGTTGTTGTTGTTGTTGTTTAAATACAAAAAAAAAATTGGATTTTAATTCACCAGGATAATCAATAAATCAATCAATCAGTCAAGTTATTTTTTTTTCAAGCTACTTTTAAATAATCAGAATGAAAATGATCATCAACAACAGCAATACAATAATAATGCCAATAATCATCAACTATTATGGTCGATTGAATTTCGGTCGAAGCTCAACAAAAAAAACATTTTCATTAGTTCAAAGTTTGCATGGCTAAACAATCTAATTACTTTTGGTTAATAAAGAACGAAAGAATGCTTTCTTAATTTTGGCCAACCATTTTTTAAATGTTGATGATAAAATATACTGCTACCATATTATTGATGATTCTATAGTAGGATGGTCATTGTCTTTTTTTTTGCAAATGAATCAAGCATGCATAGAAAAATACAGTTAGTTGGTTCGTTAGTTAGTTAGTCAGTCAGTCAGTCAGTTATATGCATTGTTTTTCTTAATTTTCTTCTCTCTCTCTCTCTCTCACCTCTTTGATGATTATTGATAATGAGGAATTCAAAACAAAAAACAAAAAAAAATTGTTATTGTCATCATTCATAATTGTTATTTTGCTTGCTTACTATTTTCATTGTTTGATGATAATCATCAAACAGGTAACCGAACAACAACTGGACGAACCAATGTGACCAGCAAACAATGTGAATCCAATGTAATTATCAAATAAAACTCTTCAATGATTTATTTTTTCATAAAACAAAAAATTTATTTAAAAAAAATTTGGCGACAAATATCAAAAAGAGAAAAAAAAATGGATTTCCAGGTTGTTTTTGTTAATGTTTCTCTTTCATTTGTTTACACAAAGTAGGAATAGATGAATATTTTTGTCTGTTTTTTTTCTGCATTTGAAATGCTATAAAATAATCGATACTTGAATAATTGAAAATTAATTTTGAGATTCAAAGTTGTTAACCGGTAAGCCAAAAAAAAATAATGACAAAAACAAAATAAAAAATAGCTGATAAGATTAGTTAACATAAACGTTAATTCCTTTAACATAAATATGTAAGGCAATAAAATGTGAAATAAAAAATAATATCTTTGAATAACATTATAAAATTGATGAATATTGAATAAATATACCGGTATATTTATATACGAAAAAGATTTTGTTATTAACGAAGAATTTCGGTCAACGAAAAAACTGTATCATTCAATCGATGAGGAATGATTGCCCGAATTTCAATCAATGTTTCCAATTGTTGTCGTAAATTTTCAGATGTAAACATTGGAAAATTTTTTATCAAATGATCAAAAATTATTTTAAATGGTAACCATCGTCTTTGATGCAATAAATTCAAAACTGATTGAAGTACATTATCATCAACAACAATCATTGAGATCATTCGTGAATCAATATCAATACCATTATTTTCATCAGTGATCAATGGGATTGATGATACTTCCATTTTTTCATCTTCTTCTTTGATCATCTGCATTTGTGATGATTCTATTTCAACATTAATATCATTATTTACTTTACATGGGATATTATAAACATTATCACCATTAATAATACGAATAAAGAATGATGGTGTAAACGGATTTTCATTATTATCATTTTCCAGAACATCCATTGGTTCAGATTTCATGATAGTCAATCCATGATCATCACCATAATGAATCTTGGACAGATCACACCAGAATGCTAAATGAAAACAGATGAAAATGAATTTAATCAACAACAACAACAACAAACAAAAATTATTAATAATATCGATTTTGTAGACAACAAAAACATACCTTTGGCCAAATTGATATTCAATCTTTGTGATCGAAATTGTTTATTCATTGCAAATGTGTCATCATAAGTGAATACAGAAACATTTGGCTCTTTCACCAACAATGGTGGAATTGCAATCATTTGTCCATTATCAGAAAAAAAACTATTTTCCATTAAAAATTTCAATGTAACCAATAAATCATCTACTCTAATTTTGGTTGCAAAAGCCATTTTTTTCAATGTCAATTGTTCAACATCTTCAGATTCGAATTGACATAAGATTAAAGCCTGTAATGTTGTCACTTTCAAATGATATGTACGATCATTTAGATGATAATCAATATCAACGCTACCATAACGTGGATGGAGAAAAATTATCATATGTTTACCACAAACACCATTTTCACGTTTGAAAAAACGAACACATTCTTCATAGGCAATTTTCATTGGTTCAGGAAGTGTTATTTCATAGAAAACAGATTGGAACATATATCTATGCGATACAATGGTTAAATTAAATCCCATTCGATCCTACACAGAAAAAAAATTTATGATAAGTAATCGAAAAATCTCCCGAACAACAAACAAAAAAAAACAGAAAAAAAAACAAACCAAAGTAGCTACATGTGCTGAAGTTGTACACAAATCAACATTATTGGTATCAATAAAACGATCGATAATTTTTTTTGAGAATCTTATTTGAAGCAAAATTAGTTTGGCTGTTTGAATATATGGCCATTCATTAGGTAGATTTTCAAGAAATTTTTGTTCAAGTTCTACATTCATTGTTTGCATAATGAAACGGCGTAAAAATCCAAGAAAATATTGATTCGAAAATTTTTGTGGATTATTTTGTGGTTCAAACCATAATTTGATAAATTTTGCAGCTTGTAAAACGAATGTTTGTTGCCATCGTGAACGAATAGCTTTAAATTCGTTTGAAATGATATTTTCAATCACTTTATGATACATATAATGTATATCACCAGGTTCATCACAATTCAATGAACGATAATAATCAAGTTTCATTTTTGAAACTTGATAAAGGAATTGACGTAATTCTCGATCTTCACAAAAATGATTTCGTGCATTCTTTGAATAAAAATCAAACAAATAACAAAAACCACGTTTTCTAAATTAGAAATTCATCTACTTACTTCAGCCAATTGATGGTAATGTTTTTGCAGTCGATTCTGTTCTTCTTTTACATTAGCAATTATTCTTCGAAAATTTCTTTGAAATTCATTTGGATCAGCCATTTTTGGCTTTGTTGAAATTTGAATTTTGATTTTTTAAAATTTAAAATGGTAAAATATGAAAAGAGAACTAATTTCGAAATTTGAAACCCACAGTTTTTTTTTCAACTGTTGGAATGAATAATTTGGTGAAAATTTTTGTTCACAGAATTTTTTTAATAAAAGTTTACTGGATAGTTAATGATTTTTTTTGTATTAATTAATCAAAGTTACCGGAAATTATGATGAACATTGAAAGAGCCATCAGGCGCTTAAGCATTGATCATTGATCATTGACACTGACGATGTGATGCATATACTGAAATAAGAGAAAACTTTTGCAAAACATTTTCATACATATCAAGTTCATTGGAATACTTTGTACAACGAAATGATTCCATTTTTTTTTTTTTTAAATCCATTTATTAATCATTTAATTTTATTTTTGGATTTTGACTTTTTTTTGTGTTGTTCAGAAAGGAAAATAAAATCTTTTCATCAATTATTCAATGTAAATACAATCAAATCCAAGTAATGGTATTCATTTATTAGGTATGCAAACTTTTTTTTTGTGGATACTTTTCGTTCGCTACAATCGAAAAGTATACATTTAAGTGATTGTGATGATTAACAATTTCCGCTAAATTTTGATTCAAAAGATATCCATCAAAAAATAATTTGTGTGACTATGGTAAAAGACTAAAGGTAAATGTGAATTGTAGGTGCATTGTATAAAATTGGCTTCGATCATTTTTCCCAAATAATATATAGGGTGCCCGGTGGTTAATGAAATCGAATTTCGAATTTTTTTCTTTTTTATCAAAACACCCTGTAACCCTAAGGACCACTACCATTTTTTTAAAATAATCCGAATGTACCACACATTTGGGTGAATTTGATACAAGCAAAAAAAAAAAAAAAAAGAATAAAATATAACGCGAGGGCGCGCGAATATACTCGGATATATGTGTTCAACAAGTAGTAGTGGTAAATAAGCGAGCAAGCTGTTGCTGAATGAAAATAATATCTTTTTGCCTTATGTCGGTTATATTTTTTTTTATCGAACGTCAACATGGATTTATTTTATTGTATAGTGACATATCGAACAAATCCATCAATATAGCCATTGAGATTATTTTTGCGACATTTTTCTTTTTTTTTTGAATTAAAAAAAAAAAATCTAAAATACTAGTCGATAATAGAGAAAATGATGTGTTTCCAAAGTGATGTGAACTCTTCATGATTCATTTTATTCGTTGATCAAAAAAACAAACCAAACAACAAGAGAACCAAAAACAAAAACAAAAACAAAATGAAAAATCCAAATCATGGCATTAGTTAATCGTTTTGAACAGGAACATCCTCCAACAGCACTTCTGATACAATCAATTCAGTCTAATAGTTCCAGTTCATCATCGTCATCTTCGTCATCATCATCATCATCATCTCCTTCGACGTCAACATCGGCATCATCATCATTGGAAACAAATTTAAATCTAAATAATTTAAATTTCGATAAAAAACTTTATCTACTTGGTAAATTTACTACTTGTACATGGACATATGATGAGGATGATGAAGAAGATGATGATGATGAAAATGAAAATGGTGATGAACCAACGACATTATTTCTTAATGCAACCACACCATGTCGTTGTGTTATGTATCGTAATAATGGAATGGAACAATATTTCCGATATATTGATGAAAATGGTAATCCAAATGGTAATAACAACAATAATGATGTTGCTACTAATGGTGAACCTAAATTTTTTCATTTACAATGTGATCTTTGTTCACACACATTAGGTAAGTTTATTTGTTTGTCGATTTGTTGTTTTTCCTGTTTAATTAAAACAAAAAAACATTCATTTGATTTGATGAAAACAGCTCAACATTTGCAATATTTTCGTTCATCGAAACCATCATTATTCACCGATATAGCCATATTGGATGATTATCTTTATAAAGCAGTTGATAGTTTTCAGCTAATGTGTCTTTATAGCCAATCAACTTTGTTTCAGAAACGGCCACTATTCACTATTTATAATCTAATTAATGGCTATCTGTGCAATTATGTTGATGTTGAATATAATTATCGGCAGCCACCATTTGAAAATCCAACTATTGAACAATTATTAAAATCAATCGCCAATGATAATAAAAATAATGTAATAATAAGAAAATATTCTGAAATATTTCTTCGCCTATTTGATCGTTATAAATTTCAATCAATCGATATTGATCGTACACAGGAACAATCGGAACAATTGAAAATATTCAAAGAATTATTTCTGGTCTTTTGTCTACTGCCACGAACAATTAAATCGTATGTTTTTCTTTCACTTTTATTACTGACAGTTTTTCTTATTTTTTTTTAAAATTTATTTCGAATATAATCATAGATTAAAACTATATAGGCCATCAGAAATATTTGGCCAATCACATCTATTATCAATTATCGATTTTATACGTGATGATTTTAATAAACAAATTGAAATTGTTGATGAAAATTATCATAAATTTCTTAATCTAATCACCTTTGAACATTCATTCATATCGAATTCAAATGAAAATGATTCATCAACTGCAGCTAATAATAATAATAATAATAATAATAATTCGATAAATACATCTATGAATGATCGAAGAAGATCTAAAACATCACCAAATTCTACATTATCAACAAGATTACGTCGTCATAGTTTAGATCAGATTCTATCCGATGGTATACGTGTTTGTGATGTTGAACGTTTATATCAACATCAAAATGAAATATTTGATCGTTGTTGTTGTGTACATACAGTTCCGATCGGATCGAATACTGTTGATTCAGTTATACATGATGAAGATTTAGTCTATATTCGTATTGATCCTGCAGCTTCAGTATTGCCTACTGTTAGCATAGAAGTTAAACATTTTATTCTTGGTAATGCTGGTGCATTAATCAATGATCGTTTAAAGCGAATGGGCACGATGAATGTACATGATAAATTATTTGCTAAAACTGTTACAACATTAGTATTGATACATCGGCCAACTGGACGCTTATTAGCAGTGTTAACATTTGATTTTCGTTCGAAAGAAAACCTCGGTGAACTGATATTTCTTGTTGTTACACCACGATATCAACGACGTGGTTACGGTTCAATGTTATTATCAATAATGGCTAAAATGATTATACCAGAATGTTCAGAATATGCTGTACATGCTGATCTAGGTGCTATCGATTTCTATAAACGTATTGGTTTTATTGAAGAAACTAATACAAAAGAAATTATTCGATTAGAAAAATTTATGGGCCAATATACTGGTTCAGTATTGATGCGTGCAAATCGTACGATTATGATGCAGAAATTACGTCCATTATCATTAAAAATTGATTTAATTTCTATCGAAAATATTCAACCAACACGATCTAATTGTCCGATTCATGTTGGTATTAGTCAAGCTTTATCCTCATCATCATCTTCAACATCATCAAATGATCAAATGAATGAAATTAGTATGGAAGAATTGAAAATATTTCATCATACAATTTGTGAACATTTAGCACCATTATTAGTTGCAACGCAGAATGTTCGTGATTCATTAGCTCAATCACGTGATAGTGCTGAAAATTTAGTTGTTTATGATAATCTTGTTCTATTTAAACAATTAAATTCTTCATTAATGTATATCGATCTAGCGCGTATATTATATTATCGTTTTTTATGGTTCATAACACACTGCCAATGGAAATATAGACGTGATTGTAGATTAACAATTGCACGTAAAGTCGAATGCCATTTAAAACGTTTATTTGTGTTCAAATTTGGTTTTGAAGAAATGTTTTGATTGATACACCAAAATAAAAAAAACTTTAAACTTCAAACATTTATTATTCGTTGTGATCTCAGTCAATCAACTGGTCCAATTTTGTTTTTGATATCATCACCAAAAGGTAATTTAGAATTTTTAAAAAAAGAAAAGAATTCCTTTAAACAGGAAACAAAAAACTTGTATTAATTCATCATCATCAATTTTTCATCGAAAACATGAATTTTGTCACACATTCCATCATTATAATTTAGTTCATAATATTCATATGCATTATCTCATTATCAAACTTTATTTTCTTTTATAATTTATAATATAAATGTGTTCATTTTTTTTTAATTTGCCATTTTTAAAATCTGAATTATATGATCAATAAAAGCTCAATTTGTTCTTATCGCCATGAGATGGAGTTACTAGTTTCATTTTTTTTCTCTCTCATTTATTTTAGCTGTTGCTGTATTTTGAATTTATCAATTACATTATTTATCATTCATCATTCAATCATCAATCAAACATTCAACAAAATATGAATCTTTTTTTTGAAGTGATATGTATCACAAGATTCATATTTTGTTCGTAGCTTATAAAATGATGTTTACAAACTATTTGTTTGATTATATATCAAAATTTGACATTCATTATCATTGATATTTTTATTATTTTTCGGTTGCTACGCATCTTTATTTTAATGGATAATTTTGATACTTGATTTTTTTTGATTAGATTTCATTCGATTTTGTTTATTTCAATTTTCGAAATTATTATATTTAAATGTCAACAACATCGTCATTTTTCAAAGTTGATATTTTCTTTTTGGTTTTTTTCTCTGGTAATAAAGAAACTTTTTTTCCAAAAAGATGAATCGTCATTCAAATCATTCGAACCGATTCATAATTGGTGTAATTATTTCGATCATTTTATGGTCAACAATTAATCATTGTCAATCACAGGAAATAAAAGAATTTGAAAAACGTAATCATATTCCTGATGATAGATTTCATTTTCTTTCCGATGAATATATTGATTTTATCAATAAACAATTGAATACAAGTTGGATTGCTGGACGTAATTTTGAACATGATGCATCAAGAATATTTATTCAAGGCTTAATGGGTACATTACCAACACCTGAACATCTAAAATTACCTAAATTATATCATCGTATTGATGATGATGATGATGAATTACCATCGGAATTTGATTCACGTGAAAAATGGCCCGAATGTAAAACAATAAGTGAGATACGTGATCAAGGTCCTTGTGGTTCATGTTGGGCATTTGGTGCAGCTGAAGCAATGTCTGATCGTGTTTGTATTGGTACAAAAGGCCGAATCAATGTTGAATTATCACCCGAAGAATTGGTTTCTTGTTGTCATAATTGTGGTGCAGGTTGTAATGGTGGTTTTCCGGCTGCAGCATGGAGCTATTTTGTACAAAATGGATTAGTAAGTGGTGGTCTTTATGGTAATCATCATACCTGTCAGCCATATGTATTTGCACCATGTGAACATCATATGAAAGGTAAACGGCCACCTTGTGCTGATATTCAACCAACACCACGTTGTCAACATCAATGTGACAAATCTTATAATCAAACATATAATCAGGATAAACATTATGGACGAAAAGCATATTCACTTACATCAAATCCGGCAAATATAATGAAAGATATTATGCTTAATGGTCCAGTTGAGGCTGATTTTAATGTTTATGAAGATTTTCTTCAATATAAATCTGGTGTATATCAACGACATAGTCGTAAATTTTTAGGTGGTCATGCTATTCGTATATTAGGATGGGGTGTCGATACTGAAAGTAAATTACCATATTGGCTTTGTGCTAATTCATGGAATACTGATTGGGGTGATAATGGTTATTTTCGTATATTACGTGGCCATAATGAATGCGAAATTGAAGAAGATATTAATGCTGGTCTTCCACGTATTTAAAATCATTTTTTTAAAATAAAAAACACAATGTTTGAAAACAAAAACAAACAAAAAATTTTATTTCAATTTAAGCAATAAACAAACAAAAATTTAAAATTAAACGTTTTTTTTATGGAAAATAAATAAATAAAATGACAAATTACAAAAGTTTTTTTTGACAAAAAAATTGATGATAATGTTGAATAACTAAAGGGAAAATTACAACAAAAATTAAAACAAAATAAAAATTATGGAAAACGGCATTTTTTTTTTTTTTTTTTTTTGATTATTGAATCGCTCAGTAGGTTGAGAGAATCCAAATGATTTTGATTTTGATTTTGATTTTTTTCCCTTTCACCACCATCACACAGAGATGATTCAGGAACTCAGAAGGCGTCGATTGATTAATTCTATAAAATTCTAAATTTACAAAAATTGGTAAAAAAACAAAACCCAAAAATAATGGAATTTTGAAGAAAATTTACATGAAAAAAAACTAATTAAATTTGAAAAAAAAACCAAAAACTAAAAATGACTAGAAACAAAAATTAAACCAAACATAAAACACAACCAAAAATGAAATGAAATTCGGTATGAGAAAAAATGGCGACCAAAACGATGATAGAAATTTGGTTGTTCAGGCACAAAAAAGAAGTTCCAGAACATTGTATAGAAAGATTCTTTCAATCGTTTTCTGATGAAACCATTTTTTTTTTTTTTTTTGGTAACCTTTTTCATTAGCCAGTTAGTTCAGCAGTATAACACAATCATCCACTGTACTCTGTTCACAAGCAAACAACAGTAACATCCATTTAGATTTGTGATTGGAGCGGATAGTTCCAGAAAAGGTGGAGCTTATATATAATGATGTTCAATACATACTATACAATTATTATAGTGTAGGATATATGATGTTGATGATGTTGTTTGGATTCAATACACACAGTCCATGCATAGTTTTTTTTCTCAACCAAATTCCTTTCACATTATTCTTGTATTCGAATTTGAATCATTCATAGAATATGTGATATGTTGGTTGAAATAGTTCAAAAAAAAAAATCGATCCATCATCAAAAATGATACCCAAATGTTTGTCAAAGTGTTATGTGCGTGGTGTGTGTGAATGTTTTCCCCTTTTTATTTACCAGTTTACCCTACCAACTAACCAGACAACAACAACAACAAAAAAAGAGGTCAAGTCCACTATGTACTAAGGGGAATATTGATGCAGCTGGCATATATTCATTCATTTGAAATTCGATTGACCAAACCATTTGATGATACGATATATGATCAGTAAAATTGTATGACCTGAATGTGACCCTTACATTTCATATATTATTACCCGTTTTTTTGTTTGTTTGAAACAAGGGATTCAGGTTCCCAAACTGCTGCTGTTGTTGCTGCTGCTGTTGTTTGGTTGAACAACAACATAAAATGACCGATTGGACACACGCAAACATATACACGAGACCAGCATTTGAATTGATGAATGATGACATGTTTTATGTGAAATGAGAACTGGAAAAAAATGAATATGTGTACGCGTGTATGACACACGAATGAACGAATTTTGCACGTACCAAATTTCCACGAGCCAATCCTTTTTTTTCCATCTAAAATCCTTACCATCCAAACCAAACAACAATAATAAAATGAAAAAAAAGGTTTTGATCAAAGCATTTTTTGGTTTAGTTTAGAAATCAATCCTATGATCAAACGGTCATTCAGGCCAAGTTTAATGGACTCGACTAATATTTCACATATACAACATGATGAAATACACCCACACCCAAACGTCATCAAAATCCAAATGAAATTTTCATCATTATAATCATCAAAGAAGAAAAAAAAATGTAGAACAACATCTGGTATAATAAACAAAACCAAAAAAAAAAAAAAAATACAATATGAAAGGATATGATGACCATCAACTAACAGATAGATTATCCATCCATTGAATTGAATGATGGTCACCCAAATATCTGATTTTCTTTTTTAAATATTCCACTTTAGCCACTTCAGAAACAAACAAACAAACAAACAAAAGAATTAAGATAATTTTTTTAAACACCTACACAACAAATAAATTTCTAATGAATTGAAATAAGATTCATCAGTAATAATAATATGACTCTTTAGATTTGTCAAAATTCTCACGCATCAATAAATATTATCAAAAAAAAGGAATTTCGTTTTGCTTTGTTTATGTGTGATTTGTGATGATTATAATGGTTTTTTTCGTTGAAAACATGCGACAAACAAAATTTCATCATTACAACAACAACAGCATTTGAAAGATAAGAGATGGACCATAGTGACCATCAAGGGCAACAAACAAACAAACAAGCAAAATTCATTTCCATCCAAAAAACAAAACAAAAATCTCACTCCTACGCTTAATAAAATAGGCAACAACAAAAAAAAATCCCACGTGTGTACCACCATCATCATCAGTATGGTGTACGCGTGATAATCTCTCTCTTTCTTTTTTTTTGATTTGATCAAATCTGGGCTCTTGATCGATATTCAAACAAAACAACAAAAAAAATGTGAAAAATTTACTTTGGAAATAAACAACAACAACAACAACATTATTATCAAGTCGTCAACAACAACAACAACAACAACAAAAGTCTATTGTTTGTTCCAAACTTTTTAATAATCTTTCAAAATTTTCATTTCATTCTAGGTTTTCTTTTTTTTTTTTTTTGATTGATTGGATCTCTGGATTTGAATTGAATTATGATCCTGAATTTTTTTGTTTTGTTTTTCTTATACTCCCACAAACACACACAGATGGAACAATAACAAACAAAAAAAATCTGGACTTTGTTGCTGACCTAGAAAAACAAACAAACAAACAAACAAACAACAACAAATCCAATGGTAATTTTGTTAATAAACAATGATTTTTTTTACATTTCAATTTCTACTTTCTAATTTTTCTATGATTAATGATTTTGAGAGAAAAAATTTTTCCAGTGATTTTTTTTCTGACCAAAAATTCTGATCGAAAAGATGAAGATTGATCGATTTGGGAATAAAAAAAAATAAAATGGGTTATCAATTTGGTCAACCTGGTCATTTTTTTTGTTTGAGGGGGTAATCTGATCTGGATTTCTTTTTCTTCTACGAAAATATCATCCATTCAACATTCAACATCCAAACAAGTCATCTGAATTGAAAACATCGTCCATCAAATCGCAAAAAAAGAATCAAAAATCAAAGTCATTATATAACCACCACATATAGTGGACATTTAATCATCGTCATCATCATCATCATCATCAAAGCTGTTTATCAATCCTCTTTTTTTTCCACACAAATCATGTTACAACATACACACATTATCGACTTTGTTGTTTTGTTTCCCTATCCAAAATATACCAAATGTTGTTTTTTATCACATTTTTTTTCGGAAAAAAAAATACCCGGGACCATTATAGGACAAAATATACACATTAGGATCCACACTTTGTGTGAACTAAGTCCACAAAAAAGGGGCCAGCCTATGATGATCCACGATGATCCAACATGATGATGATTCATATTATGTAACACATGTGTGTATGTGTGTCTACTGTACACACACACACATTGTATAACCACTAATTTTTATTTAAAGAAAAATTGAAATTTCAATTTTAATTTCATATTTTTTTTCGGGTGTGGATTTGACCTTTGTACCTACAGACACAAACAGAATCTACATCTATTGAGAGAAACAAACAAGTGTTTTTTTTTTTGAACAAAAAAAAAATGATAATACCTGTGAATGTCAATCTTGTTGCTGTTGTTGTTGTTGTATTTGTGCTTATAAAGTGCACACCTTAATGAGAAAAAATACAAAAAAAATGGCTTGAGGAAAATTATTTGAAAAAACCTGTTGTTCCCTTGTTCAAACAACCACTACCATTTTTTTATTCGTTGTTGATGGTGATGAAGAATGTCCGTTAACGATCATTTGTAATATCTTTTCGTGGTTTCGTGGTTCTCAATATTATTATTATTATTATTGTTGTTGTTGTCGTGGTTATTTTGTATATGTAAATGTATGATTGAATTATTATCATAGGTAAGAAAATTGGCTCATCATCATCATCAAAAAAAACAACTAAAATTAAAATTCGGAATGAATTTTTTGTAATTTAAATTTTATAGTTTTGTTGTTTTTAGACATTAAATAAATAATATTTCAACATTTCATTGAATCATCATCCTAATCATCAATAAAATTAAAATGAAAAAATTTTCTCAAATGTATTTACAAATTGTTGCATCCTTTAATTGATTTTTTTATGAAAGAAAAAAATTCAATGATTCATCAACCAAAATTCATTTCAAGGTAATTTTTTTTTCTTATGAAAAATTATGATTTCTAATTAAATGTGGACATTGAATGACCGGTTTTTTTTGTTGTGGATAAATTTCGGTTAAATTGTTTTGCCGTTGTTGAAAGGTTCATTCGCCTTGTGTGTGTTTGTGTTAAAGTTTATGGTGATTATTTATTTTTTTTTTTATTTAAATGATATCCTGGTTCATTATATGAATCTCGAATTGTATCATCATCATTATTATTATTGTTGTTAGGATTCATTCAACCAGATCCAACAAACAAAAAAAAACAATACCGCTTTTCTAATACATTTCTGATACCATAACAACCGGTCAGAAAAGTTTTTAGGGATAATGTTTGTTTTGAATTTTTTTTCTTCTGTCGGTTTGTTTGTTTGTTTGTATTGAGAAAACAAATTTGTTTTTTTTCTATGTAAATTATCAATTTCCTTTTTTTTGCATTTTATTCAACAACAAAATGAACATCTTCTATCATTTCTTATCATCATTATCATTTAAAAAAAATTGATTGTCTTGATTGTTTTGGCTGGTCGACTATCATGATGATGATGATTGTATGAAAGTATCAATTGTCATCATTTTTTTTTCATTGATATTTTTCTTCAACTGACCGCACCTTTATCATCTCAACAATATTTATTCATCTATTTTGTCATTCTTTTCAAAAATAATTTTCATATTTGAATTTTTACCTATTCATTTTCTTTGTCTATTCTTTTTTCTCATTTTTTCGCCACATATGGTTATTGTCAATAATAAAACAAATTTGTCACAATGTTTATTGATTGAAAATTTGATAAATGTATCCGATTGATTGATTTGATTGATGCATTGAACAACAACAACATCCAGAAAGATTCGTTTATTCATTTTAAACCTGAACCTGTTTCTGGTAAGTTTCATTTGTTTTTTAATGTAGAAATATTTTTCAATATTTTTTTAATTTTAATCATCAAATTTTAGAATCATTTAAAATGGCCAACACAAACATTTCAATCCATCATACATCATCATTATTATCAAATTTTTTTAAAATTCTATTATTAATATTGATATTAAATTTAACAAAAGCATATGAATTTAAATGTCCAAAAGATTGGATTGAATTTCGTAATAATTGTTATCAATTTATACGTTCACCAACAAAAAATTATGAAGAAGCTAATGAACGTTGTTTTATTTATAATGCCTATCTATTATCAGTATTATCGACTGATGAACATCAATTTATAACCGATTGGTTAAGACAAAATGATCCATTACATATGAGCTGGTATACATCAGCAATTGATACTAATAATAATGCATGGCGTTGGAATGTACCAGCTAATCGTCTTAGTGATTCTGGTTCAAGCTCAATATTTGCTGCCAATAATATTAATAATAATATTAATAATAATGATCAACAATCATCATCAATTAATTCAATGATGACACATCATCGTGATCAACGTTATTATTCAGTTATTGCTGCATTATGGTTACCAATACAGCAAAATAATGTCTATGATGATCAACAACAACAACAACAACAACAATCACAGCAATCAAATTCATTGGATATTTGGAATAATCAACGTCAACAGGGTAAAAATGCTGTATATAATTTTTCACAATCATTAAATCGTTGGGGTTTACTACGTACAAACGGTAATGAATATAATGCCTATATCTGTAAACTACGTAAAGAAGATGTTAATTTTGCCAATGCAATTGAACGTAATATCGATTATGGTGTAAATGTTATTGATTCGGCAAAAATTCCACGTGGTCCACGATTTGTACATGAACCAAAAGATGTTATATTCGATGTTAGTGGTCGTAGTCAATTAAATTATGCAACATTAAAATGTGTTGCCGATGGTTATCCAACACCAACATATAAATGGTATAAAGAAGAATATATTGAAAATCAGATACGTTCAAATCCTATTGATCCATTATCTGATCGTCGTTATACACAAACCGATGGTATATTGATTATTGATAATCCACAAACTGATCGTGATCGTGGTAAATATCATTGTATTGCTGAAAATCGTTTTGGTTCAATCATATCACAAACAGTTCAATTAACATTCGGTTATATTGGAGAATTTACGAAAAAACGTTCACCCGATTATGGTCGAGAATATTGGGGAAAATCAATATCATGTGATCCTCCAAAACATCATATCTGTAATTATAAGCTTTTTTCATAAGATTGAATCTTAATTTTGGATAACATTATGTTTTTTTTCAGCTGTCAGTTATCATTGGTCACGTGAATCATTTGAATATATCATCGAAGATGATCGTCGTACATTCGTATCAAGAGATGGAAATCTTTATTTTTCATCATTAGAAAAGATTGATCGTGCCAATTATTCTTGTAATGTAAAATCATCGATTGCATCTAGTGGTCGTACTGGTCCATTTTTTCCATTAATTGTTGATTCAGCATCTTCATCACAAAAACTTTTGTTTCCAAATCATTTTCCAAAAATATTTCCCGAAATTAAATTAGCCGGTTCTGAAGTACGATTAGAATGTATGGCATATGGTTATCCTGTACCATATTATAATTGGACACGTGAAGGTTTAACTACACAAATGCCCGAAGGACATTATCTAGCAAGTTTTAATCGTGTATTAATAATACCACAAGCTAAAGTTGAAGATAGTGGTGAATATGTTTGTACAGCAACATCGGGTAAAGATGTTATATCGAAAAGTGTACAATTATCGATACAATCATTGCCAATAATATTACAACATATTGGTAATAAAGTTGTTGAACGTGATTTATCCGTATTAACATGGGAATGTGCTGCATTTGGTATACCATCAGTTAGTTATACATGGTATAAAAATGGTGTCGAAATATCGGATCGTAATAAGATGACATATTTTTCCGAAGAAGATCGAAATCGTTATGAAGTTCGTGGAAATATGTTACTTATACATGGTTTAATACCTGAACGTGATGAAGGAATGTATCAATGTCAAGCTACAAATGAACTTGGTACAGCATTTTCAAGTGGTCAACTTCGTATCGTACAGATGGCACCATCATTTCGTAAACATCCGATGCCTAACGAAATGTATGCAGCCGAAGGTGGAAACATTACCATACCTTGTGTACCAGAATCATTACCAATACCGTCATTTGAATGGCAAAAAGACTGTAATGATGATAATAATGCATTTGTCTTTATATTTTTGTTTTAACTTTAACTTTTCTCTTTATTGAATACCCAAACCAGTCAATCGTATTTTGATGGACGATCGAAAACGTGTATTACCGAATGGTTTTCTAACCATTTCACCTGTACATCGTACTGATATGGGCGAATATACTTGTGTTGCACGAAATTCGTTAGGAACCGATAGAACACGTGGTATTTTACGTGTATTTAATCGACCCAAACTATATATTCGACCGAATCCGGTTTATGATCTAAAAATTGGTCAATCAATTGAGCTACCATGTATGGCCATTACTGATCCACAATTGGATTTAGCATATAAATGGCAACACAATGGACTTCGAATTGATTTCGATAGAATGCCTCAATATTCAATGGGTAAGCTTTTGAAATCATGATTCTTGTTTAATCAATCGAAATTTGTTTTATCTCAAATAATAGCTGGTATTGATGGAAATCTTCGAATCAATAATCTTACACTGGCTGAAACTGGCGAATATGAATGTATAGTACAAACGACAGTTGGTTTAACATCGGCAACAACAAAAATTCAATTATATGCTCATCCTGGAGCGCCTGGTGCATTATTAGCAGATGATATTACGGCAACATCAGCTCGACTGCAATGGAGTGATGGATCCGATAATGGTCGACAAATTGTTGGCTATCAAATCGAAGGCATTACTAATCATGATAGTGGTTGGCAATGGTTGGCTAATTCAACCGAATTACTTAATCCATATACAAAAATTCATGAAAGTGGTCGTACAATGCTTTATCTTCGTGATGTTCTTTCACCTTGGTCAACATATCGATTTCGTGTTTCAGCAATGAACGTTATTGGCATGGGACCACCATCTGAACCAAGTCCATCATATAATACAGAAAAAGCAGTGCCATTTAAGGCTCCAAGCAATGTAGGCGGTGGTGGTGGTAAAGCCGGTACATTAACTATTACTTGGGATCCATTACCACCAAAAGATTGGAACGCTCCTGACATCTGGTATCGAATTTTTTACAAGTAAGATTAAACATTTGAAAAAAGAATGATTTTATATTCATTTCATTTCATTTACATAGACCAAATTCTTCCTATTATGAACAACAACCTTATATTGACAAGAATCTGACACATTTAGGCAACATTAATATGTATACAGTGAATGTTGGTGAAGAAAATTATTATCAAGCATATTTGGTTAGAGTTCAGGCAATGAATTCAGTAGGTGCCGGCACCGTAATCAGTGAACCAACAATAGTTTATTCGGCTGAAAGTATGCCACAGATTGCACCGGCCGGTGTAAATGCATTAGCATATAATTCCACAGCATTGAATGTAACATGGTCACGTTTGGATACAAGCCGTGAAAAGATGCGTGGTCGTTTGATTGGACATCGAATAAAATATTGGAAAATGAATCAAGATCCACAATATGATTCACTTACATTATTAAAACGTGGTTCCGATCCATGGGGATTGATTGTCGGTTTAATGCCAGATACAGAATATTATATTGCAGTAATGGCATACAATGAAGCTGGATCTGGTCCCGAAAGTGAACCATTCTTAGCACGAACATTTAAAGCTGCACCACAACAACCGCCAACATCCGTAAATGTTACGGCCATAGATTCACATTCAGTATTGGTAACATGGCGTGGTATTAGTTCATTAACAAATGCTGAAGAACCAATCAGTGGTTATAAGGTACGATATTGGGATAGTGATCAACCAATTTCACGTGCACGTGAAATAATTAAACCATTAGATGGTAGTGATTTACGTGCCATTATTAGTGATCTAATACCTGGAAAAGTATATAAACTTCGTGTACTTGCATTTAGTAATGGTGGTGATGGTAAAATGTCTCAACAGGTAAAATAATTTAATTAAATTATCTGTTTATTTCATTAGCTAAATTAATTTTTATCAAATATATAGATTGAATTCAAATTAAGTGATGGTATTGCTGCACCATATCAGATGAACAATATTGATGGCTGCCAACAATTATCAAAATATTTATCAACATTAACATTAATATTATCATCAACATTTTTCATTATTTATTTTTGAGCTTTATTTTTTTTTTCTTTTTAATTTTTTTCTGTAAGCTTGAAATGAAATTATTTGTGAACCTAGTCGTATCATCACATCCACATTGTGTATTTTTTTTTAAATTTTTTCTTTTTACTGACTTTCACCATTATAATATTTTTCATATCCACTCAAACATTCCTTTATTGCATAATTATATAATGAAATGGTATGAATTGAAAAAAGAAAATTTTAATTCAAAATTCATTTTTTTTCCCTTAAATTTTGAAAATTTACTTTAACCCTTATTTTTTTTGAAAATAAAATGCTCAATTAAAGAAAATGAAAAGCATAAATTCAATTGAATTAACGACGACGACGACGACGATCAAATTTTAATTGATTTGTTGGTATCATACGAATTATATCTTCTAGATTCAATGTTTTTTGATTACGATAACGATCCAATGATGGTTGACGTTGTCGTTGTAAAGCATTTGAATCACGTACTTTATATTCAAATGTATCATCATAATCGTCTGTTGGATTTGATGGTGATGATGATGATGATGATGATGGTATATCAACTGGTGCCGTAACTGGTGGACCACGACGATGCATCAATACATCCAATAATTTGGCCAATGTTCGTGTTATATATTCGATTAGATTCGATGGACCACCATTTAGCCAATTTCCTTCGGTAAAAAAATCATTAATCACTTTCATCCATTGATTAAAACGATCATAACGACGACGATTTGATGGTTGAGGTGGTTGTACGGGTTCCGAATCCGGTTCAAATGTTTCTTGAGCTAAGTTGATTTTTCGTTTCAAAATGAATGAGAAAAGATAACAAAAATCAAATTACAGTTTTTATTACCTTGAACTTCAACCATCGACATCATGATTAGCATCAACAAAATTGATGCAACAAAAATGTAACCAGTAAATTTGGAAGACATTTTTTTTCTGTCACCAAACAGAAGATAAAGATTTTTAATAATAAAAAAAACAAGATAAGTGATGTCAATTTCATTCAATCAATCAAGGCAAACAATTGATCGGGTTGAATAATGACAAAACCATCAATTAATGAATTCTTCATCATTGAATTTCATCAAAAAGATTTTTTTTAATGAGAATTTCACCTTCATTTTTATGATTTTTGTTTTTATGTATAGAATGAATGAATGAATGAATTTCATTATCAGGTGAAAAAACATTCATTATTATCATCATCATTCGTGATTACACACTTGATTTGACTTGATTACATTGTTCATTTGGGAAAAAAAAATCATCATCATCAAAATTTAATTAATCTATGGATGGTCGATTTGTGATGCAATTTTTAATAAGTTCCATTATTCGATTTTTTTCTTCTGATTAATCATCATCATCTTTTGTTTTAATCATTTTGTTTTCAATCAGATTATTTTTCAAGAATTTTCAAGGATAAATTCAAAAAAAAAAAAACATTCAAAGTATTTTTGGCTAATTTGGTCCCATAATTTACAACTCAATTTGCTCAGCACTAGATGGTGTTAGCTTCAATTTAAATGAATTTAAATTTTTTTTTATTTAAAGTTTTGCATCATAAACAAGTAATTGATCGATTTGAAATTCATCAATCAATTAGCTATTCTATTCTGTCTGTTTGTGTGTGTATGTATGCTTGTTTTTGTCTTTTATCACTTGGTTAGATAATCAATTGATTGATTGATTGATTTTGATTGATTGCATAATGAATTCAAATCGAAAAAAAACAGACAAACAAACCGAAACAGAATCAACATCAAATGAACGTTAAAAAAAATGAAAATTAAATTAAATTTGATTGATTGATGTGTTTGTTTTGGAAACTGTTACCGAAGAAATATTCTTCTTCTTCTTCTTCTTCTTCTTCAATCAAATCAATTAACTGTACACAGTGATGATGATGATGATGAACAAATTGAATTTACTTTTTTATTTCTGGATTTATTCAGCCTTATATATTATCTACACATCCGTTTAATCATTATGATGATGATGATGATCATCATTGGTGATGGATCATTTCCTGTATCCTGTATTTAGTTTATCATTGTTTTGGTTAGAAAGAATGAATGAAAAAAATGAAACATTTCCCGTCTGTCTGTTTCTGGTTTTTTTTTGTTTGTTGTTATCATTGAAAATTGGCCATAATAATAATGATGATGATAATCAAGTAGTGCGTGGGTGGATGGATGGTTGGTGATATGTTCACATGTATCATATTCTGTGTACCATTCTTTTTTTTCAAGTAAATTTAATTCAATTTTGTTTGTTTGTTCAAAAAATTGTTTTTTCTCTCTGTAAAATTTGAGATTGTCTTTTTTGCCATTCGTTTGTTGGATCAAATTTCATCAAATGTCTGTGAAATATTGAAAATTTTATTGAATGGAAAAAAACAATAATTTTCACTGATAACATCGATTTTGGTGATGACAATCGATGATGATGACCGAACAACAACGGGCATCATCATCATCATTCGGTAGCAGATGTCCAATTCAAACGACCAAACGAACGACCAAACGACCGTTTCATCCATCAATCGATCGGTCGTTCGTTCGTTCGTTTCGACCAATCCTCCTACGCTTTTCAAAAAAAAATAATAATAATAATTTTATTTTCAATTCACTTTATGTGTGTGTGATGTGTGTGTGACTGCATTTTCAAATTGAAAATGATATAAATCATTTTTTGGATTTTTTTGATTTTTCGGTCTAATGACATGTACGGACAACAACAAAAATTTTCAAATTTCATACTTTTTTTTTGTAATGTGATTGTTGATGGTAGTGGAACGACCAAACGGCCAATATATAAAATTAATCGATTTAAATAATGATGATGATGGAAAACTTTTCAAGTAAATTTATTTTTTGGAAAATTTTTTTTGGAACTGGACTCGACCAAAAAAAATGAAAATTTCAAAAAAAATAAGAAAAATCGAGGTGAGTCAGCCAAGCAGCTGATGTTTTAGAACCGATGCTATTATTATATAACGACTTTTGGTGTGTTTTTTTTTGTGATGATGACCATCATTGGTTATCGAAATAGTGATGACCGTAATATGCTTCATTGTAGGTGGTGTAGGTGGTTTGGCAAAATTTTTTTTTTGGTCATAATAATAATAATAATGACCGTTATATATTTTTATTTCAAACCGAATTTTTTTTTCGTTATAGAGAATGAAAATGTGGATCGATGGATTTTCATTTTGATGGCCATGTGCCATTTTACACGACAATGCGTAGGTGGTTGGCGGTTTTTTTTGTTGTGTTGTTTTGTTTAAAGTCAAACATTTGTTGGGTATCCATTGTGTGGACAAAATGTATTTTGACTACAGTGGTCTGCATATTCCAAATTTTTCTTTCTTCTTTTTTTTTCTGTTACCCAAATCGTCCTTGACATTATTCATCATGGATTGTGTTGTTTGGAAAAAAACGGAAAACACCCTCGCTTCATCATTGATCCTAAGGATCAAGTTAAAATAGCCGTTTTTAAAAACTTTTTCATGGTCAATTTTGTTTGAATTTCCAAAAAAAAAAATCGAAAAAAATTCTTTTTGGCAAAGCTTAAATTAAAAAAAAAGTAGAAGAAAATTGATGAGAATTTTTTTTCCGAATAGAAAACAACCAGAAAAACATTAATTTCATCATCAATAGTTTTTTGTTTTTTGAAGAGGGGAAAAAAAGATGAAGGCCTGAAACATATATTGATTTTTTTTATATTTATTTCATTGTTCTAAAAGAACTAAAATCTTTTATTATTTTAGCGTTAAACACACATACAAACACACCAACAAAAAAATATCTTGTCCATAATAATAATGATAAATTTGATGTTTTTTTTTTTCGTTTTTTGTTTGTTTTTCTAGTTTCTGAAACTGAATCTGAAGCTGCTGCTGCTGCTGCTGTTATCATTATCATTTCAGTTTTGGTTGGTTGTTTATTTCTAATTCACAGCATCAGAATTTTTTTGTTTTGTTTCTCTATCCCATTTATTCCTTGTGTTTGTTTGTAAAAAAATTTCTTAGTTGTTATAATTTTTTTCATTTATTGTGTTTGGTCGATTTTCATCGTAATTTTTTTTTGTTTTGTTTTATACAGAGAGTGGATCCATAGAGAAAAAAAAATGAAAGCCAAAACAAAAAAAAACTTGACTAAAGCTTTTTTAATAATAACGATGATAATCAAAATAAATGACCAAATTAACATTGGAATGAATGAATGTATCAATGAACAAAGAATGAAGAAAAACTCCCACTACACAATAACAACAGGAGGGTGTTTGTGGAATGAAAACTAAAAAAACTTTAGTTTTAGTTTTCAAGATAGTTTTAGGATTTTGTTTTGTTTTTTTAGATTCAATTTTTTTTCGCATTCGGATTCTTTTTTTTTTTTTTTTGTTGTAAAAATAATCACCATTTCCAACACATCAATACCATGTGTTAAATATTGTAATAGCGTGGGTGGATGGAAATTTTTCATCGTTCGTTTATTTTTATTTTTTTTAATGACTCCTTTGGTAATAACGATAATAATAATGATGATGATAATAATAATAAAATGTATGTGTAGAGCTAAAATTTATGAGCGAGGGTGGAAAAAAAAACTAACCAACTAACTAACTATGCTCGTGTTTCGTTTTTTTTTTTTTTTTTTTGATATGGGGAATTCACAATGATAATAAATCTACGACAAACCAAAAAAAAAAAAAAAAATTCAACAAGCCTTACGGGCAACGGATAACACATTTGGATATATAACTTGCATTAGATGTTTTAATGTATATTTTTTTTACAAATCTACAAACAAACATACATTTTTCTTATCTATTCTTGACTATATTTCAAATGAACAAAACTATTTCCACAAACACCATACACATCAAATTTATATTCATTCATAAATCTAAACTACTTTTGCTGTTGTTTTCGTTGTTGTTTGGATGTTTTTTTTTTTTGAAGAGAATTGGCTTCCAGAATCACTGACTATAATAGTTTTTTCTTTCTATTTTTTCTTCGAAAATGACTGGCATTTTTTCGTTTTTTTGCCCAAAAGCTTTTCGAAATTCAAGTTACTCCAAAAATAAAATATAAAAAAAAAGTTATTCCAGTATTTTTCAATGATTCAAGTCAAGCTAGCCAGCCGACTGGTCAGTTAGTCAGTCAGTCAGTCATCATCATTTTCAACTTCCATTAATTTCGATTTTTTTTCATTATTTAATGTTTTGACACAACCGAGAAAAACGAAAGAAAGAAAAAAAAAGAAAGAAATTCTTTGGTTCATTTCTTTTACAGTTTTTTTCTTGGCTTTAACATTTATTTGAATCTGACGAGAGTAAAAAAAAATGAATGAATGACTGACGAACGAACGAACGAACGAACAAAAATCTTTCGACCAGAAGAAAACGATAATGTTAGTCGATGATGATGGTTATGGCCAAAGAATAAAAATAAAAATAAAATAAAAGAAACTTGTCATTTCTAAAACTAAAACTTAACAACAACAACAACAACAACAGAATAGAATTCTAGATTCTTCAAAATATTTTCGAGACAGCCGTGAAAAAAATAAATATATAAATTTTCTTTTGCCATAACAATAGATGAATGAATGAAGAAAGTTTTCAGGAAAAATTGATTTTCCTGAAAACTTTTCGAATTCGAAAGAAAACAACAGAATTTTTTCAAAAAAAAAAAATCATAATTGAAAAACATGAAACTTTTTTTTGAAACTATAGACACACCCGAATAAGGGAGGAGTAAAAATAGTTTTTTTTTGATTTTTTGATTTTTTAGTTTGGTCGTTTTTTTGAAAATAAAAAAAAATCCATTGTTAAACAAGACGCGTGTGGATGCATTGTCTCTCTCTCTCTCTCTCTCTCTCTCTCTCTCTCTCTCTCTCTCTCTCTCTCTCTCTCTCTCTCTCTTTGTATGTGTGTTTTGGATTTTGAGTGTGCGATATTTATAACTTTTTAACATTTATAGTTTATACCTTCCTAACATCCATGTAATGATGATGATGATGATGTGATGTGAAAATGGAAAGAAAATTTTTTTTTCACATTTGTGAAATAAAGCTGATTATCCTGAGAAGAAGAAGAAAAAAAAATACATCCGTATACTGAACATTATTTGAAAACAAACAAACAAAACAAAAGAAAAACTTAATGGATGATGACAGAATCAATCCGGAAGAAGTAAAAGGAAAAAAAAACAAAAAAATTCTAGGTAATTTTTTTTAGTGAAAAATGAAAATGTTTCATCCAGTCATATCACGTTTGTATGTATGCCGTAAGGCAAAAAAAAAGAAAGAAAATGAAAATTGAAGCAAAACAAAATTACATGATGATTATTATATTTTTGGGGGGAGGGAGGAGGGCGATGGAAGAGAGAGTGAAAATGAAGAAATTGAATTATAATTTGACAATCATGATTCGAATCCAAAAATAATGAAAAAAAAATTTTCATTATTTCTTATTGTTTTTCTGTGTTTCTCCCTCGCTTCACAAACAATTTAATAAAAGTTCTGGATCGAATGAATTGAATTGAATTGGAATCTTGGAACCAGAAAAAACAAAACAAGGAATGAAAATTTTTTGTTGTTGTTGTTGTTGTTCGCTCAAATTATTATTAATCCAGAATTTCTGGAATTGTCAATAAAAATTATTATTATTATTATTTTGTTGAATCGAACAACGATGACGACTAAAAACAATAAACATAATGACTTTGAAATGAAAGAAAAGAAATGGGTATAGAAATCATTTTGGCAATGGAAAACAAACCAGTTCCAAATAATAATAATAATAAAAAATGAATTGAAAAAAAATTACTGAAAAAAAATACAAATGTGTGATGTGTGTGTAAGATGCTAAAATGATGAAACAACGACAATAACAACAAAAAAAAATGAATTAATAAAAGCAACGACATTTCGACAGTTTTTTTGTTTTTTTGTTTGAAGACAACAAAAACATCGATCCAAAGACAAGACAAAACAAAACAGAAAAACATCGGATGTATTATCATCAAGCGTGTGTGTATGTGTGTGTGGAAAGAGAGAGCGAAAACATCTAAATCAAATTAATTTCGATTTCGTTCTTGCTATATTCCGGAAGCCATTATTGTTGTTGTTTTTTTTCAAAAATTTCATTTTTTTCCATAAGAATTGAAAGGAAAAATACAAATCAATGTTACAGGATCCAATTAATATTTCTAAACCGAAATACATCATTTTGTTCTATAGAAAAAAAAGTCAACTTTAATCAAAATAAAATATTTATTCTTTTTTTTGTTGTTGTTGTTTTTGTTTCATCGGTATTATCATTCGGTGAAATGGACTGAAATGGAAAAAAATCTCTGAATTTTTTTTTTTTGGAAACAAAAAAAAAACAAATCAAATAATGGATGGCAAATCAAACACACACAGAGTGAATTGGATTCTAGTATTTGGATTCACCATATACCACACCGTCCTTAAGGGCTCCACACAATGAACATCTAATTCTAGATTCTCTCCATGTTGTTCTGTTCTATTCTATTCTTTTTTTTACCCGAAAAAAAAATTCTATATTGATTTTGTACAATTTCATCGAATAAGTTCAATTTTCATCATCATCATCATATAAATAAATAATCGATGAAATTTTCATTTTAGTAAAAATAAAAATGAAAACAAAAAAAAAAAGAGCGAAATTCTGTATTTCATCTATGATATTACGTCTTGGGACTGACTGACTGACTGACTGGAATCTTTCTTTCTTTTCTTCACGGTAAGGAAGAATTGTGAAGCAGGAGAATAGGGAAAAAGATGGATTTTTTTTCGGAAATTTCGTTGTTGTTGTTGTTGTTGTTGTTGGTATTTTTTTTTCTCTTTACGTTGTATATGATGCTGTTGTTTTTATGAAAATGTTTGTTTTAGGTTAAAAGCAAGCAAGCAAGCAAAAACCTAAAATAAAAATGAAAAACAAAAAAAAATTACCAACGTTAACATGGAAAACTTTTTCTGTGTAAATATTTGAACTTGAATTTTTGCCCAAAAATAAAACAAAAACAAAAAAATCCACCAGAATTCTGTTATTTGTTTCACCAGCAATGTTGTTGATGTTGATGACAGAAATTGATACAAAATTCTAGCATATTTGAACAATAAATTTGAAATTTTCTTTCATTTTATTTGATTTTGTATCAAATTCAAGTGAACAAAAAAAACAAAACTACTTTTGTTTTGGATCAATAAAATGTAGTGACCGGTATTTCAAAATGAATTATGAAAAAACGAAATAAAACAAGATTTTTTTTTGCTTCTTCTTCATATAACAATAGACCGAGATAACAATTATTTTGGTTATCGATGATGATGATTGAAAATCTGTTTATTTTTTTGTTGGAACAGGCCACAGAAAAAAATAGACATTGAATTGATTTTGAATGATGAAAATCAATGAATACAAACACACACGATCAAGAACTTGTCAATCAATTGTAATTGTATTGATCATACAGTTTTTGTTCATTGACAAATGATGATGCAATGGTCAGATGTTATTATCCAAGAGTTTTCGCATTTCAAATACAAGAATTCCAAAAATTGTTTTGTTTTTTTTTGTTTTGCATGAAAATAAATAATTTGTCCAGTAATTATTCAGTTGTGTGTGGGCTTCATTCATGTAATATTTCAAAATAATCAATAAATTTGTTCCAAAATTGTAAACAATAAACAAACGGTGGTAAATATTTTCCATTCTTTTTCGTTCGATCTAAACACATTCTCGACCTAGTTTTTTTTGGTTGTTGTTGTTTATTTGTTTGATGAAAATAACGGTCATTTTTTCAATTCAATCACAAATACATAATGTTTGATGCCTTGAAGATAAATAACATAGAGAACCTTACCAGATTTTTTTTTTTTTGGGTCTGTAGATCAATCAATCGATTTAGTCAAAGAGAAACTTGAACGATAAATGATGATGTTGTTGATGACTATCGATTGATTTTCTGGCTATTTCTGTCATCGTTGTTGTTGTTGTTGTTGATGTTATTATCGATGGCCTCGATAATATGAAAAAAAAATCAGGACACAGACCAAATATTAACTGTAGACAACTAAACAACAACAACAACAAATCACATTTGCAATGCAAAGATATGACACACACACACAGATGGACTAGGTTTTGGGATTTTGTTTACAACACGCGCTCTTGTTAAAAATTTAATAAGTAAAAATAAAATAAAGTTTCCAATGTCCAGCCAGATGGACAACGTGCGCGACTATTGTATATGTATATAAAACCATAGTATAGTTCCTGGTCATTTGAAACTTTGTTTATTTACATAATATATATATTTTCTTCAATATCTACTTTCGTCGGTTACTCTATTTTATTTATTGTCATTTGACGGGATTATTTTTGGAACAAAACAAAAAAATTTTGAATAACATTGACCAACATGATAGAAGAAGAAAAGAACAGAAAATATATTCAAGTATTTTGACATTATATCATATTGGTGTGATAATCTCAAAATACTTGGAGTTTTTTGGTTTTTTATCCGAAAACAAAAAATTCAATTTTATTCAAATTGAATTTCAATCATTTTGATTTCAATTATTTGCGCACAATCAAATCGATTAATTGGGCAAAAAACAATCGATTATTATCAATCGAAAATGAAACTTAAAAAATAAAAAAAAAAAATAAAAAAATAAAATAAAAATTTCATGCGTGTGCGATTCTTTTCCATCAAAGAATAATGATGATGATTCTGTCCATTTCATGACGGCCGCTATATACACATAACCGGGACATACATTGTGTTCGACACAACCAATCATCGTTTTTTTCGGATGATGGTGAACGAAAAAAAAAATACAATTTTCGAAATCATTCGGGTATTATAAAATATCGAATCGAATAAAATCAAAAAAAAAGAAAAAGAAAAAATTCTGTAAAATTCTGAACCTATAACATACAGAAAACTCAAAAAAATAAAAGTTTCAAATGTTGAAAATTTTTTTGATGCTGTAACAGTGTATGTGTTCGCCACTACATTGCCATTTGAGAATCGTGCACAGTCGCTTTTTTTTCATTCTACTGGAATATTTGTATTTAAAAAAAAAATGTGAAAATCAAATAGTGAATTTACCCGGGTTTGACACACATCAGTTCATATGATGATGCTACTACTACTACTACTATTCACTAACCTCGGTTATTGTTTTTTTTTTGTTTGTTTGAAACTTTTCAAACTTTTTCATCATTATTTGAAACTCTATATAAAATCAAAAAAAAAAAAAAAACGAAAAAAAGAATTGATGTTTGGTTGCATTCAAGTTTCTATTTTCTATTTTATATGATAATGTCTACTTCTATGTTGTTTGTATCAAAATAAATAGATCTGAATGAATGAAGATTCTGAACGTTTCTTTTTTTTCTAGAAACAACATCAGCAGCAAAGAAAAAAAAGCAAGAATTTTCAGAAAAATTTTCAATGAATGACGCGTGTGTGTGTATGTCAATGTATTGAATTGAATTGGAGAAAAACTTTTTTTTTTTAGTTTAACACATTTCTTTTCTAGTTTGTTTGTTCAATATATAATTCTATAAAGTTTTACCAATTCTTCATCATCATCAACAACAACAACATTTTCGTTTGTGAAATGTCAATAGATTTTTGACATTTTGTAAACCTAACCAACGAAAACAAAAAATTAATGTTTTTTTATATGAATCAAATACGGGTACGGGAATTGAAGGAATGAAAAATAAATTGAAACTAAAAAAAAACAACATAAAATATCCGGCCATCTTC
The DNA here is from genome assembly GCF_027571235.1 of Dermatophagoides pteronyssinus. Classification (NCBI taxonomy): domain Eukaryota; kingdom Metazoa; phylum Arthropoda; class Arachnida; order Sarcoptiformes; family Pyroglyphidae; genus Dermatophagoides; species Dermatophagoides pteronyssinus. The sequence continues at coordinate 242,948 of NW_027461554.1, read as the reverse complement.
TTCATCATATCCGGACATAGGAATACCCGGACAATAACATTTCAAAAAAAAAATAATTAATTTCTCTTTCTGTTGTTTCAATTTATCGAAAATAAAAACAAGAATTTTGTTTTTGTTTCTCATATTACCTTTATATATGTGGGGAGCGATGGAAAAATTTTTTTTGTTGGTTTTAATTTTCTTCGAAAAAAACAAAATAACCAGAATCTTTTTTCTTTTTTGATTGGATTTTTCCATTTCCTTGTTGTTCCATTTTATGTTGGCCATCTGGTGTATATTTCGAAATTCTACATTACATAATTCTTTTTTGAGGAATAAAATTACAGAGAAAATTTTCTCTCTCTCTCTCTCCAACCAAACGAACCGTAAAAGTATTTCAACCAGAATTGAAGAAAATTGGCTAGGAGAAATTTTTTTTATTTTATTTTGTCTGGATTCGTTTGTTGTTGTCGTCGTTGTTGTTCTATCAGCTATTATTCTTGATTTTAGTTGGAATAAAATTCTGATCAATTTTCAAAATTGAAAATTGAAAATTGGTTGTGTGTGTGTGTGAGTGTGTTTGGTCAACCGAATGATCAAAACGATAAAATAAAATGACCTTTTTCTTCAATGGATTCTTTTAAACGACAAAAGAAATGAAATAACGAAAATACCAAAGGGACCAATACTTGATTGATTGATTGAAAAAAAATTGGCTTAAATATTTAAATGGTTTTTCAATGGATTTTTTTCCCAGAGAAAAATTATCATATGAATAAAACAAAACGACAAAAAAAAACTGAACAATTCACACACACACACAATTCATCCATTTCACGCCCCAAAATAAATCATATCTGGATTCAGAAAAATTATTATTGTTGTTGTTGTTGTTGTTTTCATTAACGTAATTATCGTAAATTGAAATAAAAAAAACAAACAAAAAATAAATAATTTCTATTTGTTCCAATCGACAAATTTCATTTTAATTTTTCTTTTCTTTTTTGTTTATATTTTTACAATTGCTAAATCAATTGTAAATCAAATTGCAACACTATGTGTTTTTTTTCTATTGAAAAAAAACAGCTGCATTTTGTCCAGTTTTCCGAACATAAAATGAAAAAAGTTTGAATAGACCCTAAGGTCCAGTATGTGAGTGTAAATTATAATAATAATAATGGTTATTGGAAACAAAAAACTACGCGTGCCAAACCATAGGTCAGTCAGTAAGTTTTCACATATATATCGACCATTTTGATTAAAAAATTGATTCAACTGACCGATTGGACTGACTGACTGACCGATCGACCGACCAACAAAAAGCGTGTCTGCTTGGATTTTTTTTTCTTCACATTTCATTTCATTGAATTAAAATTGAAATTTTTTTTCATACATTGTTGTTGTCGTTGTCCATATCTGCTTGACCATGGGTCATTTTCCGATTGGCAAAAATTGAAAAAAGAAATATAAATCCAATTCAAATGTTTTATTTTCAAGCTTGTTATCCTTATTATTTCAATAAAATGTTGACCACCATATTTTTTTATGATATCATTATCTATCTGTGTGTGTGTGTATGTGATGTTTTTAATAAAATAACGGGTATAGATAAAATTTGTCGCTAGTTACCAATCATCATCACCATCATTATAATCATCATCATCATCATCAATTACACACACACAGAGAGTGACACAATCCAACGATTCTACAGTGGCCATTAACAATGATAATAATAGGTTTGTTGCAAACAAAACAACAATCTAAAGAATTTTGGATTCTGTGAATGAATTATGTCACATTTACCAATGAACAAAAATCAAACGACCAAAATAGATAGATAGAAATGAAAAACTTTTCCAAATCAATATGATATGAAATTGAATATTGTATATTTTCATTTTGATAACCCCCACCAGAAAGAAAAATAAGATATAAAAATCATTCATAAAGAATATTATTATCATTATTTCATCACCATACCATATGATGATAATAATAATAATTTTGTTTGGTTTTCACTGAGAAATATCCATTATATCGATTATCATTAGTGTGTGTGTGCATCATTTGTATTTGTTTCTTGTTTCGAATATCAAATGACATTCTTCTTCTTCTTCTTCTTTTTTCATTACCGAAAAAATGATCGTGATAATGATTGTGATTATCATCATCATCATCATTTGAGCCTGAAAAAAATAATGATGAAGACATTTTCATGTTTTTTAATACAATTTGTTTGTTTTCGGTTCTGGAGAGACAAAACAAAAAATAAAGGTTTCTCCGGTTATTTATTTCATCAAATATCTGGCTAATAAGTTGAAACAATTCTATCGAATGAATCAAACAAACAAACAAACGTTATTTGTGTGTTTTAAATTTCATCAATATTTTTGAATCAATCAATGATGATGATGATCAAGTATTCATTGCTCGATTCTAATTTATATTTTATCTAAATGAATGTGTGAATAGAATTTTATATTCACTATGTGTGTGTAATTTATATGTTTATCGAATGATTATCATTCAAATAAGATTATTTTCAAATGAGAAAATAAAAATTGAGAAAATGAAAATCATCATCATCATCATCATCTTGATCGGCAATTCAATCCAAATTGACTTGCAAAAAAATAAAATAAAATTGTAGGAATCACAAGGGAACAACAACAACAACGAAAACTTTTCAACGAAATTGAAAATTAAAAATCATCCGAAAAAATGATGAAAAAGATTCTGGACAATTCCAAATTCAAGTTTTAAATTAGGGTCACGAAATACAAGTTAGGACAAAAATTTTGATGAACATTCTACAATAACGACAACAACAAAAACGACAAAAAAAACATCGCCTGTTTAAGATTAGTTGATTGATTTTGAACAATTTCATTTCATTATTATAGGATTTAAAAAAAATGAAATGAAATGAAATTTTCAGTTTTCTATGTTTAAATTTCAAATATAAATCCTCTATTGACACAAACAAACGATGTTCATAATAATGATGATGATGATGATGAAAAAAAAATAATGACCTGATATGTTATGAGAACAAGTCCATAGTGTACCCAAACACATCCTGCTGCGTTTTTTTTTTTTTTTGTTATTATTCGTTCCAATTGGAACGTACCAAATCAAAACTATAGCTTCGTGTGTGTATGTGTGTGTGTTTGTATATCTGTATCTATAGATGAGCTACATAGTGAGAGAAGGAGAGAAAAAGAGGATGCGGCCCCATCATTTTAATGCTGTTGTTTTGTTTGTTGTTATTTGTTTAAAATTTATCCAATAAAAATTGAATGTTTTTTTAAAAAAATTTTAAATTAAATTTGAAATTTTTTCCCTTCTTCCATTGCTCCGCCTTTTTTTAATTCAGAGATTCATTTCGGAAATAGCTGAAGAATTTTGCAATTTTCTTTTTGCTTTCAATCAAAAATTGGTTTTTCGAAAAAATTTTTCGAATTGAATTGAAAAAAAAACCGTAAGCCATCAATAATGCGCATCAAACATTCAACTTACAGGACATCACCATCAAAAGCAGCAGCAACAACAAGAAGAGGAAGAGTGCCAAAGAACATTGTCATAATTCAATTGAAACGAAATTCAACTCAAAAATATCCCAAAAGAAAAATTTCATTTTTTTTTATTTGATGGAGAAAATTCTGCGACTGCCTGAAATTTTATTTTTATTTTCATGAAATGTTTAACAATGAAAAAACTGAAAAAACTAAATAAAAAAAATTGCAAAAAATTTGATGTAAAAGCATCATTCGAACACAAAAAAAAACTAAACTAAACCAAACCAAACGAATGGCCAGGCCCCTTTTCACTATGATGATGATGATGTTCTATGTGTTAGGCGTCTGCTGCTTCTTTTGCTGATGCTATTATGTAATGTAATAGGAAATGCGTGGTTTGCACCAGAAAAAAATATAGCGTGTGTGTGTGTGTTGTGTTGAGAATCCTACATTTTTTATTTTCTTTGGTTTTTTTTGAAAATTTTTTTACTTTTTTTTTATTGAAAAAAAAAATCCAAAATTTTTTTATTATTATCATCATCGTCATTTGTGATTCTGGATGATTTTGGAATGGTCATCATCAGTTATTTTTTTCTGTTATTCATTCATCAAACTTGTTGAAATGTTTGAAAATTGTTTACCGGAATTGAATCGATAATAAGTGTAGGCGTATTGATGATGATGATGTTTGGCGCCAAAGTATTTTTTTTTTTTTAATTTACTGAAGAAAAATATGATTTATTCAAGTGTTGTTTTCACTGTTTACTTTTGAATTTTCTTTGAATTTTTTCTTTTAAAAACAATGAAAAAGAAAAAAAAGCGACAATTGAATTAACGGGTAAGTTTAATTAATTTAATTGTAAATTCCTTTGCTAAAAATTCTAATGAAAAAATTTTATAAATTTTCATAGTTTGATGTCATCATCATCATCATCGATGAATCTTTGATCTTCGAGATCTGTGTACAGCTGTAAATATTTCCAAAAATCATCATCATGTGATTGCATCCATTTATTAATGCATCTGTAAATAGAAGAAAAAACTTTTCTTTTTTTTGAAAATTTGTTTGACAAATAAATACGGACCAACGAATTATGTAAACCGAATAAATTACCCACAAATCAAGCCTAATGAGCGCGATATCAAAAAAACTAAACTAAACTAAATTTTAATTTTAACTTCGAATTAAATAATAGACAACAACGACAAACAAAACAAACAAAACTAAAACAATGAAAAATTACACAATAGTTAATGAGATTTTTTCTTCAAAACTTTCTTTTCTGTATACAAAACACACACACACACCTACACATACACGGACACTTTTCACAGAATTTCTGTTTTCTCACACTGATTGTAATCTTTATTATTTTTTTTGGATTCAGATTATAATCTGTTTCTGTTTTAATTTCTTTTGATTTTTAAAATATAAAATATTCAAATCAATGTAAATAACTTATTGAGATGATTAAAATAGTTTTTTTTCCCTGAAAAAAAAAATTTCATTTGAATTCATTCGAAACAATCTGAAACAAAAAAAAATTCAATTTTCATAAATTCTTTTGAAAATCTGCTTTTTTAACGCCATCTCTTGAACTAAAATAAGAACAAAACAAATTCGAACATTAAAAACTTTGGACTTTTGATCAATAGATGGCGGTAAATTATTTTTCATTTTTTATATTTGATAAAATTCAAAAATAATTTTTCAATTCAAAACAATGTACCGTAACAAACAAAAACCAAGAAACAATTCAACAAAAATTGTCATTTTATTCAGGAACAAAAACAACAACAACAACAATGATGCGAATAGAGAGAGAGAGAGAGAGAGAGAGAGAGAGAGAAAGAGAGAAACGAAAAAAAAGAACGAAATCCAAAAAGAGTATAGCAGAAACCTGTTGTTGTAACCATTATATTTATGTAACGATGATTGCCATAAACATCAACAACAACAACAACAATAAACAATCATTATAAATAACAACAACAACAACAACATAGACAATGATGATTTTTTTTCCATATTTAATGGACACAATGACGATAATCATCATCATCATCACGAAAATGAATAATAATAATGATGATGATGATAGTAGTAGCATAGTGTATTGAATATATTCAACAACAACAACAACAACCATTTGAAGTTGAAATGATCATTTTTTTTATATGTCTTCTTTTTTTTCTTCAAGAATGAAAATGGTTAAAGTTATTAAATGAATGGTTTATATTTCATATTGATGATATTTATTTGATGATTCGTTTTACCATTATTATTATTATTATCATCAACATCATTGTGGTAAGTTGAATGAAAAAGATCCAGAAAGCTGTTCCATCATCATGATGATCATCAAATGAAAAAGTTCTAGTAGCGAAATGTAGCGAAGTGTTTTACTTTAGCCTTCAATATTTTTTATTTTTCATTTCTGCCATTCAATCTTCTCACTTTCATTTCTCTACATCACATTACCACTATTATCAATCAGGAAAAAATATCTTTTTTTCGTTGTTGTTGTTGCTGAATTCACATCTCAATTGTTATCCAGTGCGTTGTTGTTGTTTTGGGATCCAAATTTGGAACTGAGAAACAGAAAAAATCCTTCTGTGTGACGACAGGAGAAAAAAAAAGTATCTCAGATTAAAAGTGACAAACGCAGTTTTTAGTGCAACAAAAAAAAATCTGATTATAACAACAATAAACATTTTATATATAACCCAGATCCTGATGACAATCAAAGAGAAAAAGAGAAAAATCAACACCATGGTTCAAATAGTTAATCAAACCAACCATTGAATCATCATCATTTTTCTCAAAAATATTTTTGATCTTTCTCTTTTTTTTTGGTATTCAACTCCATAATTATCATCATCATTCAACAACAAAAAAAAAAAAAAAATCAATCGAACCATGACAGAAAACAAAAATGAAAAATAACAATTTTTCATAACTTGAAATTTCAGAAAAATGAAAACATTTCAATCGAAAAAATAAATCGACATCGATCAATCAATCAAACGATGATCAAATGAACTTATTTGGACGAATGTTGTAAAAATCAAAAAAAAACTGGTTCAAATCAAATTCAACTTTTCTTTTGTTTTGTGTGTGATGTGCATTTTTGACAAACAAAAAAAAAGTTACTCATCAATCAAACATCTGGTTTGGTTCATTTGTTTTCCACTAAGTTTTTCTGGAACAAATGTATTGAAACAAAAGAAAAGGTAATTAGTTTGCACCTGTAGTTGAAAAACAGAGAAAAAAAAACAATATAGTCATTCAGCCAACCAAAACCAGAAAAAAAAAGAGTGACAAAACTTGACATTTTCTATAAATGAATAATATTGTTATTCAATTCTTCCATATACGATAAACGAAAAAAGATAAGAAACGAAAAACAAACAACGAAATTATCAAATTTTATTTTCGTTTATTTCTTAAAGGTGTGGTTTTTGTGTATCACAAGTTTTGTTTTTGTTTGTTTGTTTGTAAAGTGTTCCAAGATCCAAACATCAACACCAAATATTGAAGGTAAGTTTTTTTTTCATTCGTAAAAAAATTTTCAACCATAAACTGTTCTGCGCGGTAGATTTTGAAACAGGAAATTTTTTTTTTGTACGGAAAAAAATTGCTGTAAAATCATTGTTTTATTGGTTGGTTAGTGTTTACCTGACAACAGCAGCAGCAGCTCAACATTATCAATCAAATTTAATCTGCGTTTTAAATTTTTTTTTCTTCTGATTTTGATTCTATAGAAAAAAAAACAAAATAATTGTCATTTTTACTCTTTCTCTCTCTCTGTCCGTTCATAGGATTGATTTTGAATACAAATTGAAAACAACAACAAACAACGATGGAAGATCAAACATTTTTATTCAAAGTTATTTTGATTGGAAATTCTGGTGTTGGTAAAACTTGTTTAGCTAGACGATTTATACAAGGTGAATTTCCTGTTAATAAAGGTGCAACAATTGGTGTTGATTTTATGATTAAACCTATGATGGTTAATGGTAAGTTTGTTTTTTGTTTTGCTGTTAAATTATCCTCCTACAAAAATATCTCGATTACCTTCATTAATGAATAATTTACAAATGTAAATCATTTTCTTTTGATATTAATGTCTATTTATTGTTTTTTTTCCTTTTTTGGACTAATTTATTTCAATTTTTTATTTGTTTCAAAGGCATACGTGTTAATTTACAGTTATGGGATACAGCAGGTCAAGAACGTTTTCGTGCTATAACACAATCATATTATCGTAGTGCACATTGTTTAGTACTTGTTTATGATATATCATCACAACCATCATTTGATTCATTACAACAATGGTGTCGTGATATTGAAAATTATACTACCTGTATGTTGTTTTTATTGCTGTTTTTATTTATAATCAAAATCATAAAATTTTATTTTAGCATCACTAGATGGAGGTACAAATGTCTTACAAGTTTTAGTTGGTAATAAATGCGATAAAGAATCGGAAATACCAACAAAAGTTGGTGAACAATTTGCACAAAATCATAATTTCGATATGTTTATGGAAACATCAGCATTACAATTAAATAATGTTAATCAATTATTTCAGGATATTGCACAACGTTTAGTTGAACGTAAATTATTAACAATGCCATCAACAATTGATAATAATAATACAAATAATCATATCAATGGTAATACATCATCATCATCATCATCACCATCAAATATGACAAATGGATCGTTTAATATTGGTACATTTCGTTTACAGAATATATCACCAACCATACAAAGAATACGAACAAATTGTTGTTCATTTAATTGATATTCCTGTATATTACAAAAATTTCTAGTTAATTTTTTTTTTGAATTACTATAAATATTTTATCATTGTTAATTGATTGATGGTGTTGTTATTGTTGTTGTTGTTTTTTGTTGTTGTTGTTTATATAATATGTCCAAAAGAAAAAAAAATCAAATTAATAAAATCTGTATCATTTTATTTACAACATATAATAGTAATTATTTTTTATCAAACTTTCCATCGATTCACATAGGAATTTAGAGTAAAAAATTTCACTTCTCGAATTGCAATTTATTTTTCCTTTCTTCTATCGACTATCACACTTTATCAAACTGAGGTTGTGAAACTTTTTTTTTGTTTTGTTTCCAAGATTCAAGAAATCCTTTATGGTCATTTCGTTTTTTCGGTCCTAGTTGGATAAAGTTTTCTTCCCCAAATGATGAAATCGAGAAAAAAAAATACAGATGTAATCTAAATCTTAATTCCAAATGATTTATATACACACGCAAAACGATTTTATATAAACATCAAAACTCTTGCACATTGGTAATAATAATGATCAGGTTTTATCAGGAAAGAAAAAAAAATTTTTCTTTCAAAATTCAATTCAATTAGTTGACATTTACTGATATAATGTGCAGGAAGAAAAAATAAATAAATTTTCGGTTGAATAGGGAGAATGATTGTCATTGAAAAGCAAAAAAGAAAAAAAAATAATAATGATAAGAATGATAATTGTGTAATCAATCGTCAGGAATAACATTTTTCCGGTTATTTCTTATTTTTTCGATACATTTTGTGTGTGTGTGTGTATAATAAAACCGTGAACGGAAACAAAATCTAAATTGAAATTTTGAAACACACGCACACACACACACAATAGAATAGAATCATCACCCTCATCGATTCAATGACAAACGACAAAAGTGAAATGAATGTAATGAAAATATCAAATTACATTCATTGAGATTCTCTATGATGATGATGATGATATTTTTTTAAGTATAAAATAATGACGATAAACAACAACAACAACAACAAGATGGAATCCGAATAGGAAAAAAAAAAGAAACTTTTTCAATTCAAGAATATGAATCAAATATGAAAAGTTTTTCACTATTTTTTTTTCATATATCCAAGTTGTCAACCGATTCATTTAACATGACTCAATCCATTTTGTCATTTACCAAACCATTTCATAAAAATTAATGATAATAATTATTTCAATAAACAAACTCTATAGATAAAATTAACCAAAAAACAACAAACTACTAATAATAAAATACTTCATCAAAAGTCATTTAGTTACTAATTTTTACATCATCATCATTATTATTATTATTATGGCATACTTGAAAATAAAAAACAAAACAAAAAAACAAACGATAATTATCTGTTCAATGAGACATATGATGATGATTAGGATGTTTCAAACAACAACAACCAGAAAAAAAATGTTCATTTTTTTCAAGTGTTTGATGTTTCGTTCGTTCGTTCGATGATGTTGTTGATTATATTGTGAAACAACAACAACAACAACAACATTTTTACTTTACCACATTTATTTATAGAATAATAATAATTTTAAAAACTACAGACAGCGCGGAAAAATAAACGAAAAAATTTTTTTTTTTTTTTCGCTTCTTTTTTTTGCTACAAATGAATGAATAAAATGAATTCCGGTTGTTGATGATTTTTAATGTTTCTTGTTCTCGGGGATGTTTGTTTTCGGGTTTTGGACTGAGTCTTGTTTGTGTTTGTTGAAACATTTTTTCTTTTTTTTGTTGTTGTAAAAATGTTTATTGATGAAAACTTTACAGACTTGAATGGCAGGATTTTATCAGCAAAAAAAAAACGTAAAATATATTTCGTTTTTTTTTCAATATCAATGTTTGAAATGGATGATGATGATGATGATGAAAAAAATTGGTTATAAAGGATCCATTTTCTGGATGATCAACAGTAAACAAACAATTTTTGTTTCTACATTTTGATCACGATGATGATGATGATCGAATGAAGAAAAAAAAACATTTCCGATTTGATCGAATCGGGAAAATCATTGAAATGATAAAAGTTTAAATGATGATGATGATGATGGAAAAGAAACAATTTTTCAAATTCTCTATGGACAACGAAAATAACAAAAACAAAATGTATTAGGCAAAATGGTTAATTGTTTTTTGTTTTGTTTTCATCAATGATGTGAAAAACAACTGTTCACAAAATTTCAAATCAATTAATTTTAATTGTTTTGATAAATTTTTCATCGTATTTAAACAATCGTGTTTAATTCAACACTTTGAATTGCTGGAAATTAATCAAATTCTCAATGGTCACCATTTTTTTCAAATTGATTGATTTTCATTTTAAACAATTTTCGGAAAAACAAACACAAAACAAAACAGAACAAACACATAAACACATTATCGTCATCGTTATCGTTATTATGTTTGAAATTGTTTTTGAATTCCCAAATGTAATTTAAAAGAAATTGATACCTACACAGATAATAATGATGATGATGATGATAACAAAAATAGAAACAAAGAATTGATTCTTGTAAATTGTATATACTGAAACTAACTAAAGATCGAAATGAAAAAGTAATAGAAAACAGAAAGTGATATATATTTCCCATTAAATAAAATGAATAGAAATCCATTTAACAACTTAATTATCATCATTCATCGAATGAAAAGTTAAAGATAATAATGATAATAATAATTCAATAATGATAATGATTATCAACAACAACAACAACATTAAATAACTTGAAATTAGTAATTACCATTGTTTTTTTTTTTAATTACATTTTATTTATTTATTTATTTTGGAACCGGTTATTATAATCATTCGATAAGAAAATGAAAAAAAAAGAAAGAAAGAAAAAGGATTTGATTCAAGAATTTATCATTCTGTTTTTGTTTTTGTTTTTTCATGATTTCATCTTCATCGATGCGACAAAAAATTCATATTAAATTCAACTGATTTCCATTGATGATAATGTTGATTATCTGTTCCTTATACAGTATATTACAGTTGAATGATTATCGTTATTATTATTATTATTGTAGGAAAAAAAGATTGAAATTTTCTGAATTTAATTTTTCCCAATAGATTTTTCCCAATTCATTTTTTTCCGTTCTTCATCTTGATTTTAAATTAGATTTTATAATTTTCTTTCTTTTTTTCCCTGAAAATAATAATAGATCAGAGGAAGAGACATTTTTTTTTTGTCTTCTTCTTCAATTAATTACGCCATTCAATCATATGTTGTCTTGAATCAAAAAAGAATAAAAAATCTGAACATAATAATATAAAACCAACCAATGAATTAATTAATGTTATACGTATCATTGTATCATCTTCATCTTCAAAAACATTAACAGGACGTTTATCTTTTATTGAACGAAATTCTAACATATAAATTAATTGATCCGGTGATGATGGTAATTGTATAATATTTGTTTGATTTGAATTATTATTATTGAACCAAAATTTTGATAATATTGTTGTTAAAAATTTATTTTTTTGTTGTTGTTGTTGTTGATTATTTACATTATTATTATTATTATTAATTGTATTTAATATCTTTGATTTAAGGCCTTGTTGTTGTTGATTATGGTTACTGTTATTTTGTTGTTGTAATAATTGTTGGCTATAATAATAACGTAATTGTCGTAAATTAGCACGTGTCATTGGAATTATTTCTTGTTGATGTTTTATTGTTGTACTGGTAGTTGAAGTTGAAGAGGTTGTTGTTGTTGTTGTCAATGCACGGCATGGTTTATGGAATGCTATAAATGCTGTATAAAAGGCAAATAGGGCTGCAAATCCCATAATTAATACCATCTGTGTGTGTGTGCGAGTGATTATTAGCGAGAAAACGAAAAAAAAAAAATCAGAATGAGAAAATTATTCAAATTGGTTGATCATTAAAAACAAAAACAAAATAAAAAAGAAAAAAAAGAAAATGAAATCTTACGAGCAAAATAGTCATCACTTTAAAATCTTCATGTTTGGGCACAATATTAATTATACCAAATAACATAATAATAATCGACCAACAACCAATTATAATCTGAAATATTTGTAATGAATCATAATAATTTTCAATAAATAATTCCATCTGTTCAGCAATTAATGTTTGATTTTTTTCACGTAATGATTTTGTTGATATTTCAGTACCGGTTATTGGTTTTGTAGTCCAACGAGATAATTCTTCACGAGGCAACAACGGTATTTGACAGGGTTTATGATCCAACATTAAAAAACAGGCAATCATTGATAGCTAGAAAAAAGAAAAACACAAAAATTCAATATCGATATATATTTATTTGCAAAATAATTCTAGTAGTGAATAAATAAAAACAACAAGTAAATAAGTAAAATATGAAGTGGAATAAAATGAAAAATTTGTTTTTTTTTCTCAAACGAAACGAAACGAAACGAAAATTGAATATTTTGAAAAATAGAAAATCAAATGGAAAAATTGAAATTGAACTCAAATACCAGCACCAACACCAACACACGTATATTATAATCTTAAATCGATGAAATGAAAATGAAAATTGAAAAAAAGAAAACAGAATATTCTTACGCAATGAATTTGATCCCTATGTGTAAAGAGAATATCTTTTCTTTTCTTTTCTTTTTTTTTCGTTTTAAATAAAAAGAATTTATATTTTGGTCTTGCAATATTATTCTCATCATCATCATCATTATAATGCATATAATTTTCTTTTGGTTATTAGTTTTTTTTTCTTTCTCTTACATTAAAATAACCGAAAAAGAATTTTACATTCAAAATCCATTCTCACTCACACACACACACACACATTCGTAAAAAAAATAGAATCACACATCTATCATGTCATTATTCTTAAAAATTTAAATTTATTATTATTATTATTATCTTCTACAAAGTTGAAACTAATGATAATAATTCTTGATCTCTCTTTTTTTTCAATGAAATGAGAGAGAGAGAGAAAAAAAACATTTTTATTTGGTTCAATGAATGGAGAATGGAGAGAAACGAATAAAATAAAATGAAACATACCAATGAAATGATGCCAACTAATTCATGGAACCATGTTCGTTTTCCATAGCTTGAAGCCATTTCTATGTTTCCAAAAAAAAAAACAAAAACAAAAAACTAAAAAAAATATATTTATCTCTCTCTCTCTCCCCTCTCCCTCTCTCGCACTTTCTGGTGTATATTATTATTATTATTATTATTATCAATGGTGATAAGAATTTACAAAACAATGGAATGTTGTTGTTGCACAATGTTCAATGATGTTGATGCTCAAATTTCAATTTAGCAAAAAAAAAATATGAAATTTTTTTTCTTCTTTTTTGTTATTGTTTTTGTTGTTATTGTAAATTTCATCATTTTGTTTCATACAGATTCGATCTTACTGACTTTGTTTTGAAACAAACAAAAAAAGCGGATGAATCCAATAAACACACACATTTGAAATGAAATTTTCATTTTTTTCTATTTTCGAGAAATATTTCTTTTTGTTCCATTGTTACAGGAAAATTTTTTGTTTTCCATAAAATTTTTTTTTTTGGTATACAACATTGTGATTGCTTGATGTTTGTTGAAAATATTTGTGAAAAACTTAAACTTTTTTTTCTGTTTTTGTTTAATTCCATTGAATCAACTTATGGATGAATTTGTTGTTGGTAGTTGAATGGGGGGGATGGAAATGATGATTATGCAACTATTTAACTTTCATCCACTAAAATCCAGATTTGTTAAATTCCAATTGAAAAGATGAAAATTTATTTTTTCGTTTTGTTCTGGCGAGAAGGTGAAAAGTTTTTTTTTTGTTTCATTTGAAAATAAAACACACAACAAATATCACAAATTTTTGTAAATGAAGCACGTGTACACACACCGAACACTAAAAAAAACAAGCATAAATTACATCAAATCAAGTATTTGATGAATGCCTGGATGAATAATCGTGATAAAACAACAACAAGGGAAATGACCATCGAAACAAAGAAAAGAAAAAGAAAATCTCATATCATCTTTATGATTCAGGAATATGATTATGAAAATGAAGAAAAACTATGTTGACTTGAATGTTTCAAAAGGCAAGAAACAAAAAAAAACAAGCAAACATTCATCCACACCAACACACACACTTTGTTATGAGAAGAAAGACAACAAGAAGATATTCTTCATATATCCGTCCGGTTTCGTGTTGACGCTCGTGATTTTGTTCATCATCATCATCGAGAATGATGATGATGATGAATCACTGTGATTATAACTGAAAATATATATATTTTTCTTTATTTGTTGGATGGATAAAATGGATGGATAGATGGATGAATAAATAACTGGACCGTATAGAGTGAGAGAGAGAGAGAGAGAAAAAGAGAAAAAACTTTATCACACTGAATCAATGTTTTGTTGTCTTGTTGTTGAATCAAGACCGGAGAGACCGATGATGATGTTGATAAATAAAATGTGTATGTATATTTTCTTCTGGTATTTTTGTTTTCTCTTTCTTCTCAATATATATTCCTCTTTTTGGTTCTGGCTGATGATGTCTGCAATGACGAAATTCAACATTTTTTGTTTCAAGTTATACGGTTTTTATACCACTACCATTACTATCATTTATTATGGCGCCAATGCAGACTAAAAAATTCTGCAATTGAAATTGAAATATTTTCTTTTTTCTTTGTGCTTCGTCTCCTTCCGTCCGTATTAGAAACATCAGCTGTATATACAAACACACACTTTGTGTAAGAAAATTGGTTTCATTTTTTTCAAAACAAAAAAAATAAAATAAAAAGTATCGATTATAATCGATAAGTAATCAATAAATAAATAGCTAAACTGGTAAAAAATAAAAATAAAAAACAATAATCATTTTAAAACATTTTTGTTTCTTTTTTATTATTATTATTATTATTATTCGATACAATGATGCTTTTGTCATTTTATTCTTTCTCTATCTCTATCTCTACATGTTTATTTGTATTTGGTTGTCAATTTTCATCAACATCATCAAACCATCGAACTATCGTCTATCCATCCATCCATGAAGACAAAACAAAACGAGAAAAACATTATAATGTACCATTCACTCATCAAATGATAAAGTGATGATGAGAAATTGATTTGAAATTGAATTTTATGTTTCATCATCATCATCATTATTATTATAGCTAAGTAAAACATTATTGAACACCGAACAAGATAGAGAAAGGAATAATTCAAAGAATTTCGATCCAAAAAGATTTGGAACATCAATATATAAACGAGCCAGAGAAAAAAAAGTTTTCAATCCATTTGGTAGATGGATATTTTCAATCGTACAAAAACAAAAACAAAACGAAAAAAATAGCAGCAATAGAATCCGAAAAAAAAGATGTTTACCATCGATTCGAATAAATTTGAAATGAAATTCTTTCATATGTGAATTAATTCGGTTTCACTATTCGGTATTAGAAATCAAATGTTGTTTTTCTGTTGTCACCAGTTGTTATCGATTGGAAATCAATCAATATTTTGGCCGAAAAAAAACGAGCAAAAAAAATTTACAAATTGTCAAGCGGGCCACAAGTATTCACACAGTATTGAAAGCAAAAGTTTTTTCTTTGAATTTTTTTTTACAAAAAAATTTATAAAAAATTCATGAAAATTATTATAGTTTTTTTTCTGACCTATCAATTTTTTATTGAAATTCAAAAATTGTATGCAAAAAAAAGATGTTATCACAGCAACAACTTAAAATAAAATCACACTTTATTCATCATCATTTTCAATCTATTTATAAATTGGATACAATATTCAAGAAAAAAAAATGTAATTACATAACAGAATCAAGAATATCAAATGAATGAATGAAAACAACAAAAAACAAGCCAAAAACAACCTTAATTTATTATTGATTGATAACGATGATGGATATTGTTGTTCAATATTGTTGACAATGTTTATGTGAAGAAAAAAATTCTATCAAAAAAGCAGAATTGGAATCTATAGGAAAAAAATCAGAAATCAGAAAACAATCGATATTTAGTAGCACGAATGAATGAAATTCCATATGCTCAATAATAAAATAATAATAATAGAATAACTGTCTTGGTGATGTGATGTGTTCATGCACACACCCCATTCTTTGAAATAAAATTGATGATTTTTTTTCCACTTTCACTTTCACTCACTCTCTCCCTCCAATGGATGGATGGTAATATTTGTAACCATTTTTTTTTGGAAATTTGTATCACATACAAATTCTTTCTTTCTTCTCTTCGTTTCTATCACTCAATTTTTCAAATATGGTAGCAAAAAGAAAAAAAAATAAATTAAAATTTTTCTACCCTAAGAATCAAGCAAACGAACAACAACAAGAACTACAACAAAATTCTTAATTTAAATTCAAGTAACTAAAGTGAGTAAAGTGAATGAGTGAAAAAAAACTTTAATAATAAAATATACATTGGAGCAGGAGTAAAATGAAAGCAAATAAAGAATTTGGATTTCCCAAAAAAAAAAAAAAAAAGAAGAAAGAAGAAGAAATCCAAATTATTTTCATTGAGTCAAGCAGTCAATCATCGGCAAATACACACACACACACACACACAAACACACACCGCTGGCCATTTTTTTATTCAATGTAACAGAATGTGTACATGGTCAACAGGATTTATTTACGAATTCTTTCTCTATGAATGTTTACACAAGGCTATGATGATGATGATGATGAAAAGTGAACATATAGAAAAAAAAAAATCATATGTGTGATATCAAGTGTAAAATATTATTATATAATGCATATATAATATGAATGAAAAAAAAAAAATAAACTAAACTAAACTAAACTAAAATTTGATGATTGAATGACTGAAACAAAACAACAACAACAACAACAGCGACAAAATGAATGAAAATAATCGATTCTCACACACACACATATTGATATTTTGTCATCATCATCATCATAGTTTGACAATGGATCAACAAAAACAAGGGTGAGAGAGTGAGAAAAAGAGAAATATTCTGCATCAATGCATTTTTATTGAATATTATTTTCATAACAACAACAACAACAACAACAAATTCTTTTTTTAAATGTTGTTATTGCTTTTAAATGATCCTGGATCTATGTTGACATACAACAACAACAACAACAAAACACACGTAAAGTTGATTAGAATGACAACTTGATGGCCAAATAAAAAACAACAAACACACATATAGAATATTCTTCTGATTCTAAAAATATTCTAAATAAAATACAAATATAAAACTGTAAGTGAACGTTTGTTTTGTTGTTGTTTTTTTTGTTTTGTTTTCATTCTTGATGGACATTTCAAAATGAAAAAAAATTCAATTTCAATTCTCATATTACATACATACATACACACAATGTGTATTTTTGAAGTAAAAATGTCAAATTGACAATCGTTATTGACATTTTTGTTGTTGTTATTGTTGTTGTTGCTTGGTTCCAAGGCAACAATAATGTTTTTGATGATAACATTGAAATGGAAACTAGGATAATATTCGCTTAGTTAGTTTGACCAAATCAGTATTTGTTAGTCATCCGTATGATTATAATAATAATAATAATAATGATAATCCTTATGAAAAGAATTTTGTTCCAATTTCTGTAATAAGAATTAATCAATCAAATAAAAATCTTAAGTTCAATAAAAAGAAATGATTATAAAACGACAAAAAGAGAGAAAAAAAATTGAAGATTAAAGATTTTCATCCTAAGAATTTTTTTATTTATAAGCCTTTAAGTAATCAGAAGAAAAAAAAGTAAAAGAAATCTGTTCCAAATTGCATCTCATTCATCATTTTGTTCGTTCGGAGTTTCTTTTATTGTTGTTGTTGTTGTTGTTGTTGGAAAATTAACTATATAAAATAAAATTTGAACAAAGAATACTTTAATCTGACAAAATTTAAACAATGTTTTCATTTTTCAAATTGAATAAATTGAAACAAAAATGAAATGAAATGAAATTAATTTCGTTCATTTCATTTCATTTGTGTGAACGTCATCTATGTACGTCATTTATTAATTTCAATTTCAATTTCTTTTTTATCTTTGCCGTTGTTTTCTGTTTTTTTTTGTTTTTGTTTTTCTGATCCTCAACAAATTAGTTATTTTTCGTTTTCAATAATGAAAACGAAAATTATTAAATTATCAGCCAATCAATCAAGAAACAGGAAAAACAAAAAATCGAATTTCAATTATACGGTATTTTATGACAAAACGGTTAATTCATTCATTCATTCGGTTAATGTTTGATTTTGTTTTCTGCTTAGTGCCTGATCGACTGTATGGAAAAGGGAATTTTTTTTCATTGTTTGGTTTGAAACACAAATACATTCGTAAGACATTTACGATAAACAACAGTGCGAGAAACAGAAAAAAATGAATATTACCGTATCAGATTCTATTTTATTTATTTATATGGAAGAAAATAAACATACATTTTCTTATTTAATGGTTCGTGTTTCGAACATGTTATTGCTGTTGACATCAATTTCCAAAAAAAAACCAAACAGCTTGTCCAAATTATTTGACAAATCATATATTCAACGAATGACTGAAGAAAAAAAGAGAAAATTATTGATTTATTCTTTGATGAATTTCAGCCCGAAATAAAAAAAGTTTTTATTTCGTCATCATCATCAATGAAATTTGATAGAAGTAAAAGAAAAAGAAAAACATAATCAATTGATTATATATACCCGAATCAATCGATTTTTTTTATATATAAGAAACATCTATTTCATTTTTGAGCATGTAGTAAACCACAAGTAGAATTGAAGAAATATTTTCTGGATAAAATAATTTCCAGGAAAGCGAAAGATATCAGTTTACACGTGTCAATAAATTCATTCTACCTCAAACCACGCTATCGAAGCAGAAATAGCTATAATAATAAATTTAGAAATTGAAAAAAACTGAAATTTTTTTAGTTTTATAAAAAGTATTTTTGTTTTGTTTTTTAGTTTCTTCTCGGTGTTATATTACCTAAAAACATTACAATTTTTTATAACGATAATTTGGATCAATTTGGATAATTTTCTTGAATATTTTTTTTCGGTTCAAGAATAAATGATTCAATTTAAAATTTCTTATGAAAAATCATTATGAATCGAATTTAATGGGGAAAAAAAATTCTGGAATGAAATAAAAGAGTTTCTGTTAGTTTAGTTTTCATTATTATTCTGATACAAAATTGTTTGACATTTGGTGGGCTATTTCGATTCTTGAGAAAATCCATTGGTAGAAAATTCATCTTTTTTTTGACCATAATAATATTTGAATTCTACACACATCCAAACAAACAAACAAACAAACAAACACAATGTTATTGGTGTTATTTTTGGTGTGTGTGTTTTGGATATTGTTGTAAGGATTTTCATTTCAATTTTTCATGATGATCATAGTCAGCATCTTTTTTTTCCCTAGTTTTTTGTTTGTTTGTTTGTTCACTTTTGAAATTCTTTTCAGTTGTCATATCAGGATCATCATCATCATCATCGATGCAATAAAAAAAATTGTTGAAACAAAACGGGAAATTTTGGGAAAAAAACCAAAAGAAAGAAAAAACATTAATCACTTCATTGTGTACACACACATTGTTTTCCGCAATGTTTTCTTCTTCGTCTTTTTTATATCTTGCCTAAGCGTATCCTCATCCGCATCATCATCATCATCTGTTTTTTTTCAACAAACTAAAAAAGAGGAAATGTTTAAATGTTGTTTCCATTGGGTGAAAATAGCAACAACCAAAAAAAAAAAACCAATTTTTCAAAAAGGATTTTCGACCAAAGAACAAAAAAAAACAAAAATCGTTTTGTCTGTTGAAGCAAAACAAACAAATAAAAATTTTCAAATTTTTTTTATTTTAAATTTTGGTTTGCTTTAAAAAAATAATTGAAAAATACTGAGGTTGATGATATATCCGTACTAATCTTTATAAATTTATTTGCCTATGTTCGATATCGTGACAAACACACACAAACACATTAAACACATTAACATCATTACGGGAAAAAATAAAAAATAAAAATGTAAAAATGGTTGCCTGGATAAACAACTCAAAATATAAATGAAATGATAAAACCAAAGGAATAATTTTCACTGAATAAAAGACGCCCAGTGATTCAAATATCCAAAAACAACAACAACAACAACAACAAAATGAAATTGAAATCCATCATATTTTTGTTGTTGTTGTTGAATGGATTTCATAATAATACAAAACAGTAGCCAAAAAAAAAATTTACTAAACGAAAATTTCTTCATCTGGTCATGTCATTTACACACACACACACACACACACACACACACACACACACACACACACTGACATAAGAAACAAAAAAAAAACCTAAAGAATATTACAAATTTAATTCTCATTCAATACAGAATCACCGCTTTATACAATTATGATGAGTATCACGCAATTCATTTAAATCAGCATTATTGTCATATACACACACACACACACACACACTTTATAATCATCATCATTATTATTAGGATTTTACTATCGTTACTTTAACGAACAAAATTATTTAATCCAACAACAACAACAACAACAACATAAGTAATGATGATGATGATGATGATGAGTTAATATAGTTGACAAAAAAAAAGTGAAATAAAAATTGTCACTTGGTGACAAGAAAATATATTGGTTATTATCATTATTCAACGGGTTTTTTTTTATAAAGAAAAACAAGATTTTGTTGTTGTTGTTGTTGTTGTTGTTGTTGATGATGATAAAAATGACAGAATGAAGAAAGAAAAACCACAGGAAACTATTTCATTTTTCTTTTTATTTTTTTTTACATGGATTTGAGAATTTCTTCTTGATGTGATGTGATGTGTGTGTGTGTGATATGGATGCAAAAATGCAATTCGGTTGGATCAATAAAATCCAAATGTAATCGTTTTTCTCACTTCTTTTTTTTCATTTGTTTTATGTTTTTGTTTTTGTTTTTGGATCGATAGACTTTTCTTACCAAAAATAATAATGACAAACTATAGCCTGCTGTAGAATGTCCTTGAAACTTGAACAATTTAATAGTAGTGATATTCAATTGATTTTCTTTCTTACTGGCATTCCATTCATTGATTAGCTTTGGCCAAAATCATTGATTTTATTGATTGAAGATTTATTTATTTTTTTAATAGAAGAAAAATTATTATTTAGCCAATTTAATATCTGTAAAATTAATTTAAATCAACCAAAAAGAAAGCAAAATTTAATTAGCTAAATTAAGTTTCTGTTTGAAAAAAAAGAAAAAAAAGTTCATCAAAGACCATCATCAAAAGCATCTTTTTTTATCTTTGTCACTATTTTTGTTTCTATTATAAATGTTCCCATTCAATCAATCATCATTATTTCATTTTTTATGTAATTTGATTCTTTCAAAATTGTAAAGAATTTTTGTTTTTCTCCTCTACTGAACATTACTTTTATCAAATGGGTAAATGAAAGGAGAAAAAAATGATATTAACAGAAAAAGAATCCATATCGACAATGTGATGAATAGTAGTGATGACATTCGCCATATCAACAATCAATGTATGGAATGTATTGAAGTAGCCGAATTGAAAACATGTAATAATCAATCAATCAATCAAATAAATTTTTCTACTATTATTTTGGCCTTTTTTTCTCGCTCACTATCTCTCCATCTCACTATCTTTATGTGTGATACTGGATTTTTTTTCTCACTCTATCATCATCATCATCATCATCATCATCATCATTCACACGCACACTTGATCAACAAAATATGATACTGATCATCATTTCAATATGAAATGATTGATCTGATTCAATTCATAATTGATTGGATGTTGCTGCTATTTTTTGTTTCTTTGTTTTGGATATCATATTGTTGACTTTTTATTATTATTATTATAGAGAGAAAGTTAATTTCTGTGACATTTTGTTTCGGTCGTTAGTGTAGAAAAAAATTTCAATTAATTTCTAATCACACACAAACACACATTATCATCGACCAAAAACAAACATTTTTTAGTGCTAATCAATTTTCAATTTAAAGCTGTTATTTTTGTCTTGCTTGAAACAATTTTTTTTTAAAGCGAGAATAAAAAAAAAATTCTTTCGCTTTTGTTGTTGTTCGATATCCAATAAGTCGTTGTCATCATCATCATTTTTCGGAATGAAAATTTTCTGATCACGTTCCATTTTTTTTTCTCAAACTGTTAATCACCACGTACATTTGGTTATCACCATGATGTAATCATTATCATTATCACGATAGCGAATAAGGGGAGAGAAAATTTCCTCAATACCAAATCCTTAGTTCAAAGAAATTTTGAAAAATTTAAATTTTTTTTTATTCACATTATAAAATGTCAAACAAGGATAATTATGTCAAAAATATTTCATAAGTTTGATTTTTTTGTTTCTGCGAAAAAAAAGAAGAAGAATATTTTACCAAATTGCAAACCAGAAAAAAATGAATGAAAACTTTTCAAAAAAAAAACTTTCTCCACCACCATCATCATTATTACATAAATGATTTTTACGAACAAACATAGTATATTCTGTATATTGGGAAAATAATTGAATGGTCATTTTGTGTGTAAATGATTTCATTTCAAATTAATGCTTATTCTCGAGAAAAAAAACTCTCTGTAGTTAGTTAATTTCATTACTAGTTTTTTTTCATTATTGGTCATTGGTTACTATATTCATTTTTTCTTCAAACAAAAAAAAAAGTAAAATTCCACTTTTACTGGACACACACAAACAGATTATCATCATCATCATCATTATTCATTAATATTCATCCATTATCTATAATTGAAATCATAATAAATAACTGAAAAAGAATCCAAAAGAAAAAAAAACACTACTTACTTACTTAATTCTTACTATTTTCCTACGAATATTTTGTTTTTGTCATCATCATCATCATAGTCCAGATTTATGAATCCTTTTTTTAGTTTTTTCTTTTTGGCTCTTTTGGTTGATAAAAATAAATGTATAGGATGGCATTTTTGTTCTATCTGAATAAGTTTTTTTTTGGTTGTTCAAGTAAATCTAGTCCACTTTTTTCTATCTATCTCTCTCTCTCCATATTTATGGACATTATATGGTTAACCGAATTCATTTTGAAACAGTGTATGAAGAGAGAGAGAGAAAAATAGTTGAAATGTAAAAATATAGAATGAATGGATGGATAGAGAACGAAAAAAAAACTGGTATGAATCTTAATGGTATGTCACAAATTTATGATTATTATGATGAAAATAAATCATCAATGAAATGGAACGAATGAACAACAAAAAAAACAGAAGAAATTATATGAAACAACTGTATAGTCAACGAAAATATTTATGGATCAACTCGAAAACAAAAAACAAAAAAAGAAAAACTTGAAACTTGGATTCTATTTGGAGAGATTTCCATTTGATTTACAGTGCCATCATCATCATTGTGCATTGTCGAATTCCAAAAATGGAAATATTTTCTAATCAAATACAAAAACAAAACAACAACATTTGATCATAAAATTCTCGAAAAAAAAATATAAATTTCAAAAATTTTGGAGCGAAAAAAACTTTTTAAAAAAATACTATTGCTTACGTCATTTTGTTGTTGTTGTTGTTGTTATCCGGATAAATAATAATATTGGTTTTCAAGTTCAAATCTTTTGGATTGAATTTTCAAAGAATGTTTTCAACCTCATAAAAAGCTTTATATTTTTGAATTCAAAAAAAAAAAAAAAGAACGAGAGAATAAAATGAATACAATGAAAAAAAAATTGATGCTATTGTTGAAATGATGATGTGATCATGATGATGGTGATGGTGATGGTGATCATCATCATCATTATCATGATCCCAGATTTACTTATTCTTAGTTTTGCTTTCAAATATCCTGAATTGTGAATAAATGAATAAATGGATCAAACTTGACATTTGAATAAGATGGAGAGAGAGAGAGAAAATAAAAATAAAAATCCTCCATATTACACGATTATCATAGTCGAAATTCCAATGAACATTTCTTTAGAACATTTTTTCGTTCGTTTCTGAAAATAAATTGTCAAATTCTAAGACGATTTTGTTGTTGTTGTTGTTGATGTTGATTCTCAATCTATTTCAATACGCGCATGCAAAGTTTAAATTCTTTTCCATTTGTTGTTGTTGTTGTTGTTATTGTATATTTTATTCTATTAAAAACAAATTTAAAATATTTTCATTCAATTTTCATTTCAACAACAACAACAACAAAATAAATCTTAGCTATATAGAATTTCAATTCATTTCAGTTTTCTTTTCTTTTCAATATCGGTACCGTTTTTTTTCAATTTCAATTTCATTTTCGATTTTTTTTCTTTTGCTTAAATCTTTTGCGCTAAGATTTGACATTAAAATTTTACAATTTATTTAAATTTTTCTATTCTTTTCCCCAAATCATTATAAATGGTTGATGATAACTATTTCATTTTTATTTTTATTTATTTTTTTGGAAATAAATAAAAATTGATTCCGAAATTATTTTTAGCTCCAATTTGATAAATTAATGAGATTTTTTTTCCTGTTTTGTTTCAGATGCAAATTTTTTTTCCATTTTTATATTCATTTTAAATCTGTCTTTATGAACAAACAAACAAACAAACAGACAAACGTTAATATAATCATTTTTGTTGTTGAATAATCTGATTATACAAATCATATGATCATTAATTTTAGTTGTTGTTGTTGTTGAATGGCTCATTTGATTTTTAATGATATGAAAATATTCAAAATGAATAAAATTACAGAAATGGTCAAATGTAATATCCGGTAATTTTTGTTGTTGTTTTTGTTTGTTCATCATTGTCTTTCTCTAAAGATATTATTAAGGATAAGAAATTTTCCGGAAAAATTCTTCAGATTGTTTTTCTCTCCCACACTCCTTATTTGTTTTTGATTTCTGTAAAAGTTCTATAACATTCTTGGAATTTTTCTTTTTAGTTTTCATTTTCATCCAAATCATAATTAATTAATGATATGTAAATTGAGAAAGTTTTCGTTTTTTTTTTTTGAATAAGGAGTTTTATTCTTGCAGAAATTTTAATCATCAATTTAATTTCGATTGTTTTAATCGATTGTTTTGTTACGAAAATTGCCAAAAAAAACGAATAAACAAACATCAGATAATCAATTTTCGATTGATGAAAAAAAATCAAAAAGATTGGATTTTGCTCGTTTAATGTAACTAATTTTTTGTTTTTTTTATCTACTTTTTCTTCTTCTTGAATGATAATAAAATTCCCAGATGTAGATTATTATTATTATTATTATTATTATTATTATTATTATTTGATGATAAAAAAAACTAATATTATCATCATTATCATAGATTCCTAAAGGAATTTTTCAATATAATGAATGAATGAATGAATGAAAAAAAAACTACTAACTAAATAAAAGTCAATCGTTAACAATAAGGTCATTCGTATAGTGTTCAACAGAATTTTCATCAAAGAAAAGAGAGAGAGAGAGAAAAAAAAATATTCAATGATGCAAAACAACAACAACAACAACAATAATGAAGAATTTGAACGAAACATGAATGAATTAAAAGTGATGAATGGAATGGAATAAAATGAAATGAATTACGGTTACGTGACCATTCTCTTCTCTTTTTTTGTTTTTGTTTTTTTTTCTTACTGATTGTTGTTGTTAATATTTTTCTAGCCTCAATATTCTGGTTTTTTTTCCTGGAAAGAATCCCTAAAGATTTTCATATTTTTCATTTTCTTAGTTATTCTATTTGGTAATAGTTAACTAAAACCAAACAAACAAAAAAAACTAGTAATTTTTTTTGAAATGAAAAAATGTATCCGATAAATTAATGAATATAACGTGTGTGTTCAATTTGCATAGATTGATATCAATCAAATCATACATCAAAAGTGATACATCAAATTTATTAGCCATGTATATCGATCAATCAATTGATTGATTGATTGAATATCAGAAAAAGGAAAAGAAAGAAAAAAAAACTTCAGTAGAAATGATGTAATCAATCAATCAATTAAATGTGGTGAAATAAAAATCCAAAACTAACTATAAACCAAATGTCTTTTATTCACATCATTGATTGATCATGATGTCTTTTGCCCAATGAAAAATAATAATAATAACATGGTAGTCATATGATGATAATGTAAATTGGGTTTTTTTTCGCCATCGTTTTCGTTCGGTTGTTGATGTTATTTTTTTTATTGAAAAAAAAATTTGGGAAAATTCTTTTTTTTTTATTTTGACAAAAAAACAACAACAACACCGGACAACAATCATAATCATTGTATTGTATAGGAAATCAGAAAAAAAGTTTTGAAAATAAAAATAATAAATAACCAAAAGATTGATAAAAAGATTTATGTAGTAAAATTTTCCATTCGACAAATC
The DNA here is from genome assembly GCF_027571235.1 of Dermatophagoides pteronyssinus. NCBI lineage: Eukaryota > Metazoa > Arthropoda > Arachnida > Sarcoptiformes > Pyroglyphidae > Dermatophagoides > Dermatophagoides pteronyssinus. The sequence goes on along the minus strand of NW_027461554.1, from coordinate 216,203 downwards.
TCTGTGTGTGTGTATTACTGATTCTTTTTGCAATAATTATTTGTTTGTTTGCTGTTAGATGATGAGAATTATTGATTTGTTTTTCAATCGATAATAATCGATCTTTTTTTTGTTGTTGTTGTTGTTGTTGTCGATTTACAAACAAAATCATTCAAGCAATTTTTTCGGATTTTCTTTTTCTTTTGTTGTTTATTGTTTCCAATGTTTGAATCATCACTAAATAATAATCAATGAATGAATCCAAAAAAAAAACAAATCAAATTCAATTTAATCAAAACTAAATTGATTTAATCAAAATGAGAAAGAAATAAATGAACTGAATCATTGAATGATAATCATCATGAAAATAAATAAATAAATGATGAAATGAAATGAAAAAGAATTCATTATTGTTTTATTGTTTAGCTTGGTTAAATTAATAATTATAGTCTGTTTTTTTTTATTTGATTGAAACCAAAAAAAACCTCAAGAAATTAATTATCATCGATCATTCTAAATCATCGATCAATCAAATTAATTATAATGAGAGCTCATTTGATTGTGATCGATTTGATTATTATTATTATTTTTATTCAATGAGGATAATTGTTTGAATTGGTGAAACTTTAAAGAATCTTTGATGACAACAACTAACTGAAACAAAAACAAAAAAAAACCGAAAAATTCAAACCAGTTCAAACTGCTTTATTTTGGCTTAAATAAAATTTCTCTTCACAAAGTATTCTGATGAATAAATGAACAATTTTGTTTGATATTATCACCAATAATAATGATGATAATGATGATGACGTTAAAGATGTGTGTGTGTGTGTGTGTGCGTATATGTATAATATTATCTACCCTTATTGATTATCGATTGATTGATTTTTTTGAGTGAGTTTTCAAAATCATCATCTTTGTTTGTAATGTTTTTTTTCTAGTATCTTAAACATGCATTTATTTACATGTTGTGATCTATATATATTGATTTTTATTTGCATCAAGAGTGGGTGAGAGGGGGGCAGAAAAGAAAAAATAGAATCAAACCAGATCAAATGAAAAATTCAAACAAAGAAGTTTATTTTTTTTCCTATGAAAAACAAAACAAAAAAAAAAACTTTTCATAAATCATGTGATTGATTCAAAAAAAAAGAGACCGAAAAATTGACACATCTTATTTTTCTGATAACTAATATATATAGTTATTATGTGGATTGATAGGGGGTGTGGAGAAGGTTGGTTGGTAAGACATTTTTTTTTTTTGGCAAAATGATAATCAATAATCTTTGTTTCTTTTTATGGGGATTTTTGTTTTTTTTTGTTTCCATCATTGCATTTTTGTCTGAAATTTGATTTGTTTCTTGTTTCGTGTTGAAACGTTTTTTTTTGTATTGAACTAATTCTAAAAGTTTTACAAAAAAACTTTAAAATTCTTTTCCATTGATGATAATAATGATGATTGATTTGAATTTGAAATTTCTTTTGTTTTGGATTTTAAACCTAGCTACATTCACATATATATCACATGAAAATATTTATATAAAGAGATACATATTTGGTCATTGGTACATTATGATGAAAACCAGATCCAGTAAAGATTTTTTTTTCTTCTTCTTCTTCTTCTTATTCAAACAACATACGTCAATGAATGAATGAATGATTCGATTAATTGCATGATAATAATGTATTGCAGATATATGATGAAAAATAACCCAAAAAAAAATGATAATCATAAATGATAACGATTATTTGATTGATGTCATTCATTGAATGATGATGTTCATATATTTTTTTCTTGTTGTTGAAACAATAAATGTCATTCAAAATTATCAAATCAATTCAATAAATCGAAAAAAAAATCGATCACGACACCATACAACAAACAAACATTGTGATCAAGTTTGAATCATCATCATCATCATTTATAAATTTTCCATTGACTTTGTTGGTTGTTGGTTGTTTTTTTGTTGTTTGAGAATTCAATTCACTTATGTCTGTGTATTAATTATTATGTAAAGATTTAATTTTTCGCAAAACAAAACAAAAAATTTCCATTTTTTAAAATAATTTTTCTCTAGAAAAACTTTTATTTTTTCCAAACAAACAAAAAATGCTTGAGAAAAATTTTGCCAAATTTCGACGATCAACATCACAATTGAATGATGATTTAAATTTTTGGACGTTACAACAATCATCATTTTTACCTACATTATTATCATCACGAGCATCATCATCAAAAATGTCATCACCATCATCATCATCATCATCAACATCATGGTCATCTATTTCATCATTTACGTACAAAATGGTCAATATAATTTTATTCATCAGTTTAATAATGATCATAACCACGACAACAACAACATTTGCACAATCAACAACGATGATACCGAGAAATAATGAAATAAATCAAAATCAAAGTAGCATTAGTACGGATACAGTAATAAGAAATATAATATTTAATCAATCAACAGAATATTATGATGATGAATTAATTTTGGAACAAATGTTAGCTGCAGCAAATATGTCACAACCACCACCAGAAACATGGCGTGCAATTGTTAACTTGTTGACAAGAGGTTTAAATGTAACACATTTACAATACCATCTATTGAATAATAAACAAAATGATACCAAACAACAACAACATCAATCATCAATGACAAAACAATCAAAAACAGGATTAAAAGATAAAACCCTTTCATTATCAACATTAAAACATAATGATAACAATAATAATATTAATAATAATGATGATGAACAGAATTTAACCATTTTAAAATCAACAACAAAATCACATATTGAATCAGCTATTGATGAATTTCCACCAGATTTTATGACCGATAATTTTCGTCAAAATGGTGGATTTATTGTTCATATTATTATTTTTATCTATCTTTCATTAGCATTGGCTGTTATTTGTGATGAATATTTTCTTAAATCATTAGAATATATTAGTGAAGGTTAGTCAAGGTTTTTTTCTTGTTGTTGTTTCCTATAGAAAAAAAAATTATTATTATTATTATTATTATTATTTATTATCATTAATTTAGCACTTCATTTACCATCGGATATTGCCGGTGCAACATTTATGGCTATTGGTACATCTGCACCAGAATTATTCACTTCGGTAATTGGTGTATTCATTTCGGATAATGATATTGGTACTGGTACTATTGTTGGTTCAGCCGTATTCAATTTGATTGCTATACCTGGTGCATGTGGTTTTGCTGCTTATTATAATCTAAAAAATATGCCCAAAATCAATCCATTTCCAATTATACGTGATACAATATTTTATGTATTAACAATAATAACATTGATACTTTGTATCAAAGATAATCGTGTTGATTGGATTGAATCAATAACATTGATTGCATTATATATTGTATACATTATTGTTATGTATTTTAATGCACAAGTATCACATATGATTGGTAAAGCAACATCGGCACAATTTCGTCGTAATTCATCTGATCATTCATATGATAATAATGATGATGATCAGGAAAAACGAAAAAAACGTAGATCAACAATTGTCGATAATGAATCTCGACCATTATTATTGACTGATGATAGTGTTAAACGATTATCACCACCACCTGCATATCAATCCGGTGGTGATACTTATCAAGTTTCACAACAACAACAACAAACAACAACTAATGAACAAGTGGATTTATCAAAAATTCATCTAACGTTGGCTGAAAATGGAAGATTTAAAGAAATTCAATCAGGTTTGTTTGCTGTGATTTTTAATTTTTCAAAAATTTTTTTTCCAACAAAATTTTGTTTTTTTTCCTTGAAATCCAAGATGAAAATCGGTCTCAATCATCAGGTAAACAACAATCAAGAACGGAAATTATTGATTTGGAACAACAATTGATAGATGATGAAATTGATACCGATTGGTCGAGTCATCCATTTATTCGTTTTATATTAATACCATTTAAAATTATATTTTTCATTACATTACCAAAACCAACAAGATTCTGTTTTGTTATTACATTTGTTTCATCAATTATTTGGATTGCATGTCTTACCTATTTTATTGTATGGATGGTTACATTAGTTGGTTCGTATTTTATTTTTATATACATTTACAATAATTGATTGATTTTGAATCTTTAAAAAAAAATAGGCTATACATTGGGAATACCAGATACAGTATCGGGTATAACTGTTTTGGCAGCCGGTACAAGCATACCAGAATTAATTTCCAGTTATTTGATTGTTAAAAAAGCTGGATTAGCCGATATGGCTATTTGTAATTCAATTGGATCAAATATTTTTGATATATTATTTTGTCTTGGATTACCATGGTTATTAAAATCATCAATAGTTATTGTAACAAATGGTTTTGGTTTAGCAACATTGGCCAATAGTTATATACCAATACAAAGTACAGCATTACCAATTACATCATTAACATTATTATTGACAATATTTGCAATGATAATTATTTTTCGTACATCAAGATGGCGTTTAAATCTAAAATTAGGTATACTTTGTACATTGGTTTATATTGTGTTTGTTGTTACATCAACATCATTGGAATTGAATGTTTGAAAAATCCTAATAAATGAATGAATGAATGAATGAAACGAATCGAAATTATCATTTTATTATTTTTGTCTTGATAAAATGTATTTTTTTTAAATTTTTATTATTATAATTATAATTATAATTGAATATATTTTTGAAAAATTAAAAATTTTTCATTCAAATTATCAATATAAAGATTGATTATTTTTTTTTTGAAATTGGTTATTTTGAATTGTTTTTTTTTCGTTTTGTTTGTTTCTCCAATCATCAAGTTATTCTAAATTGTCTAAGTTTTTTTGTTTGTTTTGTTTTGAAAAGTCTGTTGTCAAAATATTGTAAATGTGTGTGTGTGTCATATTGATGCAAATTTTGTTTTAAATTAATAAAATGCCAATCAATCAATACAATTAAAGACGTGATATTCCATTGATCGGTACTGGTCGTACCATTTGATCATTTTGTTGTTGTTGTTGTTGTAATAATGATTGTTGATCGGGAAAATTTACCGGTGCTGTTGTTGTTGTTGTTGTTTGTCCACCATTTACCCAATTTAGACCACCTTTTTCAATAGTTACTTTCCATGATTCAGGTGATGGTGATTTAATACCACTTTTCTGTTCGGGTGATTTTATTTGTGTTGTATGTAATGGTACTTGTTTTGGTTCCGGATCAAATTCACGTTGTTTTCCTATGTTTGAATCATTAGCAGCTATTGATTTTGTTGTTTTGGTTGTTGATTCTGATTCATTGGCTGTTGGTTTTTTAACCGGTTTTATCCAGATTTTTTTCGATCCATTATCCACTGATGCTTGATTACTTGCTGCTGTTGTTGATGATGGTGGTGGTTTTTTTACCGATATAGTTTTACTTGAAACAATTTTTGAATTGTTATTATTTCGATCAACATTCGATTGCTTGACATTCGTCGTTGCTGCTGCTGTTGTTGTTGTTGTTTTTGTCACTGGTTTTCGAGTTACTGGTCTTGGTTCTGTAATGATTGAAAAATTTCAGAAAAATAAGAAAATAGAAAATAGAAATTCACATAATAATCATTACTTGAACCAATAGAACGATCATCTTGTAGACTAGGTGGCGCTGAATTCATTTTCATCGTTATTGATGATTGACCAGAATTACGTAAATGTGGTTTAGCCGATGCACTACGTGATGATGATGATGTATTTGTTGAATAATTACGTTCTGAACGTTTTTGTTCAATAACAAGTCTTGTTGCTAATGCTAATGCTGCAAGATCATTACGATCTTTAACTGGTACACCATTCCATGAATATTCTGGATTGACTGGCGTTGCACCTAATTTTAAAAAAAATAATTAACAATTGAATAACTAAAAAAGCAATTCTATACAAACCATTTCGAGATCGAGCACGATATTTACATGCTTGACGTGAACGTTCAGTTACTTCATTAAACCATGAATGTGCCATTTGTTGAGCTTGTAAGCTAAGGCTATCACCTTTTTTAAAACCATCACCTTCAACATAAACATATTCATTAAAATCTTTAAATTTTGAATGATATTCCGATTTCGATGGATAATCAATTGATGTTAATGTTGATGGTGGTGGTGATGGTTCAAAATCGAATAATGAATGACAAGATTTTAATGAATCCATTTGTTGTTGTGGTTGAGATAATGCTGTTGTGGATGATGATGGTTGTTGTTGTTGATGTTGTTGTTGAGAATTATCATTATTTTCGTTGGCCAATTGTTGTATACTACTTTGACATTTTGATGATTTTAGCGATAATTCTTTTGATCCTATATTACGTACAGCACTACCTGGCACAATAGCATTTTGATAAGATTTCAAAGATTTTTGTGAACGATTAACATTATTATCGCCAATCGAATCAATAACATCATATTGACTATTATAACTATTTGTTAGGCTTGCTGGTTGTGAATAAGATGTTATAGGATGATCACTATGTTGTTGTTGTTGTTGTTGTTGTTGTTGTTGTTGTTGATTATGATGATCAAAATAACCATATGAACGTTGATATTGACTCATCATTGGTTCCTGTTTTACAGGTTTAGTATCAATCATTGGTAATTGCCATTGATATTGACGACTATATTCAGTTTGACGATTCATAGATGAATCAGTATTATTATTATTATCCATTTTATTATCGTTGATAATTTGTTGTTTCGATTTTGATTGATCAGAATCCAATTGATTATTATTATGGCCAACACCAAATTCTTTTGATAATGTCAACGTTTCTGGAACGAAACAACAACGAAAAAAAATTTTTTTTAGTCAAACGTATGAGTCATCTGAATGGTTTTAAATTTTTTTTTTTTGGGGCTTTTTCCTGAAACTGATTATTCAGTGTAAAATAACTCAAAAAAATAGGGATGGACACACTCAACACACACACACACATATACATAAACAATGGCATCATACAACAACGCAAATTATTATCAAAATCGAGACAATAAAAAAAAGAATCCGACCAGAATATTCTATGAACACAAAAAAGAAATTCTAGCAGCAATTTTCCCCTTTTTATGAAAGTAGTGGTATAGAGAATAATATTTTTTTGGGGTTCCAAATCGATCCATTTTTCTTTTTTGAATAGCTTTTCCTCTTATATAGAATTATTTTCTAGGAAGTCAATCAAGCATCATCATCATCATCATATAACTTTAGCGATTCCAAAATGCGCAACGAGAAAAAAAATTATATTTTTTTTTGGATTGGAGTTTGCGTAATTTTGGAATCGGAAATTTTCGTCTGCTGCTGCTGTTGGTTGTTGTGTGACACAACTAATGCTGCTGCTACTGATGTTACGCCTTTGAAAAATTAATTAAATTTTTTTTTTGAAAAGAAAGAATATGAAATTTTTCAATAAAACAAAGACAAAGATAATGATATTTATTTAATTAAACTAAATGTCAAATGATTTCAATTTTGAAAACAAAAAATTCACTTACCTGCTTTTGCTGTTGTTTGATTTTTTGTATTTGGTTGTTTATCAATAATAATCGATTGATTATCATTCCATAATTTATTTACAATCGATATTGGTGTTTTTGTTGTCGTTAACGGTTTATCATCAATGGGTTGATCAAATTTTGAATATCGTAAATTATGTTTATTATTATTATCAACAATGTCTATTGTTGGCGAAAGAATTTGATTAAATGTATCAAAACTATCGGCTAGATGGCGTGATATTGATGATTTTTTTGACCACAATGTTGAAGAATCGTTTTTTATCGAAGATGATGATGATGAAAAACGTTGTTGCTGTTGTTGATTTGTATTTGTATTATCAGCATTTGAAATACCAAATATCGACTATATTCGGAAATTCGGAAATTGAACAAAGTAAAAGAAATCAATTTTTTTTCAAACGACAACAACAACATAAAAATCAAAGTAAAAAAACAGGAGATCTTTTATTTAACTAATAATGAGAGAAAAAAAAAGTGATCAATGAATGTCAGATTGAAAAATGTAGTGTTAACGAGAAAAAAAAACGTAAAAAATTTCATCATCATCATCATGCCAATGATGATGACTTTGCTTTAAAAAGTTGAGGGTGTGTGTGTGTTCAGGTTGGATAATGATGATCCGAATAAATGAATTTTCAAAAACAAAAAATACAACGGAGGACGAAACAAAACCAAAACCAAGAAAAAATCCGAATTGTCATCGGATCAAAACAACAACATCGTGTGTGTGTGAGGATTAAAAGTTTAATTTTTTTTTTTGTAAGTTGGCTCAATTGTTTTCACCTGAAAAGACAATGTTTCTTTTTCTTTTCTTTTCTTTATAACAAAATGTATGTTACCTGTCGACAATGTTTTTTTTAGTCGTCATTGTTAGTTCTATTCATTCCCAATTGTAATTTAGTATTTTATATTTCATCATCATCATCATCATCATCATTTTAATAATCGTCCTTCGTTTTTTTTTTTAAAAAAAAGAAAAGAAAAGAAATAGTGTATAGTATCGACTGTTACTTTAGTGTGTATGTTTGTCATTTTTGATCTTCAAACTTGATTTGGTTTGTTGGCTTGCTGATTGTATATTGTATTTTACCTTTATCATTTATCCAATTCAATTCATTAGATGGAAAAAAACTATTTTTTTTTTCGCTAAAAATAACTATTTTTAATGATTTTTTTTTCTTTTGCAAAAAAAAAGGTTTTGATTCGATTGTTGTTGATCGAGATTTTGTAGAAAATCTCTTCAACAATAATAATGTCAATCAGCATAGAGTAGAAAAAAAATTGACATTTTTTTTTCTCTCGATACAAATCGATGACAGCGAATCTTTTTTACTTTTTTTTTTTTTTGATTTTTGACACTTGACAAACAAAAAGATTTATTATTATTATTATTATTATTGTTTTGACAAGCAAAAATTATTAGGATTGTCATTGTTTCAATGGATTGTAAGATTTTCGCTAATTTTGTTGTTTCAAAATGAATATGTTCGTTATTTTCACTAAATCATACATACCGATGATTGTTGAAGAATTGAAGCTGGACATTGTGCACGGCATAGATTCCACATGATTCTTGATTTTTTTTGTGAAACAAATTCGATGTTAACTATACACAAGCGACAAATTGTTTTAATATTTTTTTTCGATTGTAAACAATCAATTTATATTCGTTCAGGAAATTCATTCAGATCAATTCAGTTCAATTGGATTGATTGATTGATGTCCTTGTTGATTGACATAATAATAATTTTATTCATTTGAGTTTGGTTAACATTTGAAACAAAATAATTATGATGATGACCATGTAATATTAGTGAACCATTGACGAAAATCAAAAATACAATAGTAGAATCATTATCAGTTTGTTTTGTTGTAGTTGTTGTTGTCCAAATTTGGATTATTCCGAAACGGAAAATACAAAAACCATAATGAATTTGGCAATGAACCAGAAACAAAATACACCTGTATAATGTTTTTTTTATGACCACAAAAAAAAATCAAATTCAGTTTGTTTGTCAAACAGACAAACTATGCAAAAAATTCTATTCATTTAAGTCATAAAAGAAAATATCATTTTATAACGCATGACGTCCAAACCGCATATATACCCACACACACACAGTTTGTTGAAGGTTTGAATCGCGAAACCAGAGAATTTTATTTTATTTTTTTTTAATTTCACTGGTTTTTCCCTATATATATGAATCCGACGGTAATATTGATAAGCAATGATGATGAAAAAAAAGACCGCACTGCGTCAATATGAATTTCAATTATATTGATAAAAAAAACATATTGAATATTTGGAATGATAATCAAAAGAATTGAAATGAAATGAATTTTATTTAGTGAAAATTTGATTGATTGATTGATTTATTTCTTTTTTGTACATCATGAATGAATGAAAATGAATGAATGAATGAAAATAAATTATTGAGCTTCAATTGTTATTTAAAAATTTATATATGAAAAAATAAAGTAAGGAAACAGATGGATTAGGAATAAGGAAAGAAAAATTTGAATTAAAGATGGAAGCAACTTTATTAATGGAAGCAAAGAAGAAAAAAAAATTAACTATCGATAGTGAATAGAATGATCGATATAATAGCCATTGATATTATTAACAATAATGAACCGGATATTAATGAACGAGCACGTGCAACACGACAAGCTAATGTATCAAAACGTGATGGTTGTTGTTGTAACATATTAATATATTCAGCTTCCATAACCTGGCCATCAAAATAAGTAATATGATCATTGAATGGATATTCAAAACCTTGTTCACATTGACATTTATAACCACCGGGTTCAAATCTTCGGCCAAGTATTGGTACACAATATGATGAAAGACGATCACATTTATGTGTATTACGAAATGCATTAGGCATCTGATAATAACGATGATGAGAAAAATCTGTTGGATACATATAATTTAATTGTGCTGATTGTTGTGAATTTTTTGCCCAATCTAATGGATCACCTGTACCACATTGATTAATATCTAAATCATTTAATGGCATATCGACAATAACAAATCCTTGTAACTGTAAACGGCCACTAACTTTATCTTTATTAAAAAATGGTGCACCATAACTAATTAGCCAACGATTATGATAACCACCACAATCATAATATGGTGTTGACCATTGACCATTTACTAATGTAGCTGCTTTATATTGCAATGGATATTGATCATAACGTATTGTTGAATGACCTTCCGAATTATAACGAATTTCAATTTTGGCTGTAAATTCTTCCAATGAATTTTCATCCAATGATTTATAACGATCACGTAATAAACGATAAAGTTCACGTTGTCGATAATGATATGGACTTGTTGGTTCAAAACGTTCAAGATCATCGATAAAAAATTTTCGATCATTTCGTTGTAATCGATAAGCGTATGGAGCAAATCTACTTAAATTTGTTGAAAATTTTTCATTTTCAAATATAACACTAACACCATATAGTTGTCGATCACCGATTAATGTTGCCAATGTTTCGGCAATAACCTGATCTTTATTCAATGGACGATCAGGTACACGAAATTCAGCGAATGTTTGATTCGGATCAACAGTCTGAATGAATGCCGAAAGAAAATGTGCTAAACGTAATGCCATACGAGCTTCATTTTCGAATTGAATTTCTTTACCGAAACCAACATCACCACGTAATGTAAGATCATCACGTGAAAATCGATGACAATTATCTGGTCGTATTTGTTTCATGAATTGTTGTAATGTCCATGGATCTATACGTGCCGATTTTGTGGAATTTGTTTTCACACCGGTCAATGTTTCAGTTTTATGTATTAATTTTCGACGTTCAATTGGATCAATTGGTAATACATTTTGTGTACGTACAGCAACATAACCAATTTTTGAACATCGAAATGCTTTATCATATTCATTTTTTGTTGCACGTTCAATACGTTCACCTTTGAATGGTGTACGTATAGTTTTTGGTAAACGAAAACCTGGACGACAACGACATTGATAACCACCACGACGAAAACCATAACCATGTAATGGTTCACATTCGGTTGTACGATTATGACAACGTGATGTATCGGCAAAATAATTTGGTGATGGATTTCCTTCACCAATTGGACATTGATTAATATCAATACGTTCAAAATCTATTTCCATAACCGATGTTGCTACATACCTATTATCATTGATCGATTGAATAATTAATTGCATGTAAAAATAGCATTATTAAATTTAGAATAAAAACTTACATTGGAATTTCAATATGACGCCAACCAGTATGTCGTGGATAAATATCCGGTACTGGAACTGAAGCACCATATATCCATTTATTTGAACGTTTACAATCATAATATGGACGGAACCATTTTACTGGACCAGGTGGATCAGATGGTGCAGGTGGTCCATGCCATACAAATGTTTCATTTGTATGATTATTATGTGTAATTTGTACAGTATAGGTTGTTTTTGAATCATGTCTTCGTGTTGAATCGGGTAACCATGAATTATACCAATCATTAATACGATATTGTTCATTTGTATAATTATTTGAAACAGAATTATTTGGAATAGCACCTAGATCGGTTGCATATATTGTATTTAATGTTGATGTACGTTGTACATGGAACGGATCATTAAAATCATCGATACGAAATGCACGTGGTGCAAATAATGGCAATGTTTTGTTGAAAAAACCACGATATGATGGTGTGAATGCATGATTTGGTGCAAAATAAAATCCCGAAGCATTTATAAAACGATTTGAGGCAACATCGGCTATTGTTGATAGATAATAATACATTAGACCAGGTTCATCATTATCATTGGCTTTTTGTAGAATGAAACTATTTGAATGAATGAATAATTTTGGGTAAAAATGATAGAAAAATAACACAAATAAAGATTACCTTAGAAAGAAAGCACGTGAAAGGGCCATATTATGTATTTGTAATAGATTTGTACGATTTGGAAATATTGGATCGATACCTAGCCATTGTAAATTTGGTACATGTGTTACAGTTGAATGTGGTAAAAATAATCTATTTACATCGACAACTTTACAGCTATCTGGTGTTAATGAATCAATTTTATGTCGTATCTCATCAAATGTATCCGGTTTTTGCCAATCATATTGACCAGTAACGACAGGTATTCTAATTAATAATATCCATGACCATAATAATGTTATTATAGTGATGAACGGTAATAAGTTTTTAATGAAATTTGATGATGATGATGATGTTGATGATGATTTTGATGAAAATATTAATAATGTAAAGCTCTTCATCGTTTTTGTTATTATGATCTTCATTATGATGAATTGATTAGGCTTCAAGGGTTGGTTTTATTTTATTTTATTTTTTCGGAATCATAAAACCAATGATCAATGATCATTATCCATTATTTTGAACTGTATTCTGTTGATTGAAAAAAAACAATGAAACGAAAAACAAAATCACAAATGAATATATTACATGAATAAAAGAAATGTCAATAACATTTGTTGAAAATTCATTTTTACATCAAAATAAAATTACAAGGAAATGAAAAACCATACCCAACAACAATGGGGAAAAATTGATTTATTAATTTTTTGTCGATTCATTATAATCATTCATTATGAATCAGAAGAAAGTTCAAATCAATCAATAGTCATCTATCTGTTGCAAAGAATTTTCGGTTGAATTGAATTGAAAAAATTGGAAATCAAAAAAAAAGTATCAAAAAAAAAAATGTGCAACAGTTCAGCGGAAAAAAAACTATGAGCATTGAAATCTATGTCTGTGTGTATGTGTGTTTCAAACGAATATACACCGAGAATGGCCACATACTACTAAAACGTGGATAAGAAAAAAAAAACTCTCGCTTTACCACCACTACAACTATTCGATCTGAATGAATTGCTTACCTACCTACCTACCTACCAACCAACCACTAAATAATCATCAGCGACAAATATCCAATACAGGTAAAGTTTGTAATTTGTTTGATTATTTTTATTTTTATTTTCATTTCAATAGGCCGGGTTGGTGTTTTCACTTAATTTCAAAAAGAAAAAAAAATTGTTTGTTAGTTCATTGTCGTTGTCGTTTTGGATGTCGTAGTTCAGGTTTTTTTCAATGCAAATTTGACAATTCAAACGACGATGTTGCTAGGTAGGTTTTCTGGAGAATAAATGAATGAATGAATGAATGAATCTATCTTACCGTTTCTATTTTTTCTTCAATGCATTCAAGTTTGTGTGTGTGTGTTTGCCACGCCATAGTTTTTTTTTTTGTGTGTTCGTTTACCTGTGATGATGTAAACCTGAATTTTTGTTTTCCTCTGTGGTTGTTGATTATCTGGTTGTCGACGACGACGACGACGACAATGATGATGATGAAAAACTTTCTAACATCATCATCATCATCAAAAACAACAACAACAACAACAACGGTTGTGAATAGCAACAGGACTTTTTATTTATTTCTCCTAAAGATTCAATGTGGCTTTTACATTTTCAATTCACAATGAACATTGTATTATTTTACATTGGGAGAAGAAGGTGAAAAAAAGAATGCAAAGGAATTTGCCAAGCCTTATTTATTGAATGGTTGAATGGATAAAATTGTATGATAATGAATTGTTGGAAGGAGATGTTTGGCGTAATTTTTTTCTCTTTCATTGCAATAATTTTTGTTTCAATAGACCAAACACAAATATAACCAACACACATCAATCATCATGTTAAAGATTGGAACCAAAAGCCAACACCTCAAATACAATCATATACAAAAATGTCTCGTTTATTGTCATTAACTTTTTGTTTTTGACATTTAAACAAAAAAAATAATAATAATACATGTTCCTATTTTTTTTCTTTGGCTAATTGAATTTGAATGATGACATTTTTTTTTGAATCATTTGAGTTTTCATTTTTCCGGAACTTTTCTTGTTTGTTTGTTTGTTTTTTGATTCATCGACGCCATCTATCGTTTTGAATTGTTTTTTTCTGTTTGTTTGAATTTGAATTAATTTCATTTGCTGATTTGAAAAAACAAACAAACAAAACAAAACTTGTTGATAAATATTTATCTGAGCTAGATTTTCTTACAAAAATATAGAGAATTAATTACAGTTAATGAAAACCAAATGGATAAAATTTGAACAAAAACTGAGAAGCAAAAAAAAAAAAAAAATCATTAACATTGTTGAAAATTCATTTATTCACAGTTAGTAGTTTCTTTATTCATCATATATTCAAATATAGAATGGCGTGCGTGTGAAAAGAATGATTCACAATGGAAAAAAAGTCTCTGTATGTGTGTTCTGGACATGAAAAAAAACTCGAAGAATAATAATAAGTTGAGAAAAAAAAAGTTCAGCTTCATTTAGTCACCATCATCAACCAGAAAAAAGAAAAAGAAAGATAATAATGGTAATTCATTTGCAATCAATTGAATGAAAATCACTAGAGATTCATTCATTCATTCATTCATTCATTCGTTTCATATTACAGTCATTATTTTTTCGTTTCAACTTTCAGAATTTTTTCTTTTTCTTATAGAATCTTTATAGAAAAATTTTTCCAAAAGAATTTTCGAAAGCGAACAAAAAAAAATTCTTCATTATAATAGCCATTATTATCAATGATTTTTTTTGTGATAACCATAAAATTCAAAATTTCAAAATCTTTTAAGTGAATGAGTGATGAAAATGAGCCTGCTTTTTTTCGAGCAGATAAAAAGAAAATTTCCAATCTACTCATAGAAAAGTTCTCCCGGAATCGATAAACATTTATTAGCATTTTTTTTCTACTTATTTTTTTTTTATTCAATAAAACATCAATTTTCTTCAGTATTCAAGTCTTGTATCATCATCATCATCATTTTTTTTAATTTAAATAATTGAAAAAAAATTAGTGCACGTTTGATAATGAAAAGAAAAAATGTTCAAAAAGAAATTCTGTTTCAAAACCGAAATTCATTCAAAATTTGACAAATAATTTTTAAAACTTTTTCTCACCACTGATGTGATGAGATGACAAAAATTTTGTCATTAAATTCAATATGAACGGCAACAAAATTTATATTTAAAAAAAAATCCATAATTAAAAATTCTGTTTGTTATTTTCATGTTTGTTTTGAGCTTTTTGGAAAAAAATTTAACGAAATAAATGTTGTTGTTGTTGTTATTTTCCACGGTTGTCAGAAAAAAATTTCAGAAGAAAAAAAAACATTTCAAAATTTAAAACCTAATTATTCCATTAATTTGAAATCATCAACGCTAATAATATCAAAGTTTTTATCTTTCTCTCCCCCTTCTCTCTTTCGTTTTTTTTCAAGAGAAATCTTTTCAACTGGAACCAGGAAAACTATTCAAGTATTTTTTGTTGTTGTTGTTGTTGTTGTTGCTTGTTTGATGTCTACATCAAATGAAATGATGAACATGATGTTTTTATTTTTTATTTTTTTCAAAGGGAAGAATTTTCTTTCACATGAATTTCCTGATGCTAACGGAAAAGTTTATTTTTCATTTTCATTTTTTCCCTACTTGTTTCACATATTGATGTTTGAATTCTGATTAGGAAATCATTTTTTTTGGATTTTTTTTTCTTGTTGCTTAAATCAAATCAGCTTTTTTTCTACTTCTTCTCGAATAAAAATGATGAATGATGATAAATCGAGAGAGAAAAAGAAAATCCATTCGCACATAATTCCGAATCATTTGCAAATGTAATAAATTTTTTTTTGTTTTTTATTATACTTTCATCAGAATTTTCTTATGGGTTGACATCAGAAAAAATTGTTCCAACAAAAATTTCCAAAAATAAGCAATTTCTTACCATTTCTCCGAAGCAAATTCGTATTTTTTCCGTATTTTTCGTTGTTGGTGATGATGAAAAACCGCAAAAAAATGAAATAGTGATTAATTAAATTAATTACTTGATTGAATTATTTCTCGAATGGCATGCCTACGCACACAAAGATTTTTTTTTTCTCTCGGAAAGAATTCAATTTTTGAACATAGCAGCATCATTGTCGAAAAAACGTGCACACACACATTTTAAATGAAAAATTTTTTAGTGTTCAAAGAAAATTTATTAATAAAATAAACAAAAAAAAATTTTGGCACGAAAAAACACTTGAAATTCAATGTTGTTGAAGCACAAATTGAAATCAATGACGATCGATCCAATGTGATACAGTGACAACAACAACAACAACAACTGACTGAACAACCGAATGTTTTTTTGGTGTTTGATCAAATAGAAAAACAACATAGAATTTCAGAATATTTTTTTTCTATTTATTGAATGATCTGTGTGCATGTGCATGTTATGTTAGTTATTTAGTTAAACCATTATGGAATTTGATATAAGCGCAGAATCAATTTCGTTTCGTTTTTTTCAACGAATATTCTCTCTCTTCTTTTTAACTTTATATTATAATAAATTCTTTCTTTCTTTTTTTTTGTTCACTTATTGAATTGTATTGAATTTACATCAATCATCATCATAATAACACTAAATAACTGTTTCCTTTTATTCCTAAAGTTACCATGAATAAAGTTTTACAGAAAAGAGATTAAAATGTTTAAGTTAATGTTATAGAATTTGATTATCATATGGTTTATGTTGCAAATAAATTCTGTAAAGTTTCTATCAATTTTCAAAATAAAGATACAACTTATTGACTTTGGATAAACTAAAGATTCTAAAATTTCCAATCAAATCTCAAATACGAATTTTTCCTATTTATTTTCTGTTTTGGCTTGAATTTTTGTTTCCGTTTTGAATCAGAATTCTGTTTTGTTGTTCAATTTTGTTACATTTACATTCAAAAAGAGAAACTAACTAACCAACTAAGTTGAGCATCAATGAATTTCAACTTGGCTTTTGTTCAATAAAATTCGTTTAATCAGTTCAATGATTTTGTCGAAACAAGACAAACAAACAAACAAAACATCGAAACATCAAACGTAAATATAGAATCTGTTTCACATCCAATGTTTTGATCATTTGATTTATCAATGAATTTCCTTTTTTTTTCTGAATTCTCTTTTGTATCGAATTGTGATGATGATGGATAATATTTTTTGGTTGGAAAACATTTGAATTTTGGAAATTTGAATTTAAATTTTGTTTTTCAAACGAAAAAAATAAAATCCCTCGGGTATAAATCGGGATGAATGAAATTTTTTCGCTACAAACTTCAAACAGAAAAAATTGACAAACAAACAAACAAAATGATAACAAAACATTATTGATGGAAAAGAAAAGTTGAAAAATACAAACAAGTTTTTTTAAAACCGATCAAAAGAATTGGCATCTAAAATCTAGAATTACAAACTTTGTTTTTTTGTTGTTGAAATTCTTGAAAACGATCCATCAAAAAAACAAAACAAAACGAAAATCTTGGCCATTCCAAAATTTGAATTGTGTTAATATTATTTAAATGATTGATTGATTGATACAATCTTTTCAGGGAGGAAAATGAAAACTCTCAGATTCTATTTCTGAACATGATGTGAAACATCATACAGCAAAACAAAATAAGAATTGTTAAACAAAACAATCATATAATATTTAATAATAAATGTTTGTTTGTTTGTTTGTTCAATGTTCCATGATGATGATGATGATGATGATGATAAAATCAGAATTTTGGAAAATAAATGTGTTTTTTTTTTACACCAGACACCGACTAATAATGATTATGATTATGATTTTCATCACCATCATCATCATCATTATTATTATTATTAAACTTGAAATGATAATGATTTTTATTATTGTTATTATTTTTCATTATTATCTGCTTCATTCTACTGTTGTTGTTGTTGCTAAATCTCATCATCATTTTCGACTTTAAACAACAACAACAACAATAAGAATCATAATCATAATTTTCTTGTTTCCAGTTTCCTTGCAATTGAATATTGAAAATATAAATATTATTATTATTCGTTATTTTTTTCATATATAAATTATGAAACATGTTTTCACTGAATGAATGACTGAATAACCGTGAAAAGGAAAAAATATTTTTGTTGAAGAAATGGGATTATTAATGTTTTTTTTTTGTTTGTTTGTTGTTGTTGTTGTTGTTTTGTGTTATATTACGTAAAACGTAACTTAACAACAAAACAATTATGATGATATTTCACATGTTTTATTGTTTTTTTGTTTTGATTTTTTTTTCTCCTATTATTATCCGGTTTTTTTTGGGGGGGGGATATTACTTGAAATTGATCATTAATCATTTGTAAATAAACAAACAAACAAAATATGATGTTTGTTTTTTGGTGATTCGATAGATTTTGTTGGGTATCGGATTTTTTTGCCTGATTTGACAGCAGTAAAAAAAGGTCAAAATTATTTATTTATTTATTTCTGATTGTGATTTGAAGCAAAATATCCGTCAAACAGGAAAAATCAGTTTTTCACGAAACATCTTTTTTTTGAAATAAAATTGATTTTTTGGTGGGGAATTTTGTTCTGCTAATTTGAGAATGCTTTACGGAATTTTTTTCCTCTACAACTTACACAACATTTTTTTCCCGATTGAAATTTAATGCAGAAAAATTCTTTATTTTTGTCATCAAAACAACAAAAAAAAGTTTTTTACCATCATGAATTATTGATGAGATAAAGAATGAAAAGACAAATTTTTTTTTTTAAAAAGAAAGAAAATTTACAAAAATTTTCTTGTCATCATCATTCTATAGAATTAATTCAACTTTTTCAGGGAAAAAGACCGAAACGAAAAGAAATTGTTTGTTAACGGGGAAAAAAACGAAAGAGAAAACGAACGATTCTAATCAATTTTCAATTGTAAGGTAAAAACAATACCAGAAAAAAAACGATTCTCCGTTGTTTCGAGATTCGTTTTTTTTTCAATTTGGAACATGTGATGTTCGAATCGAAAAGGAAAAAAAAGGAAAACAACGACCATAATAATAGTGCTCATCGTCATCATCGGAGAATTGAAAACTTTTTTTTCAGAATGGAAAATAATAATAATAATAATAATAATATCCAAGTACAACAACCAACAGAGAAACAAAAAAAAAACAATGATCATTATTGATTTTTTTTTTTGTTTGGTTTGTTTGGTTCGATTCAACCCAAAAAAAAAAAACTTAATGTCATATCAATTTTGTTTTCGGGTTTTTCAATTCAATTTGATTTGATTTGAACAAAAATTTTGTTTTTCTTTGAACAAAAAAAGAAGAATTCAATTAGGATTCTATCATCATTTCTTGGTTCTATTTTAGCAGGAAAAAAAATAAAGAGTTTTCTACAGTAACAATGTGATGTATTGTTGTATTGTTGTAGGTGGCCATAATCATGAAAAATGGCCCACAAAAAACAAAACAAAAAAAAAACAAAATTACGGTTAAACAAATAGAGAAAGAAAAAAAAGATGTCCATTTTTAATTAAGATGGATAAATTTAATTATTAAACAAAAAAAAAACAAAGAACAACAGAAAAGTCAAGACAAATAATCCAGAAAAACGAAGAAGAAGAAGAATAAGAAGAATTTTTTTCGACAAAATGGATGACAAATTTTTTTCGCCTTGCAATTTCCAAGTTCAACAGCTGTTGAAAATTGATTTCATGCTGTAGTCGTTAATGTGTGACAAATGAAAATGGGAAACAAAATTCTAAAGAAAAATAACATTCAAGAAATGAAATTCCTTAAGAATTCTTTTCTGTTTATATGGCAAATTGCATTTTTTTTCTATTCATCTTTTTTTTTTTTTTTTTGATTGAATGCAATGAAAGGAATAGAAAAAAAAATCATTTTCATTCCAGTTGTTACATCAAAGAATTCAAATTCCAACAAAAAAAAACCCATTACATTTTGACCATCATCATCATCATCAACATCATCATTATTCTTGGTTGTACAACGCCATCTTTTATCAAATGAAATTAATAATGTAAATTCAATTTGTTTTCAGTTTTCAATACGAAACCGATAGATGTCGTACGTTTGTTTGAAAAGAACCAAAATTTTTCTAAATTGTTTTTTTGGGATGTTAGTTTTTCGTTTGAAAATTAACAGAATTCAATCAATCGATTCAATGACCTATTATCATTAACAAAATATGAACCACTTGAAAAAAATAAATAAATAAATTCAATATTCAAGGTTTTTTTTTGTATTAATTAAAAATAAAAAACAGAAAAATCAAATGAAAATATCATCAGTATAAGGTCAACAACAATAACAGTAAGTGTATTTTTTAAAATGAATGTAAATTGATTCAATAACCAACAATTTCTCTGTGTGAATAATTTGATAATGTTCCAGGAATAACAACAACAACAACAACAACAACAACATTCATTTAAATATGGTCAAATCATTGATTGAAAGAATTTCCTATGAGAATAATTTAATTTGGCCATCAAATTATTATCATAAGAAAACAACAACAACAACAACAAAAAATAAATATCATTTTTGGTGAAAATCTAAATAAAATCATCATCATCATCATTCAATGACATTGACATCCATCATGTCTTATTTTGTTTTTCTTGAGGAAAAAAACAACAACAACAACAACAAAAATGATCTGAATTCTCAAACAAATCCAATTTGAATTTTCAATTTTCAATTTTCAATCCAATTTCCAACAATCTTTAAATCCGAATGACCGCCAACAATGGAAAACAAATGAAAATCATTGATTTTTTTTTTTGGATGATGATAAACAACAAACAGACAAAACAAACAAAATATCTATAAATTAAAATCATTTTAATTTAAGGGAAAAAAAGGATGGAAATAAATTTATAATGGAAAATAAATAAAGAAATTTGTTTTTTTTTGTTTGATCCACATTCTCATATCATGATATATTTTGTCATTTTCACATTTGTTGTTGCAGTTGCTGTTGTTGTTGTTGTCATTAAAGCTAAATGATAATAATATTAATTGTTAGAGCAACAACAACAACAACAACAAAATTACAGGTAATTTTTTGTTGTTACGGATTTTTGATTAAAAAAAAATAAGAGGATATACATAGAGAAATAAAATGTTCAATAAACAACCACACACAACAAGTGGATTGTATGATGATTAAAGATGATTATCAAAAAAAAAAAGAAAAAAAATGTCAAGATGATGATTGTCGTCTTTAGTAATTGATGATGATGATGATTATCTTTTCCATTTAAAACTTGTTGTTTTTTTTAGATATTACTTTTTGGTTTTAAGGAAAAAGAAAACAAGACAACAACAACAATAATTTATTATCAAGTATGTCACCTTAATTTTTTTGTTTCTTGTTGTTGTTTTGAATGGATATCATATATTAATATCCTGATTGATTGAATGATATTTAAGTATTTCCCCTGTAGTCTATGCTGTATGTATATTTGTATATGTCCAATATAAATTGATCGGATCAAAAAAATAAAAAACAAATTTGAAATTGTAACGATAAAATTTTGAATTTTTTTACAAATCATTATTGTCTTTGTATCGTTATTTTTGTAATTTCCAAAATAAAAAACTTTGTGTTTTTTTTTTCTTTGGTTTTCAATTTCTGGATAACACTGGATAGATGATGATAATGATTGTCACCAATCAATTAATCAATCGATTGATCGATTGACAAAATAAAAATTTAATTGATTTGATCATCATAAAAAAAATACATTGATTTTTTTTTCGTTATCAATTTTTGAATTTGGATTCCGTTGATTGATTGATTCTATTTTTATCGGAAGAGATTGATATAGAGAGAGAGAGAAAGTAACAGAAATAAAATAATGCTGACAATGTTATTTTTTTTCCTTCAAATATGATCATCATCATCATTATCATCATTATTGATCAACAGTGATCGAAATTAATCCTTTTTTTTCAACACCAACAACAACAACCAAACATTAATATTTTGAACTGAATTACGGAAAAGTCATTTAACCAGTAATTTTTCAATTGTGTAAAAATTTTGAAAATCAAAATGAATGAAAAAATGATAATAACAAATTGACTGCCATTCTTTTTTTTTTTTTTTGGTTTTACAAAAATATCATCATTTTATTTATTGTCATCGATATTATCGAACCAGAAAAAAATATACTGATTATCATTTACTGTTTATTATCATTATCATCATCAATAGTGCAACAAACAAAAAAGAAAAAATGCTGGCATAGTCTAGTTCTGTCGATGATTATGATTATGATGATGATGATAATTATTAATTACGACAATGTCAATGATGGTATGATTTTTTTTAAACAACAAAAATTTTTTTTCCTTGATTTTCGATGTTAACAACAACAACAAAAAACAAAAAACAAAATTGGGAATGAGAATCAAATATTCATCATATAGCCAGCATATTTTTTTTCCAAAAGAATTTTTTAGACTGAAAAAAAAATTGAAAATTCTTTTCGAAAATCCGTTTTGTTTTGTTTTTTGTTTTGTTTTTGTTTCATTTTAATTGAAAACAAAAACAAAAACATTCATTGAAATCCAATGAAACCATTGAAATGATATTCGAATTGAATTGATTTTCTACAAAACAAAAATTCTTGTTTTTTTCATTGAACAAGAAGAAATATAGAAAAAAAATTCGATATATTTTTCGGAAATTAAACAAAAAAAAAGAAAATTCCTTGGAAAATTTCTCTGTATCATATCAATCATTCTAATCTTTTTTTTTCATTTGCTCTTTAAAACATTATGAACCGGAAAAATTCTACAAAAAAAAAAAAAAAATCAGTTACCTTTAAATCTACAAAATAGGTAACCAAAAACATCATTTTTCACCCATTTCAAGACAAAGCTAAAAAAGACCAAAAAAACAAACAAAACAAAACCAAACCAAACAAAAAAAAATTGTTCCAATATTTGGATCAATCAAACACCAACATATTATACACACACACATAAAAAGATGGATGGACACAATCCAATACATACATACAAAGACGCGCGCGCGTAACATGTGCCCATCAAATTCATTAACTTAAAATATTTATCTGTAATGTAATAATATATTGCGCCTGTGTAACCAAAAAAACCAAAACCAAAAAAAAGCTTTATGGTGGTTGTTGTTCAATGTATATAAAAGGAAGTATATGGATGAATGAATGAATGAATGGATGTGTGTAATATGTTGTATTGAATCCTAACTGATCAAATAAGGATAGGGATATATGATGATTAAAATATGTTATAAAAATATATTGTATAGTTTAATATTATCTCACATACTACTTGTAGCGGCTATAAAAATGAAAATAATAATGGATAATATTTATTTTGTCTGATACACAAAGTGATGTTCTGACTATTGGCATTCAATCGTATTCATTGCATTCATTTTCATTGATTCTACATTGATTGAGCTCAATACATACATACATACACACAATATATCACTATAGTAAAAAAAAATATATAAATTCTCTATTCATGATATCCAAAAAAAAAAACCAAATAATACTGACTAACATCATTTTGAACTGAATTTTTTTTTTTGTTTCGTCAATGGTGGTTGCTGCTGTCTGTTGTTCAAATGTTTGTGTGTGTGTGTATGTACATTGCATGTTATAATATCATATCCAAAATATCCAATATCATCATCATTATCATCATTATCAACACCGAGAAAACTAAAGATATTTTCAATAAATAACCAAACAAAAAAAAATCTATATTGCATTTTATATGCAATATATGCGCGTGTATTTACTATTTATATAATATGTGCAACAGTATCTTTTTTCTACTTTTTTTTCAAATAAAAGAGAGAGAGAGAGTGAGAGAGTATAGTGATCTGCAAAGAAAAAAATAGCATCTGAAGATTCTGTTAAACGCAGCACGCAGATACGCAACACACACACACACAAACCGACAAGAAGCAAAACCAGTCATTCATTCATTCATTTTGTAGATGGATGATTCAATCATTCAGTGTTTTTAGCTTTTAGTTTAGAGTTAGAGTTAGTTTGGATACATTGAGAATGTAGCCAAAACATTTTTACTTTTGATTCTTGTTTTTTTTTTGGTTTAATTTTTTTTTTTTTTGAAAAAATATTTGGCGGTAGAATTTTCGGTGTTTTGTTTTTGAATTTTTTTATCAGAAAAAATTACATTTTGTCCCTCGTGTGATCATCATCATGTTAAATGTGTGTGTGTGTATGTTTTGTAGTGATGTTTTCAAAATTGACATTTGAAAAAATTTTCAATTTCCTCATCATTTGAAATTGTGTAAAAAACGAATTTGGATTAAGTTTTTGGTTTTTTGTTTGATGAAAAAATCTTGTTTATTGATTTTTTTTCTGGGTGCTATGTGTGTTGACATTTGTTGTATTTTGGTGTCAACCGTAGCCGTGGATTGACAGCCCAAACCTAAAACATTAATTTCGTCATAATTATCAACATTTTATTTTATTTACGATGAAAAAAAAATGTTAAACGAACAAATCGAAACATAAAATATTCAAATGAATTAACAAACTAAATGAATGAAAATATCAATAACAACAACAACAACAATAAATCATCCGGATAAAATTGAACAGATTTTTCATTCACTTTCACATCAATGTGAATCGATCAATGACCGGAACATTATTTTTCTTTTTTTGTTTCATTTGTTTTGTTTTTCTTTGAAATATCTAACAAAACCGAAATTTTGTTAAATTGAAAAATTGTTTGTTTTATTTGTTGTTGTTGTTGTTTGGTTGGATTGGGAATCCAGGACGTTATATCATTATCATTAACAAAAAATTTTCAACTATTGTCGTCTTGGTAGTTTTTATTATTATTGGTAACCAGATTGAAAAAACAAAAAAAAACACTAATTTTTGAAATGTTCGAAGAAAAAATCCAATTATCTTTCTTTTTTGTACTATGGTAACATTCGTTTTTTGTTTCCTACTCGAATGATGTTTATATGTGTGTGTGTGTGTGTGACCTATGATTTTTGTTTGTTGTTTGTTGGAAATTTGCATCTTCCATTCCATATGCATATGACATTTGACATTTTTGATTTTTTTTTCTCGGAAATTTGAACCCAATATTGTTATTGTCAAAACTGAATGAATTATCATTATCAGCAACACAGGAAAATTATTACAAATAAAAAAAATATTACAACAAAATTATTATTATCATCATTATCATCAACGGTTTCTTTATTGTCATCATCATCATAATTGTGTGGTCATCATTAAATAGAAAGAATATATAGAAAATATAATTATAACAACAAAAAAAAATGGCTGCAACATCGATATTAATTGATGATTCAAATGGTTCTGTTATTGAAATTTGGGATCGTTTAAATTATATTATCAATACAAATGATCATCATCATGGTAAATTAATTATTTTGATTTTTGATTTTTATTTCGATTTTTCTTTTATTCATTTATAAATTAAAAATTTACTTCTTTTTTTTTTGTAATAATTTTCCAGATCAAAATCCATTTGTTGTAAACAATAACAACAACAATATTCAAATCAATGATGATGATAATATTAGTAATGATAGTGGTGATTGTAATAATGATTCATTTTTAATAAATAAAAATATTTGTTGTAATAATATTAATAATAATAATAATATCGATATTGAATGTTCAATTGAAGAATTACTTAATGGTAATAATAATAATGAAAATAATAATAATAATAATAATAATGATAATAATGATGAAACAATTGACAATGAATTAGTAAAAATGATTGAAAATGTTGATTCATTATTGAAACCATCAAATCCGGATGATGACCATAAAGGTGATGATAATGATAATGATAATGGCAATGATAATAAAGATGATAAAATTGTCAATGAAAAATGTCATCATCATCATTCAACAATATTACAACGGCAGCAACAACAATGTTCAGTGCCAATAACTTCTGGAACAAAAGCAACAACAACACCGAAAATGACAATGAAAAATGCAACAAAAAAAACACAAACAAATATTACTTATAAATGTATTGATACACTTAAACGTGCATATAATGAAGAAAAACGTTGTATTGAAGAATTATTGAGCGGAAATCCGCCTGTTTTATCCACAACAACAACATCGACAATAGAAACGATTATTGGAACAAATTGTTCGATGAATAATGAATCAAATATTGATCATAATAATGATAATGATAATGGTCAAACAACAAGTACGGCAAATAAAATAAACGATAATGTTGATGATGATGATGATGATGATATGATTTTCGATACATTGGTTCCAGGTAAGTTTGAATTTTCCATGTATATTCATATGAGAAACTTTTCGGAAATTTTTCTTTTTCCTTTTTTTTTGATATTGAAAATTGATGATCAAAAAACAAAAAAGTATATCCAATTTCAAATTAAATCTATGTTCGTGCTTAGATTCATTCATTATTTTATTTTTTTGAAAATTCATCATTTTTTTCGGGGGAAAATTTATCACTAATTTTTTTTCCTGATAATCTTTCTCAAAAACTCTTTAACTTGATCATCATTAATCAGATATAAAAATCAATATGAAAATATTTTAAAAAATATGGAAATTGAACCATAAAAAATTTTTCAATCAATTCATCAAGCACGTTTTTTTTATTGATAATGATTATTTGATATTTCAATAGTTTGTTTGGCTATATTTCAATTGCTTTTCTTCATTCATTCATTCATTCATTTATTCATTCAAAAAACAAGTGAAATATCATCACGATTTGATTTGATTAAATATATAAATGTTATTTGAATGTTATAACTAATTAACATGGTGTTTAACCATTGATTTGATTAAAAAATTTTCAGTTTTTTCCTATTTATCATTCCATTTTATTGATTGATTGATTGATTTTTACAATGTGATGAGTTTTTGTTTGAAAAAAACATGTCATGTTTGACATTTTTTTCAAACAAAAATTCAAATGTAGAATTTATTCCAATTAGTTACTTGTTTTCAACGGAAAACTTTTTTCCATTGAATGAATATACAAAGTATTTGAAATGGTGAAACTTTTCTTTCGATTATTTTATTTTTTTCATATCTTAAAATCATCATAATTCATATTTTAAGGTTTTGATTTTCAATCTTGTTCATCGACATTTTCCTTGTGTTTCAATATTGAAAATCACTTGAGACTTTTTTTTTTTTTGTTCATAGGAACAAACTTATTTTTATAATTACTTTTTTTTTAGTATCTTACTTTCTTTGTAAAGAATACTTTACAGAAAAAAAAGAAATTTACCCAGTAACTAACTCTTGTAGAGAAGTGAAAGTGAAACGAAAAAAACTTGAATATATTTTTTGATATTTAAAAGTTTTCATCTATCTATTCATCAGAATATTATAATTAGAATAAAAATAGTTTCAGGGAAAGAATTTTTCTGTTTTGTTTTGTTTTGAAAATTCCTTTTTCACCTTGACCATTTCCTTTAGTTACATTTCATTTGTTGTTTTTTCCAAAAAAAAAGTTTCTCGAAAATTTTCTTTTGAGTACATAAGTCTTATTGTATTTTGCTCGTTTTGCAAATTCTTTTTTTTTCAATTAAAACAAAAAATTTCTGTCCACTTTTTCATTTTTTTTTCTCATCTTCTCGAGTGATGTCTTTAGTGTTTTTCTTTAGTTAGTATGATGAGCTTTCCAGAAAAAACAAAACAAAGAAAAACAAACATCTTATCATCAATAAATGAATATTGTCTGTGTTTGTTAAGCAATTTTTATCCAATTCTCTCTCACACACATATTGTTTTAACAGACAAGGGGAAAAACCCATTACATCCAAAAAAATGTGGAAAGAGAAAGAAAAATAAAAGAGTCAAGACAATAACCAGAAAAAAAATTTGGTCATTATGGAATGAATGAGTGAGTGAGAAGAAAAAAAAGAAAGAAAAAACCAGAAATAAGATATAGCCAGAAATTGGCATTTTCTTTAATCCACATAAAACACCCAATATAAAACACTTCAAATTGGATCAGAAATTAGTCTAGATATCTGAATCAAGATATTGTGCATTGTGTGTGTTGTGAGCATTGAGCCAAATTGTTGCAAATAAATTTGATCGATTAAATTGGATTGATAAAACAGATCGTTTGTTTGTTGAATCAACAGCCAAAAACTATGACACATTTTATTTGCTTGTTTGTTTGTTTGCCTCATCATCATCATTTATCATTGATTGATCAATAATCAATCAATCCAATCGAATCGGAATTGATAAAATATCAATTGAATTCTTTTGAACAGAAAAACATTGTTACTATTTTCACAAATTTTTAAGCAAAAATCTTTTTTTGCGATCAAAAAAAATGAGTTCAACAAGTTTTTTTTTGTAAAAAAATATGTCCATCAACCGATCGATCGATTGATTGATTGATTGACTGATTGATTTATAGAATGAAATTACCTAGAATGGTTTTTTTTATTATAAAGCCTTTTGTTCAAGTGCAATTCTTTCACCTTTTTTTAAAATTTATTTACACATCCTAATTTGAATTTGATTACAATGTAATCTTTTCTTTTTATTCTGAATGGTGAATAAACAAGATGGAAAAAGCCATTTTTTTTTGTTGAAACAATGTTTAAACAAGGTGAAATAAAATTCACGATTTTTTTTCTACTTTTAAAAAAGGAAAAAAAAGTATATGTCTGGTCACTTTTTTTTAGAAAAATAAGAAACAGTGAAAGTAATTTGATTTTTAGCCATTGAATTGATGTGAACTGATGATGATGATGGTCATCATCATCATTTTTTTAAGCTTTTTTTTCTGTGAAAAAGTGGGAAGAAATGATGGTAAAATACCGGTTACAACATTCAATAGATCTGTATGATCTGATCTGATCTGGTCGCCATATTATCCAATGAAATTTGAAAGACACTTGAATAATTTTTTTGAAAAACAAATTGAATGAGAATTGTAAAAAAAAGTGAAGAAGCTAGTCATTCGAGTTTTTTTCTTTTGCTCTTCGCATTTATTCATTACCATCATCATCACCATTATGGTTTTGTGATGTAAAATTCTTTTTTTTCCTATGTTATTGATGGACAGCATGTTTATTTGTTAGCCGGCCGGCTTTTTTTTTCGCTCAATAAATTTATTCATTTCATTCGTTTGACTCTATTGACCTCTATATCAAATAATGAAAAAAAAAGAAAGAAAAAAGAAATTACATAACCCA
Source organism: Dermatophagoides pteronyssinus (assembly GCF_027571235.1). Lineage (NCBI taxonomy): Eukaryota > Metazoa > Arthropoda > Arachnida > Sarcoptiformes > Pyroglyphidae > Dermatophagoides > Dermatophagoides pteronyssinus. Next base: position 186,529 of record NW_027461554.1, on the reverse strand, counting down.
GCCAGCATAATTTTTGTTATGTGAAATTTTTTTTATATATCTGGTTTGCATGGTTTAATGCTGTATGGTTGGTTGGTTGGTTAGTTGATTTGAATTTTTTTTCTTCAATTTTCCATTTGTTAATTTGAAAAAATTTTCATGTTTAACTAGTTTGAATTTTTTTTCTTTGCTCAACTTTGACCTTTGTCCTTCACATTGACCGATCATGATTATTAATTGAATGATTTTCGTTTTATTTAAACAAGTTTTTCAATTTAATCCGAAAGAATTTTTCGTTTGTTGAAAATTTAAATTCAAACAAGAAGAAAAAAAAATGGAAAAGGAATTCTTGATTTTTTCATTTTAAAGTTTTCCATTTCAAAAAAAAATCAATTGAATCACAATGAACACGTGTTCTCTCTCTTTATAATCTGATACAAATCTGTTTGAAAAGCAATAAATTTTCAATTCAATTCAAAAGAAAAATTGAATAATTCTTGATTAACTCATGATTTTTTTTTTTGAAATTGAAATTAAAAATCATTATTATTATTAAGATTGAAAAAAAATCGATTAAAAATTCCAGAAAAGAAAAAAAAAACGTAATTGTTATCAATATGATATTAATATAACAAACAAGAGTTTCTTAGTTTAAAAAAAAAAATTATTATTCAAAATGGTTGAGTGGGGTGATTGAAAGTAGAAAAAAAAATTGCGTAGAAATTGCAACTACGTAAACACGTTATTTTATCAAAAATGATCAAAATGATCTTTTTTTTCTTTCTTTCTTGGCTGCAACGTGCAAAAGGTTTGAAATCAATCAATATCCAAAAGTAACAGAAAAAGATAGCATTATTTTTTTGGGGATTTTTTCTAATGAAATTATGACATTTTTTTTCGTTTTCATTGGTCGTACCGAAATGTATTGTGTCTGGATTGAGTTGTTTGTTAAGTGTATTTGTGCTATGCAGGTTGATGATGATCGATGGATAATTTTTTTTTAATTTTTCCATGGAATTTCAAATCATAATCTCATTTTCTCACTAAATGTGTTTGATTTTAATCTTTTTTTTTATTAAAAAAATTTCACAATTTTTAAATTTTTATTTCTGTTTGTTTCAAGTGCTAAAAGCCAGGTAATCATCATTATCAATATTATAAAAATGGCGACAATCAAATTTTGCATTAATTTTTTTTCTTTCTTTGAAAGATTTCAATCTTTGTGAATATATAATAATGATCATGATGATGTTGGTGGTAATGATAATGATGGTGGTTTAGTTTCAACAGGTAACCAACAAAAAAAAATGACCATGAAAATTTTGAATGCTCCTCTTGAAATTCTGTCTCAATTTAATCGTTATTGATTGAATGAATGATTGACTGACTTAAATCGAATGATCATTAATCGACTGTCTTACATCATGGATTTTTTTTGGAATTTCGCTTGAAATTATTAGAAAATTTCCGTAAACATTTCCCAAACAGTAAAAGATTTTCTAGAAAAATTTTCGGCTTTAAAAATTCACTAGATTGTAATTTGATACATATATCACATGCTTGTGTATGATCACATTTTCATTTCCCCCCCCCAATATTTCGATTCGACTAGAATTCTATACTTTTTTGATGTCAATTTGCGTGTGTGTGTGTGTGTATGCACATATAACCCATTTGTGTTTTTTTTTTTTGCTGAAATTTATGATGATGATGATAAACAAAAAGAAAATAAATTTAAATTTTAAATTTAAAGATTGACATGATGCTTGAAAGTAATATATAAAAAAACTGTAAAGAATTTCGTTTTTATCTTTCGTTGCGCAACAAGCCAATCAAGGAATTGATGCGCAAGTTTTTTTTACGCAAAGCATTTAAGATTATGCTAATTATTATGTAATTCTTTGCTTTCGATTCAAAAAAAAACAAACTAAAATTTATTCACATTTACTTTTTTATCAGGAAATTTTCCTTTAAAAAAAACAGAAAATCAATGAATTTTACATTTATTAACTCTCAGCGTTTTTATTTACTTGAATTTCAACATAAAAAACTAAGTAATGTTGAAGATTCTTTGAAATAAACTGGTCAATTTATGATCTTCTTGGAATCGATAGATCAATTATTGATTGATTTTGATGTTTTTTTTCTGATGATTTAAAATGTTTTTTTTTCTCTCTTAATCATCCATTATGGAAATTCTTTTGAAATGTCAATAAATAAAAAAAACAAAATTTAAATTTTAAAAACAAAATTTTGTTTTTTTTTTTATTTTCGGTTCAACCTGAAAAAAATAGATATCATTAGATATTTATTTATGATGTTTGGAATTTGATTATCAAATTTTTTCTCTAATGGGGGAATGAATATATGTGATCATCATCATTTTTCTTTCTAGAATCAATTATTTTTGCACTGGAAATACAAAAACTATGAAATGAAATTGAGAATCATGTTTTAATATCCAGGCAAAACAAAAAAAAAATTTATTTATTTTTCTCAAATTTCATATCGAAACAAATATCATCACAGTTGAACGCCATCTAGCATCAAATCATTGAAATTGATTTTTGTTTTTTTTGATCATTATAAATTACACGATAATTTGTTGTCATTTGTTTGTTTGTTTGGATTTTTTTTTTTTTGGTATCACCATCCATTAAAAAGGATTAGATTTCTATCGAAAATATATATATTCTTCTGGACCGGACCACCAAATCACATTATTCCACTAAATCATTTGGTCAACAAAAATATGATTTTTTTATTTTTTTCTCGAATAGTTATTATTATTTTTCATGAAAGTGAAAATTAATTAGCGAGAAAATTTAGCGCCTTTTTTTTATTTGATGATGAAAAACCATTATATCGATTCCGATATATATAATCGAAATTGTTGATGATGGTGTTTGATATATAATTCATATAATTTTCATTCTTTTCACTTTCATTCTGGGAAAATTAATTGATCTGAACAGAATCTTTATCCGGAAATTTCCAAAAAACAAAATACAAATGCAAACAAAAAATCACATTCAGTTTTCAGTGGAATACAAGATCCATTTATCGACAAAAGTTAGGTAATAATTTCTACAACAACAACAACAACAAAAAAAATTCTTGTTGTCAATGTAAAAAAATGAATAGAATGTATGAAATGAATTGACAAAAATTATGTATGCTTTTCTTTTTTTTCTTGAAAATTTGAAAATATTTTTGCAAAATCTTTCATTCTTCTTGTATGTGTTCAACATTTGAAAATCCGATTTCATTTTTCTTATATTATTATGAAGAGAAAAAAAAATCGGTTGGCTAAAAATTGAAATTGATTATCATCATATTTGTATCCAGATTTCTCTCTCTCTCTCTCCCACTTGTCCACTGGTGGGCTAAAATTCTTATTATTTCCAAAAACTTTTCTCACATTTAATTCCATTTTGAAATTCCATTTTGCTTCTCTCTTCAATGATGATCATTATATTCAATATTTTTTTTTTTGTTGTCATACACCACTCAATATAACATTGATTGAGGATTTTCTTCTTTTTTTTTCCGATATCATTTTTATATTCACTATAGTCGTTTTCGTCATTAAATTGTTGCAAATTTAACGGGACAAAAAAAAATTTTTAATTCTATGATGGATGAAAATAGAAAGAATTGGTAAGAGAGAGAGAGAGAGAGAGAGAAAGAGAAACAGAGAAGTGGAAACTTTATTTTTAACGTTTTTAATACGATAGGTTTTTTCTTACTTTTTTCTTGTTGTTTACATCCAAAAAAAAAAAAAAGAATCTATTATCATCTCTCGTTATGATACTTTTTGTTCGTAAGAAAAAGGTTGGCGTAGGGTATTTATTTTGGCTGGTTGGTTGGTTGGTTGGATGGTAGGAAGAGAGGGCCATCCACATATATAAGTCGTAAAGTTTAACTTTGATTTATCTTTATCATCAACCTTTTCTATCTCTCTCCCTCTCCTGAATATTCTGTACATTATGCATGTATTTCTGTTGTTTGTCGACAACAGAAATATGACGACAAAGATTTAGATCGTTAAATCGGATTATATGGAATGAGAAATAGAGCGAGAGAGAGAGAGAGAGAAAGAATGAAAGATAAAATTTTCGTTTGCTTTTCATCAGAAACAGAAGAATCATAAAATTCTTCAAATCAAATAATTGAATTGAATTGATTATTTTTTTGTTTTAATAAAAATTTTCATCCATTTCTGAATAAAAATGTGTGAATGAATTGTCAAAATAATTAATGATGATGATGATGATGATAATAAATTCCTTTGAAATATTAGCCTACATTATTATGAATGTTTGTTTGTTTTTTGGATTTTGAAAGTTTCCGAAAAAAATTTCCAATTTATTTTCATCGATAATTAGTGATGATAACAACAGCAACAACGAGATGATAATGGAATCAAAAGAAAATCTATTGAAACGAGATGAATTCGTTTCTTCTTGTTGTTGTTGTTGTTGTTGTTATCTTTAATTGAGTTTTTTCTTTTTGAAAAAATTTAAATTAAAATAAGATAACAATGATCCATTGTATCGATTTTGATCCAAACATTAATTCAATTTCTAAAAATAACAAAAAAGAACGAAATCAACCAATCAATCCACCCACCCACACACACACCTTTGCCCTTCATCTCAAATTGAGCCACAAAACAAAAACAAAACAAAACAAATAAGTTCCAAAGATAATTCATCAATTTTTCAAACAACAACCATAACAAAACAAAACAAAACAGAAATTTTTTTTTGACATATTCTTTTCATTTGAATAAAATAGATAGATAGATAGATAGATAGAAAGATAGATAATAATCTACTGCATAATTAGTTTGTCCAATTAAATTGTCGAATTGAAATGAATTTTTTTTTTGGTCGAGGTGATCTTTGTCGTTTTAAGTTGTTGTTGTTGTTATTGTTGTATGAAAATGTACCGAAAATAAACTTGTACGTCATTTCTAACCATTTATTCCATCATCATCATCATCATGATCAGCATAGTTTTCGGAAATTTTTTTTCTTTCTTCTTCCACTGTCTTGATCGTTGATGGTATCATAGTTTTCTGGTATCTGTTTTTTGTTTTGTTTGGGTCTCATTATACATATTTTATTTGTCAATGCTTTTTTTTCTCTTCTGTACAATTCTATACATTTTTCTCTTTTTGGTTTGTTTGTTTTCCGAATGAAATAAAAATGGATGAAAAGAAAATAACAAAAAAAAAAAGAAGAAAAAGAAAAAATTTGAATGACGATCTTTGTTTTGTTTTTGTTTCGTTGCATACAAATTTTTTGATTGATTGTTCTGTTTTTTTTTGTCATCTCATTATATGCAATATAATTCAATGATGATGATGATGACGATGATGAGAATGATCAATAATGGACAAATTCCATTATATAATAACAAGATATAGACAGAATGAATAAAGAAATAGCTTATGTTTGTTTGTTTGTACGGTTCAAGTTGTCGTTTTTTTTGGCTTGTTCCGTTGCTATAACATCTTTAACGAATTTATACATTGAAAGTAGTGAATAGTTGTCTTGTTTTTTTCCGTTTTAACATTTTGAAATTTTTTTTTTTACAATTTTCTACCTACATTCAAAAAATATGGCTTCTTAAAATTTTTTTTCCTGTGTTTCGACAATTCTATTGAAATTGGTCATGTCCAGATGATGAAAAGAACCAACCCAAACAAACAACAATAATAACAAATTTTGTATGACCAGAATCAACAACAAACAAAAAAGAAAACAGGCCATATGAGAACAACAACAACAACAAAAGTTTTATTTTATTTCAAATGAATTCTTGACTCTTTTCATCATCATCATCATCATCATAAATGACTGATCATTGGATCTTGGACCAGAACCAGAAAAAAAATTGTTCCAAGAATCATTTTCAATGTTGTTGTTATTTGGTTTCAGTAAATTTCAAAAAAAAAGAATCATATGAGAGGAAGTAAAATATGTTTTTCGTTTGTTTTGTTGTCTTGTTTAAAATTCTTTGAAAAAAATTCAAAATTACTTTCAATCTTTTTTTGGATACGATCAACAACAAACAAACAAAACAAAACAAAAGAAAATTTTTGAAGAAATACAGGCTTACATCAATCGAAAAACTATTGAATTCAATTAACGTTCGATCACTTAACAGCAACAAATTTCTTTATACAGGTGAAGCAAAACCAGAATGAGAGAGAGACAACAGAATCCAAGTATTTTACATCAAAATAGATGCGTGAAGAAAATTTTTTTTGATAAAAATAAATATAATATCTTTTCATATATAGATCTAATGGGTCAATGGTAATTTCTCAGTAATTTTTCATCATCATCATAACAAGAAAATGACTATTTTGACTATAAACACACGATTAAAGTGATCACGAAATGTACAGAGTTCAAGCGAGAGGAAGAGAAGGATGGCGAATTGAACCGAAAACGAAAAAAAAACAGAACCGATTGATCCATTTTTATTCCAGAATTCAAGGACAATCCAACACCAGTTTGTTTTGTCTCTGTTTGAATAAAAACAGTAACAAATATATGAATAGAAAGAGCAAAAAAATTGCAACCAGAAATATATTTAATCCTAGGTGCATACATGTGACATATCCAAATATATAATATTTGTTTTTTTTTCGAAAAATTTCATCATCAACCATATGTAATTTGCAATGAAAAAATAGCATTAGAAAGATGCTAAAATTACAATAAGCAAACAGCAATGGTTTAGAGTTAATTTTTACACAACAAAAAAAAACAAATGTGAATGATGAAATAATGGAAATTCATCCCTGAAAATTTTCAATGAATTCAATGATATCATTAATGAATCGAAACCGAAACATTTTTTTTAATAGACAAAACAATTTTCTCCCCCCCATTTTTGTGTACAATATACAATAATACCAGATATACTAATTGAACAACAGAGATAAAGAGACAGAGAAAAAAAAACCATATTGAGCCTGATGATGATGATGATTATCCAGAAAAAATGAAGAACAGAAACAAAAAACAAAAAAACACTGTATGCTGTATCATGTTACATAAATAAATTTCGACAGAAAAATATTTATTCACATCATCATAATGATGATGATACCAAACAGTAAAAAAAAAAATATTGTGCAACGAAAGGATACGAAAAGAAGAAGAATTGATGGATTAAATGACAATTGACAGCTGTTTTGTTGATGTTGTTGTCATATGGCAGAAAAAAAAATTTCTTGTTTTTTTTGGATGTTTTTTTGACTTTTGGATTCTGTTTTATTTTTTTTTGTTTTTTGTTTTTTTGAAATATCGATTACTTCATATATGAATAAATAGACAAATAATGATTGTCAATTTGAAATTGTGAAATTATTATTATTTTTTTCATTTTTTTTAGATTGAAAACAGAGAACCAAAATGATATTCAAATGATGAAAAACTTATTTCATCATCTGAATCATATTATATGATTTTCAATGATTTTTAATTAGAAAAAAAAACAACATTGAAAATCCAAGTTTGCTTATCATTTTAACGGAATCATAAATTCAATCATCTATTCATCATGATTATCATGTATGCACATAAACAAACAAACAAAAATGAATATATTTTACATATTTATAAGATTACTTTCTCTTTTATGGATTCTTGAATTTCAAAACTAAAAAAAAAAAATCCAACAAATAAGAAAAACAACAACAACCAAAAAAAACTTTCATCTCAATATTCGCAAACACGCACACATACTGCAAATAAACATTTGTTTTCATTTTCATTTGAAAACTAACATTCTCGTAACAGTAAATTATGACTGTATCATGTAATGAAAATTATTTATTTGTCGTTTCGGAACAAACTTTTGTTGTTGTTGTTGTTGTTGTTACATTATCCCAAATACGTGTTTTTGTTCCGGTATGTCGATATGTTTTTTTTTCTTGTAATGCAAAAAAAAACAAAAATGAATTAATGAATCTTTTCAGCCGAATCTCAATCAATCATATATTTTCATATATATATTCAAAGCGAAGAAAAAAAAATTGAATTCTGTTTTTTTTCCATTGAATTTCAAGATTGTAGATGGAAAATCTAATTTTGTATTTTTTTGTATTTTTATATAAAAAAACATCCAAAATTCCATTTTTTTTATTTATTTATCTTTTTTTACTAATTATCATTACATTATTCGAATTGCAAATTGCAAATATATAAAAAAAACTTTATAATAATGATGTTATTACTATAGTATAGAATAATGTTATTATCATTCATTTTTTTTTTTTTTTTGCAAAAGTAATCTTGTTGTTTCAATCATCAATGATATTCATATATAATTTTATTTATCAAATTCAAATTTTTGTTACGGTTTTGATTTCAATTTTTTTTTTATTTCTGGAATAATAAAATTGGTGACAATAAATTATCAAGTGAAGAAAAAAGTTAAAGATTCAAATTCTGGAATAAGAAGACGAAGAAGAACGAAAAAAATCACATATTTCTTATGAAATCTTTTTTTTTTTGCTTTCTTATTCCATATAAGAATAATTCTGATTAGGATAACGACGATGATGATAATGTTGGGGATTAATTATTTCATTTGAAATTCGGTTTTTTAAAGGGCGAAAATAAAGGTTGACAAAAAATTCAAAAGTTATAAATTAAATTCTTTTTTTTTAATATTAGGCTGCAGTTGAATAATGGTAATGGTAATGTGATGATGATGTTTATGGTTAATTTTTGCATCCGAAATTTCGTTTTCAGTTTTTTGTTGTTTTTTGAGAATTTTCATTCTTATTTCTATATGGTGGATTTTGATGATTGTAAAAAATGAAAATTAACCGCTTGATTATGGAGAAACAAAACAAAACAAAAAAAAAAAAAAACGGGAAAAAAACCCGGAAAAATTCCGGCAGGATAAAAAAAAATTCCCGACAACAACAACAAAAACCGAAAACCAAAAAAAAACTATGTCTCATATGACATATGCAAATTAATTTGGTTTAAATTTGGGTTCCCTACACACATTTGAATTTCGTTTGTCGACGATAATTTACGGATTTTTCTTTTTTTCTTTCTCGTTTGTTCGTTCATTTCATTCATTTTTGGTCGTCCTCTAAAATCTCAATGTCCCATAACTTTTTTTTTCTTCTTTCTCGTTGATGGTGATGGAAGACAGGAAAAAAAATCTTTTCTGTTATTTTTGATACTGAAAAATTTCAAACCGAAAACAACAAAAAATCTGAAAAGATAAAGAGAGAGACCAGAACCTCAGAAAATAAGATTGAGTAAAGAATTTTTTTTTCTTTATTCACTTATTTTTTTTTTTACTAAACAGGATTTATTTATTCCCAGTTTTTTTTTCTTCTTGTTTGTTTGAAATTTTTAAGAAATAAAATATGTAAACTTAATAAGTCTCTCTCTCGGTTTTTGTTGTGTGTGTGTGTATGTTTTGTTGAGTTTACCGAAAAAAAAGAACCTAGATATAATGAAAATGAGTTATGTTTTTTTTTTTGGTTTCTGAAAAAAATCTGACAAACAAACAACCGAAAAACTACTACCGATGGGTGTCTATTCACAATATTCATAATTTTCAAATTTGTTGTTCCATCAATCAATGTTTTTTTGTTTGTACGTTATAATGTTGCATATTACTAATATCACTTTTTTCCGTCGTTGTTGTTGTTTTTCATTGAGAAATTTTGAAATGTTTTTTTTCAAGGTTATGTACTGAATAACTGAATTGATTTTTTTCTGCTTGGAAACACAATTATATATTCTGTAACAGAATTCTGTTGAATCATAGATGTCTTGATTTGGTTTTAATGATTTTTTTCTTCTTCTGAAGAAGATCTGACTAACACACACGCACACACAAGGGAACATGTTGAACATTTAATTTTTTTTTATTTCATTTTATCAATAACAATTTTAGTTTCTTTTGTTGTTCATCTGATGATGATGATGATGATATTGTATGAATTGAAAACAAAAACCAAAAGTCAAAAATCTTTTACTAATTTATAATCAAGTTATATCCTGATAACCCCATGTGTATTTCGATTTTGATCCGATTTTTTTTCTTCTTTTTCGTCTGAATTTTTGATTCAATTTTCCAATCAATTTTCATTGCACACACCAAAAAAATACACAATTGATTCGTTGCTGTTGCAATTGTTTTTGTTGTAACCCTTTTTTTTTGCTTGTTACATTCATTGTGACAAATGGCGAATCAATCTGAAATTGATTTCTATTTCAATTTTTTCTTACATAACATTTTCTACATTATTATTAAACAAATGTTATAAAACAAATGGAATAAAATACTGAAGGAAATAAGAAATATGTATTTTTTCTTTTTGCTTTGCTTGATTTTTGTTTTTTTCACCTAATGTGATCAACAACAACAACAACAACAACAATATTGACAGCAAAAATCAATTAATCCTTGATGAGAGTTTCTTTTCAATTACATTGGACTGACTGTATGTCCAAATACATTATCCGATGCTTTTTTCCTATCGAATCTTTCATCAACCAACCAACCAACCAACCAACCAACAGCGACAAATGTCTGCCATTTTCAATCAAAAAAAAAATAGAAAAGAAATAATGTTTCTTGTTATTCATTTTGTTTGTTTTTTCTTTCTGTGTTCCATCAATTCAGTCAATCACAAAAAATTATTATCATCATCATCATCACTGTATAAATTCCATTACTGTATTCGAAAAACAAAATCTATTTTTGTTTTGTTTTTTACGGCTACAAATCTATTGATCAATTAAACCAATGTTGTTGATTGTTTTGTTTTTTTTTGTTTTTTTTTCACGGAAATACCTGATGATAGAAAAGATGTTTGAAAAAATGTAAACCTTTAGGCTATCAAAAACGAAAAAAACAATTTAAAAACCTTCAGCCAAAAGTCCATCCAAACAAGCAAACTGTAAATCTGAAAATGACTTTTTCTTGGAAATCTTTTTCATACAAAATCAAAACAAAATTCTGTTTTTTTCATCTTGTTAAACAGAAAAATTATTTTTTTTCCACTGCGTTTAAAAACAATTCATGCAACCGAAAACAAACAAACATTAATTTACTTTTATGAATTGAAATCTTTTTGGTTCGTTTCAATTTTTTCACCGAAAAAAACAAAAACAAACATCCTTAAAACAAAATGAATTTTCACCTGGTTTATCTATTTACACAAAGATGTTTCAAATAGAGAAAATTTTAGATGTTTTTTTTTGTTTTCTTATCTTGGTTACACCAAATAACCAAAAAAAAAGAAGATGAAAATAACTTTTCTAATACAATTCTCGATTTCTTTCTTTCATTATTATTCTGAATTTTTTCTGAAAACAACAAAATTCTTAATTGCTGTTCTATATTTCACTTCTAAAGATGATTGAAAAGTTGTCAATTTCAATTAAAAATTCAAAAAATATATTATATTTTCTTTGGCAAAATTTTTCAAAAAAAAAACTTTGAAATGAATGTTGAGCATGCGTGATTCTTTTGTATTTTTTCTTTTCTTTCTTTTTTTTTTTTGAATTTCATTTTCATTTTCATATAGAAGAATTGATTCGAGTTTGATGATAATTATTATCATCATCATCAAATGATATAGATGAAATTAAAGAAAAAAAAATGTCGACAAACTTCTATTTAATACAACTACTACCAAATGTGTTTATATAATTAAATTAATTAAAAACGAAAAAAAAAAAATAGAATTGAATCGGATGAACATTTTTGTGAACATTTTTTCTTTGATATTTTATTTTCATTATTTCATTGATTAGATTTGTTTTTGTTTTTTCGTTTTTTGTTTCGTTTCATCAATGGATCGCCTGTTGTTGTTGCTTTTATCTTCTTGTATCATAAAAAAATAACATTTCCGTTCACTTTCAATCACTTTATGTATTCGATTACTTTACGTTTTTGTTGTTGTTGTTTTTTGTTTGTTTGTTTATACATTGATAGTTTTTCTTTTTCTTTTTCGTTTTTCATATATCGATTCCATTGAAAAAACAGATGTAACAGAATAAACACACAGGATATTTGGCCTAATTCATTTGTTTTTTGTTTTTGTTCATCTCTCTCTCTCTCTCTCTCTCTCTTTCTTAACGTGTTACATAATCTATGAATCGTTTTTGTCGTTGTTGTTGTTGTTGTCGACAATGTTTGCAAAAAAAAAAAGAATACATTGATTGATTTCATTTACATATTATTCACTTCGTTTGTTGAATATTTTTTATTTTTTTTATAAATTAAATCTGAAATAAAATATAATTTCTTTACTTATTTACGTTTCTTTCCATCAAATAGTAACAAATTAAACAATCAAAAAAAAAAAAAAAAATGTAAAAATGAAATGAAATTTCCCATTGAAAGCATGTCAATATTGGTGGTGGTAGTGATTGTTGTGGTGCAAATCGTTGAATGTTCGTTTCTTTTTTTTTCATTGTCACATCATCGATCCATTTATTATCAATATGTATCCAAATATTGATGTAATTTTTTTTCATTTCATTTTGTTTGTTTTGTAAACAAACAAAATAACTAAACTAAACCAAAAAAAAAAATCCAACTGACCATCAAACAAACATTCAAGAATGAACGAATAATATTGATCGATTCAAATCGATTATAATGATGATGATGTAATCGATATGAAGATATGAATGAAACGACAATGTGTTTGACAAGTGTCAAATTAGAAATAAATAAAAATCTTGATTTCAAAATTTCCAATATTTATTATGATTTTCATTGAGGATGGTGTGAAAAGAATTTTCTTTGATTCTTTTGTCGAATGTTGTTCGTAATTTCATTTGAATAGTGATAGAATCCGGAAAAAAATATATACAATTAACGCCAAACATCGGATATAATGATAATAATTACTATCTTCTTTTGTTTGTTTCATTCACTTAATTATCAACATCATTATTCATCAACAAAAAAAAATGAATTTTTCAATCAACTTATGATGATTGAAACAATAACATTTGTTACTATAAACAAATCCGGTAAATAAACGCCATTTATCCGATTTTTTTTTTTTTGGGGGGGAGATGAACACACAATGAGGGTAATATACCAAACATCAACAAATCTTTTTTGTTGTTGTTGTTGTTGACGTCGCAACCCAAATCATCATTAGTTAAATGTTTGACAAGTAGTAGTCATACTACGGGTGTTTGACACCCGTACAAAAAATGTTGATAATGATGATCATGATCAATATTTACATTGACGACAATGTTTATCCAGTGAGTGAAAATAAAAATGATGCCAATGAGAAAAGTGTAACAGAAAAAAAAGAATCGGACAACGAAATTCTTTGGATATTATTCAATGTCATCATTCATAGTAGATCAGATAATCGTTTTTTTTGTTGTAAATTTAATTTTAACAAAAAAAAAGTTCAATTTCCGATTCAAAGATGATGATAACGATAGTTGTGTATTTTTGTTGTTGTTTTTTAAAAAAATAATTTACCTTATTCAAACTTTCAAATTCTCTTAATGATGAAATTTGGTTTTATTTTATTTTATTTTTTCATTCGGGATAAAAAAAAATATTGAGATTTTTTTTATCCGGTCCCGTATGTGTTTTTTTTTTGATTATTACAAACATCATTATCATTCGAAATGAATGTAATGTGATTCGAGGTGATTTTTTTTTCATTGTGGTTTTTTTCTGTTATTTCAATTTGTTTGAGAAAATTTGTTCAGAGAAAAAACAGAAAAAAAAACAAAACGATTATCATGAGAAATACGGTGAAAGAATATTCTTGCTTTCTCTCTTTCGTTGGTTGATTGTTTCTTTATCTGATCATTGTTACTTATTTTAATGAATTATTCATTTATTCAATTTAAAATGGCCCTTACATAAATTGTAGTATATAAAGAGAAACAAAAAAAAACAAGAAGAAAGAATATTCTTTTCGTTTTTTTTTTGCCACTTGCTGTTTGGTAAATTCAGACGATTATTATACACGAACAAAAAAAAAAATTCTATTATATTTTTTTTTCTATTACTATAGGTGTTTATGAAAGTATATTACCAAAAATTTCGGGTATTGTTGTTGTTGTTGTTGCTTTCGACAATAACATCGGTAATTATTTCCGGATATTAATATTTATTTTTCTGTTTTGAAGGATGATGTTTATTTATTTTTATTTTTTTTTCACCAATTTTCTCTCTTTTCTTACTATAAATGTGATAATTAGATTTTTTTTTTGGGGACTGCAATTGATTGATTGTTTTTTGTTTGCTGTTGTTTTACTTTCAATGAAAAAAAAATTTCCGAAAAAAAAATATTAATGACCAGAAATTTGATCACTAAAATGGATTGACCAAGAAGAAAAAATACGATGAATTTTTTTTCCAACAAAAAAACCATAAACCTGTCATTTTGAAATAACCGAAAAATTATTCATTATTATTAAAGTTTATTTAGCATCATCATCATCATCATCATTTGATCAAACAAATTTATATGATATGTGATTTTCTTCTACTTCTTCTTCTTCTTCTTCTTCTTCTTTTCTACTTCTGTTTGAGAATGATTTTTTTTTTATTCTGTGACTTTTTCAATTTGTCAAATATTATATATATTAATTTTTTATATTTCTGTCTTTTTCTTTATTTATTCATTCATTCAATCAAAGATTTATTCTGAATAAATAAAATGAAACGGTGTTTGTGTGTGTGTGTGTGTGGTAAGCTTTTGGTAGAAAATCCTACAAATGTAAAAATAAAAAACTGTCACATGCAGTCAGCAAACACATGAAAAAATCTATAGAAAAAAAATACCAGAAAAAAAGACCGACGGGCTATAGTGTTTCGAAATTGTTTGACACTTTTTTATTATTATTATTATTCGGGTATTTTATCTCCGGTCATCATCATCATTATTATTATTATGTTTACATTTACAGTGAGAAGAATTTTTTTATTTTTTTTTTTTGTTTAATTCTTGGAATAAATGTCCAAAACGGACATTGGATAATCGGATGATTGTGATTGGTTCATTTGGGGGGATTTTTTTTCATTATTATTATTATTATTCTGGTTCAACAAAATTTTGCTACCAAAATTTGCCCATTGGCTACAACAACAGAATTTGTTTGTTGTTGTTTTTTTTTCTCAATATAATGTGTGCAACATGCATTGTTGGATGCATTATATATCCTATTTCCGTAATTCTAAACCCTTTTTTGTTTTGCTGTTTTGAATTGTTTTTCGGTTTTGGTTGTTTTTTTTCAGGAGGAGGGGGGTTGAATTTTTTGTCCCGATCAAATTAAAAATCAAATTAAATGAATAAAAAAAATGATGAAGAAGACAAATTCAGATGACCAATAATCAAAGTTTTTTCTGTTTCTGTTTCTGTTTTTTTTTTAATTGATCAATAACATTAATCATGATGGTTGTCCAATTCAATTTAATTGTTTAGGGAGAAACAAAAACAAAAAAAAAAAATGAATTGTAATGAACTTATAATCGATAATTGAATTTTGTTTGTTCGGATTATTGAGTTAAAATAGTGGAAATGAAAATCTTTCTGAATTTTTTTTGTCTGACCTATTTTTATCACTTGATCCAGTAATTTTATCAACAACCAAAAAAAAAAATGTGTTATGTATGGTTGGTTGGTTAGTGTATTATGTGTAATTTTGTTTCATTCAATTCAATTCAATTCAATTTAATTTCGTAATTAGTAATGATGATGATGATGATGATGATGAATTAAATAATTTTCATTGTTACAAATACAATCTTATAACCCAAAAATAAACATAACAAAATAATAATAAATTTATCATTAAGTAAGATGTTTTTCCAGATTGTTATAGTTTGTTTGTTCAAAAAATTTGTTCATTTTTTTTGGTTTATTTACCAAACTAAATGACCTACTGATTATGGATAATCAACTTTTCGTGTACAAAAAAAAAGAAAAGAAACGTAACTATCCTTATTTGATATTCTATAGAATGGATGTTTTTTCAACCTTAAAACCTGAAGATAACTAACTTTTTTCGCTATGGTTTTTTTTGTTTGTTTGTTTGATATCAAACTGACCAATTTTTGAACCGGAAAAAAAAAATTCATCATCTAAAATTCATCAGATTTATTGTGAAATGTTGATCAAACTAAACATTGATTTGTACTAAAATGAACAAATAACAAAAACTTTTAAAAAATTAAAAACAACAACTAAACAACAACAACAAAAGAAATTTATAAATTAATTAATTTTTTTTTCATTCATTCATTCATTCATTTGTTTGTTGCATCATCATTCTGTGTTAAATTGAATAAACACTGAATATATACAGTGAAAGAGAGAGAGAAAGAAGATAGACCAACAACAATTTACCAATATTTAGAGTTTATTTTTATTTTTATTTTTATTTTTTTTTTTGGTTTTTTGTTTTATTTTACAATTAATTTCCATTATACACACCTGTATTATAATTATATTCTTGTCTCTCTTATTTTTTTTATCTCTCTAATGTTTGTTTTGTTTGTAATTTCAGTGAATACAAAAAAAAGGAAAAAAAAAAAGAAAAAGAAATTTCCGGACAAATTTTCTTTTGCACAAAATTTATTCATTTCGTTTCGTTTTGTTTTGTCTAATCACACACACACACAATGTGTCATTGTATCAAATGAATAAAATATAGGTAAAAAAGAAAGAAAAGAAAAGAAAAATTTTCCGGTTTTTCTATTCGGTTTTTCGTTTTTGTTTTTGTTTTTGTTTTCTCTCTGTTGATTGACGAGCAACCAAAAAAAAAACCACCCATTTACCAAATTCGGAAAATAAAAACGAAATATCCAATTCTATGTTTGCTACCGGTCTTGGATTCAATTGAATCTAGAATCTAGTAAATGAAAATTGTATATCGTAAATATAAATTAATTAATCGATAATAATTGTAACTAAAACTTGATTCGATTTATAAATTTTCATGAACAACAACATGTTCATTGAATAAGAAGAAAATAATAATAATAATAATAATAATAATCTAATTTTATCATTATCATAATCGTTGTGAATAAAGAAAGATGTTTTTCCTTATCTCATTTTATCATCATTTTTATTCATTTTCGAATAAGAAAATTATCGATTCTCTTCGATTTTCATTCATGGATATCGTACAATAATCTGCTTGTACAAACCGACCGATGTAAAGTGAAAAGATTCGATAGAAAAATGGACCATTTATCTATATATATGTGGTGTGTGTGTTCCAGGAATTTATCAATGTTTTTTTCGTTGTTGTTGTTGTTGTTAATATCGATGTTGTTTTTTGTTTTTTTTTCTGGTTTTAGTTCCATATATTTATGAATAAATAAATGCAATTAAAATTAATCGAATTGATTCTCTCTCGCTCTCTCTCTCTCGATAACTTGTGTGTTCCGGCAAGTTACTTAATTTTTTTTCTTCTTCACTACTTGGCTTGAAATAAGGATGTTTTTTCTTTTCTGATTTTTTTCCGTCATCATCGATGATGATGATAGTTTATCCATGATGATGATGATCCCAATTTCCCTTGATACATTTTTTTTACATATTCGTAGTGATTGAACGAATGAATGAATAAAAAATATGCCTGAAATGATGAATTTTTTATTTCTATATATATATAAAATGAATATAGTTAAGATATTCAGTTTTTCTTTTCTTTTCTTTTTTGTTCTACTTAAATGATACATTCATTTGGAATTGATGTAGACACACACACACAATATGTAATGTTTTCACATCGAAAAAGAAAAGAAAAATGGTTGAGGTTGTAAGTAGGAAGTATATATTTTTTTTCGACCAATTTTGTTTGGAAAAAGATGTTTTTCTTTTCATCAATTTTCATAAGAATCATTAATGAATGAATGAATAAAACAAAAATAGATTATAATCGGTAATTTTCCTACATCAACAACAACAACAACAAAAACGATATATTATTAGACAAAACGAATGACGAAACGTAATTCTTGTTGTTTGACAGGTTAATCATTTTGGGTTACAAAATAAATTTTTTACATGATAATAATAATAATCCAATATCCGGGAAAAAAAACCAAAAAACGATATGGATCATTCCTGAATTCAAAGGGTTATTATTATTTTTCTATGATGATTATTATTGTTTTTTTTTTTGTTTTGTTTTATTTGGCTAAGAAACAAAAACAACAACAACAACAACAAGGTAAACAAAACATCTGTTACCTATGTTTATTTATTCAATCAATCAATCAATCAATTGATCCTATGTACAAACAGTACAATTTTATTCTGTTTGAATTCTTTTTTTCCACACACACACATTATGACCAATTGCTCATATCGGTCATATTGGTTAATCCTTTTTTTTCATGAAAAAAGTCTATGAAAACTTCTTTTTTTTGACATCTTATTATTATCATCATCATTAATGATGTTCAAGATTAAGTTTAATACTTGAATAAAGAACGTAACGTTTTTTTGCATAAACTGATATTGCTTTATTACGTGTTTTTTCACTTAGAAACTATTAGAAAAAAAGCTTCAGCGAACAACAACAACAACAACAACAAAAAATTTATTACCCTAACCACAATAATGTGAACATTGTGACAGACTTGGAACAAAAAAAACCTTGAATACCAAACGAATCTCGTCGAATAAACAACCAAAATAACATTTGAAAGTTATTATTATCGTTATAATAAAAAACGAAAATTCTGTATCAGACTGTCTTGTGGATTTTTTTTCAAAATGCACCACGAAAAAAAATATCAATAAACAAAATTACCACTACTTCGGCTTTAAAGCCCATGATAAGAGGGGAAAAAGTAAAAAATATAACAAAATCTGATTACTTTGTATCAATTTTTTTTTGCAATGAAATTTTTTGTTTGTTCACATAAGTGGTATGAAATAGGAAGAATTCTGTTTTGTGTGTGTGTGTTTGGGAAAAGAAGGGGAAGAAAATTAATTGAATTGCAAAAAGTTTCCGTTTTTTATTTTCGTTTTACATCCGATGTTTGTGTGTGTGTGTGTGTGATTATCGCATTTTGAAACCACCACCATCATCATCACCACTATCGCTAACAACAAATTCACTTTATGTATAATAACCGTTTATAATCCGTTATATGTGTGTTGTTGTTGTTGTTGTTGGTAAGTTCAACAAAAACTAAAATAAATCTGTTTCGTTTTTTTTCTTCTTTCTTTCTCTTCTGGATTTTATCTATGGTTGTTCGTGTGTGTGTGTTTAAAGCTGTTGCTAACTTGTTTCAACAAAAAAAAAAAAAAAAAAAATTATTACGTAATATACACGAATTTGGCCTTTATTTTTCCTGAATGTCATAAAAATAAATATCGATTGTCGTCATCGATATTACCATCGATTGTATTTATTTTTTTTTTTGTCACTAACCAACCAACAAACCATATACACACGTACACAAACTATTTATCTATGTCAATCAATAAAAATAAAATATCAAAAAAAAAAAAAAGAAAAAAAATAATGATAATCAATGAATTTCAAACAAATTCGGATTTAATCAAAAAAAAAACTGGAATGAAATTTTTCTTCTATTTTTTCGGGAAGAAAAATGAGTAAAGATTACTTACAACAAACAACATTGCCGGTATGGATTAGATTTCTGTTGTTGTTGTTGTTGTTGTTTTACAGAAAATATTACATTTACAAATATAAATATGATTATAGATCATCATTTGTAATGTCAAAATCAAACAAAATGTTTTTCTTTTTTTTGTTTTCGTCATCATCATCATCATAATCCAATCGGGTTCCAATGATGATGATGATGTTATGTTCCAATCACCAAATAAAATACATCATATACGTGTGTTTTCATTTGAATCATATTGAATTTTCGCCCACTCTCTCTCTCTCTCTCTCTCTCTCTCTCTCTCTCTCTCTCTCTCTCTCTCTCTCTCTCTCTGTTGCTGTTGCTGTTGATGGTTTCCTGTATCCAAATTTTCTTTCCCTATCCCCTCACAAAAAAAATAAAAATAAAGTGTTAATCCTTTATTCCTGTATTCTGGGTTTTTTTTTTGGTTTGGTTTGGTTTGGGTGTTTGGGATTCATGATTGAAAATTGATTGAACACTCGGTTGGACATCAGATATTTTGATATTAAAAACAAAAAAAAAAATATTTCTCTCTCCTTCTCTCTCTTTTTGTTGTTAACCGGAATAAATAATTATCAATTTCAATATCCGTCCATTTCTCATTATTCAATCGATGATGATGTCATGTTTGTTTTGCTTTCAAAATCATTATCATCATCAATTTTTTCTCATTAAATTTTCATTATAATGAAAAAAAAACATTGTGCGTGTTTCGATTCTATATTTTTTTTTCTTTTATTTAAAAAAACAAAACAAAAAACATTATTCTGCTACTATATATGTGTAGGTGGATAGATCGATGAGGATACTAAGGATCAATTCCGCTAGATTTACCTTTTTTTTTTTTTGGTTTCTTCTTTTTGAGAGTTTTTTTTTCTTCAAAACATCTTTCAGATCCAAAAAAAAAATTGATCCAATTTGAATGAATGAATTTTTTCCTTCAAAAAAAATTGGGTCGATGATTATGAAAATGTTTAGGAAGAAGAAAAATTCTTAAATCATTATTATTATTATTATTATTATCAATAAACACATTGAAAATTTTTTCTTTCTTTCTTTCTTTTTTTACCCATAAAGATGAGAAAATTACGTCAAAGAAAAAAGAAAATATTAATAATATTTTCGTGTATCTGACACGTTTGTTCATTCATTCATTCATTTATTCATTCTATTTTTATATTTTTCCAATCATGTTGTTGTTGTTGTTGTTTTAAATGTTTTTGGTTCTGGTTCTGGAAATATTCTAGGTCGCTTTTTTTTGTTTCTTTTTTTTGTTCTGGTTACATTTCTTCATCACTACATTTCATTCATTCATTCATATACGTAATGTACTATTCTCATTTCATTACTTTTTTTTTGTTGTTGTTGTTGTTGTTACTATTTCTACCCTGATCACATATATATTTATTTATTATTATTATTATTCAAAATAATATTAATATTCAATCATCAATTAATATTAATAATAATCGTCATCATCATCATCATCATCATATTAATCGGCATTTTATTTATGAATGATGATGATTATGATTAGAATAAAACAAAAAAAAAAATGGTCATGATTATGATCAAAGTTTTGTTGTTGTTGTTGTTGTTTATCCTGTTTTAGGGCCATATTATGATGAATTTTTTTTCTGGTTTTTTTTGTTTTTTTTTATTTCGTTCAATGATCTATATATTCATCTATATTGATGTTATAAATGATGATTAGAAACCATACATATATGATGTATGCTTGTGTGTGGTGTGTGTGTGTGTTATCTAATATCTGTGGTATTGGTTTTTTTCCCAGCGAAACCGGAAAAAATGAAGAAGAAGAAGAAAAAAAAAACCAGCCACAGCAACAACAGCAACCACTAAGTAGAATAAAAAATAAATGACCAAATTAAGTAAATTATTAATCGAATACAAAAAAAAATGGTTGGAAATTTTTCAGTTCATTTTCATTCGGGTGAATTTGTATTTTTTTCTTCTTCTTCTTCTTCTCATTAGTTCTTCAGTTTTGTTATTGTTTTTCTTTTAATTTTGCCTATTTGGTTGGTTGGTTGGTTTGTTATTCATAGAAATGCGATATACAACAACAAAAAAAACAGTAACACATTTTGTGGATGAAAAAAAAGGGTAAATAAATGATATACACCAAACATGATGATAATGATGATGATCTATTTGTTTATTTGTCGGCCTTTCTGTCTCAGTCGTTTATTTTGACATTTTCATTTTAACAACGACCAACAACCAAAAAAAAAAATAAAGGAGTAAATTCATTTTGTTTACCCGAATGCATTTTTCTGTCTATGAATTTTCTATATTCTTAATTATATTTAAAGAAAAAGTTGCTTAAGATTTTGTTGTTGTTATTGTTATTATTATTTCATCGTCTTATTTAACTCTTTTTTTTCCTTCTCTATTTTATTCATCCTTTTTGAATTCTTGTTTACTTCCTTATATTCACGTAATACGTATTTATATTATGTGATATAAATAAATAAAGATTGATAGTATTTTTAGTATAAATATATTTACACAGTAACTGTAAAAATAGATGAAGAAAAACAAATTTTTTTTCATTTATTTTGACTATCTTTGTTGATGTTTTCTTCATCCATCCACCATATATTCTTACTTGTTTAGTCTCGTGTTTTGTTTTCTTTCAGTCATCATCATCATTATCATTGTCTATGTCTATATTTTTAATGAGATGTGTATTTACTGTTGAAATAGTGTTTTTTTTTTTGGTTTCCATGTTTCTAATTGAAAGATCATCACACGGTTATTTGTATTTATAAATAATTCTGTGTTTTTTTATAAGAATCAAGTGTGAAAAATTGGAAAATTACAAACATTTTTGAATTTACCAAAAACAAACGAATGATTTATCAAATTTTAATCCGATACACACAAAAGCAAATCCAAGATTTTTATAAATCTACTATCGATCACTACTTACTTATAAACAAAATTGTTGTGGATAATTTCATTTTCTCTGTGTGTTTAGATTAATGTCTTTTTTTGCCAATGTGTTTATGTGATGAAATTGAAACTTTATTTTTATTTTTACTTTATCCCCCCATGTGTTTTTTTTTAATTCGGAAACACAAGATAATATCAATTATTTGAGTAATAATCTTGGGTAATGTGATTTGTATGTGTGTGTGTGTGGTGTGTATGGAATATAATAATAATAATAATTTTTATTTTTCAAAAGAACCTCTAGAACTAGTATTTTACACTAGAGGTTATATATCTAAGCAGGGGTGTGTATGGAATAAATCTTTTTTTTTTTTTTTTTTTGTTTGACAAACAAACAAAAATCATCAGGTTGTGTCGATTTTGTCTACATTTTTTTTTCTATGAAAATCATTGAAAACAAAAGTGATAATAAAGTATTTTGCTTATGTCAGCTTGTGATACACAGACATCAATCAATCGATCAATCAATCATTTTTTTTCTGCTTCTTCGTACAAAAATTGAAAAATGTCAATGAAAAAAAAACCTGAATGATAGTAAAATCCAGTTATATAATCACACCAAGATAATTTATTATTGATTAGTTTGAAACAAAAACAAAAAACAAAAAAAAAAAAAACAAAAAAAAAAAAAAAAAATCCCAGACTAACAAACTAAATTTTGTCAATCCAAAATATCATCAACATAAATTGATAAAGGAATTGGATACAGAATTTGATTTTGATTCAATAAATTCTTGTTACAAATATAAAATTATATTTAGAAACAAATTGATGATGATAATGATGATGATGATGATGGAGAAAAAAACCGAGTTATACCTACACGCACGCAATACAGAGACTGTTGATGATGATGATAATATGGTTTCTTTTTGTACAAGATTATTTCATTGAAAACAGAATAATCAATGGATTGAATTTCCAAATTTTGATCTCTAAATTGAATTTCAATTCTCTATTGTGATTAATTTGATTCGATTTTTTTTTCGATTGATTGAGATTGTTTTTGAGTTCTAGGATTTGGTTTTGAACGTCATCATCATTCATGTCTATTTTCGTCTGTGAAAAATAACTGTATGCTGTGAATAAAACACAAAACCAAATTTTAAATAATTTTTGTTTCACGACTAACCAAACAAACAAACAAACAAAAACAGTAGAAACAAATATCCCTTTGTATTTGATGTTGAAAAGCACAGAAATTGACATCCTACACATATAGAATACACAGTTTATTCCAGAATACCGAATGAAGGAAATAAAACTGAAACAAAAAAAAAGTGAACGACAAATGAATTACAGAATTTACCGTACCAGAAAATGAAAAATATTATTGCAGCATCAATATTGTTGCGTATCCGTGTAGGAAAAAAACGTGTTGGTGTATCAATCAACAAACGTTGGCGTCATCATCATCATCATCATCGTTTGATAGATTAGATTATATTTATATTGAATCTTGGGGATTTATTTTCTTTTTTACATTTCATTTTTTTTTCTTTCCAACATCTAAATTCCACTTTATTATTGCACATTTTTTTTGCATCTTATCGTCAAATGGGTGTAAGTGTGAATTGAATTCAATTTGGATTCTGCTGTTTTTTTTTGTTCGTACATTCTTCTATATATACATGTATATCGGATTTTTTTCTGCTTGGGACAGTAATTTTTTTTGTTGCCAGTGATGATTCAATTGAACAATAATTTTGCCATTTGCATCATTCATATACATTTGTTGTTGTTTTTGGTTGCTGCTGTCAAACATCCTACATTGATTGTGAAGAATCATCAACAATCATCATCATATGGTCATAAAAAAAATATTCACTTCAATCATGTGTGTGTGTGTGTGTGTGGGCCTTAGGAACCGAAATTGAAAAAATCTTCGAAAAAAAAATTTATAATGAAAGAAGAAAAAGAAAGTGAAAAGAAATAAACAAAATTTTTTTAAAGAAGTAGTGGATAAGAATATTCTGATTTTGTTGTTCCAGATCAGGAAATGATGATGATGATGATGATGATAAAATTAAATTTCCTTACAATTTTGCAATTTGTTAAACAAAGAAATAATGAGAATTTTTTTCTTTCTTTTTTTGATTTCATTTTGAAATAGATTTATCATCATTGAATGATGATGATCTTGTTGGGGTCAATGATGATTGGCCAGTAGTAATGACAACAACGACAACGTCATCTTTAAATGCTGGAACGAATAATAATCATCATTTTGAAAATGATGAAAATGATGACGATGATGATAGTAATTTTAATAATCTTGTTTCATCACAACAACAACAACAACAACAAACCAATTGTTGTGAACAAATATCCAAACATTCATCAACAATAATGAACAATACATCAGCAGCAACATCAATGGATCTATTTCATGGTATTGATCTTGATGATACTGAAGGATTATTTCAAACAATACTTGAAGAATATGATTCAAATGATCCACATTTAATTTCAACAAATCATCAGGGTATCAATCATCATCATCATCATAATCATCATCATGATCAATCAATGATTCCAATGTTACTTTCACCTCCACCATTGTTATTACCACCACCATCATTATCATCACCATCATCATTATCATCGCCATCATTATCGCCAAAAAATTCATCAATACAACAACAACAAAATAATGGTACTGCCAATGATAATTTATCAATTAAAACAATTAATCAATTATCGAATGGATATCATCATCATCAACAACAGCAACAACAATCATCAGTTCATCATCATAATCATCATGATAATTTAGTGATTAATCCGAATTTAACCCCACCAACATCAATATCATCATCCTCATCATCATCGACAAAAACAGCTGATCATCAATTGTTTTCATCACCATCGGATGTATCGGATATACTTTTATCATCAACATCATCATCAACATCGATTGATAATAATGTTGTTGATTCACGTTGTTGTTATTTAAATGATGATTTATCAATGATTTCATTATCGCTCAATGGACAATTTTATTATCCATTCTCAACGACTGGAGATACAACAATTACGACTACGAACACAACAACAACAACAACAAAAACAACAAATTCAACAACCAAAACAACATCATCATCATCAACATCATCATTATCATCATCGTCTTCATCATCTTCTTCATCATCAATATCATCATCTTCATCATCAAATAATGGTTTATCAAATATTTTATTGAATAAATCGTTGAAAAATAATCTAAATCAACAGAATCTGAATCAAATACATTATCGACAAAATAATAATAATAATCAATGTTCATATGATTCTTTTATGATTAATAATAATGATAATAATGGAAATTTATTGATGATGATGAATATTAAAAATCAACAACAATTTCATAAATTATCAACAGATTTTACTGAATCATCATTTCATTCATCAACATCATCGGCATCATCATCACCACGAACAAATTCTGTTGAATTATTTCCATCATCAATATCATCATCAACATCACCAATAACATCATCATCATCATCATCATCATCAGCAGCATCATTGTTAGCAACAACAACATCTTGTTTAATACCGAATGATCAATTAACTAATCAAAATTTATTATTATCATCATCATTGAATAAAAATCATTCAATGATGATGATTCGTAATAAAGAACAATTACATTCAACAATGATGATGATGAATAATAATCAAACTATCGATGATGATGGCATCGGTGGTGGTAATAATCATTTAATGCTTGATGATCAATTAAATCAAACAACAAATAATAATAATTTATTAAATTCATCATTACAACAAATGAATCTTCATCATAATCATAATCATCATCAAAATCAACAAACAATGTTACCTGCAACAAGTTTTCTTATTGATAGTTCATCTGATCCAAAAATGTATTTTATGGATGATCTATTAAATGATGATAATGATAATAATGAAAAATTATTACATCAATCTCCATGGACAACAACTGAAGAAGATTCAGAAGAAGATGATGATGATGATTTTGATGACGATTACGATGATGACGAAGAAGAAGAAGATGATGATGATGATGATATTGATGCAAATGCTGTTGATGATGACGATGATGATGATAATTGTAGTGGTGGTGGTGGTGGTAATGAAGATTTCCACAATAATAACCATACAAAACATAAAGATAGAAAAATTCTAATAAAATCAACAACTGATAAACAATCCAAATCATTATCATTAAAAATAGATAAAAATAATCAACAACGTAAAAATGGACGTACAAAAATGAATAAATCAACAAAATCTTCAACAAAAATTAATGGTAAACGAAATAAACAACAACAACAACAATCCACATCATCATCATCAACATATCCAATTATTGTCTATCCAATGACCAATAATAATAATAATAATGCTAATGAACAATCATCATTAAATAATGGTTGTAATGGTGTTAAACGTAAACGACAACAAAAACAAACAATTAAAAATGAAGTTAAAGATAATGATGATTGTTGGAATCAATCAACAATAACAACAACACCAACTGGTATTGATTTTTTTGATGAAAATCAAAAATCCACATCATTACAACAACAACAACAACAAGAATCAACAATTGTATGGCCAACTACAAAAAAATCCAAACGTTCATCAAATACAAATCAACAACAACAACAACAACAGAATCAACAGATTAATAATTCTTTATCATCTAGTCATCATATGAATGGTAAGAAGAGAAAATTTCCCAGAAAAAAAATAGAAAGAAATTCTTTACGTTTTTTTTTTTTATTTCAAATTATAGAAAATTCCATTTTAAAACATAATAATAATAATGCTGCTGGTGGTGGTGGTGGTACATCATTGCTTAAATCAACAATGTCCGGAAATTCATTAAATTCACATTCACAACAACGATCACATCTACAGCAGCAACAGCAATCAAATTGTAATGGAAACAACAACAACAACAATAATAATCGTGGTTCAAGAACAATCGATACGGAAATAACTGATGAAGAACGACGTTTGTTAATAAAAGAAGGTGGGTGGTTTTGTTTGTTTATTATGATAAATGAAATGAATGAATGAATGAAACACAGAAGAGAAAAACAAAAAATTCAAAACAAAACAAAACAAAATTTCATGTTTATTGAATTTTATAAGAAAATTAGATAATAATAATGTCATTATCGAATATAAGATTTTCTTTTTCTTCTTTTTTTCTCATTGATTCGATCAAAAAGGGGGAAAAGTGAAAAGAAATTTTTGTTTCTGTAACAATTTCATTATACATTATCAAACTAATAGTGAAATTGTGAAGTCTACAAAAGCTTATTATTCAATAATAGAGATTTTTTTTTGCATTTCGTTTCGTTTCTGTCTTTTCGATTCTGATTTGAGAATCATTTTCTTTCATTCATCTTCTTCTTCTTCTTTATTTGATATTATCATACTTATTATCAAATTTTCATTGGCACTTTTTTTTTCTCAATCATCATCATCATCATCGATTATATGCCCTAAAGGTTATATAACCATAAGGATTTATTATTGTTTACCACCACAGAGATGTATATTATTATTATTATAAATAGATTTTTCAAACAAACGAAAAATGATAATGATGATGATGATGTGAAATGAGAATCCAATTGTGAATTGGAAACACTAAACTTTATAATGAAACTTTTAGTAAAGAAAGAAAATGGTAAAAAAAAACTCAAACAATCTTAATTCTTTTTTTTTTTTTTTTTTTTTTGCTTGTTATTCCAAGTATTTTCATTTCGTTTTTATTTTGCACTGGGCGCTATTTCTTTTTTCCTCTTTATCATCATTTTTCTTCATTTAATATTTACATAGAGCGGAGAAAAAAAATGTGTGAAGAAAAAGAGAGAGAAAAGCAAAGAAAGTTGTTTCTTATATAAGGATGATTAAGAGGATGTTAGGCTAAACTAACCTATCCATTTCATCATATTAAATGATTTCATTAGACAAACAAACAAACAAACACACACACACAAGAAAGAATATAAGGATATATAAACAAAAAATCTTTAATTATATCAAATGGATAATAATAATGATAATGATATAATTGTAATCAGAAAATGAAAAAAAGCCCGTTCACACTATGTGTATTCTTTATTAGATTCTGGAAAAATTCTCTCTCTCTCTTATATGATGAACAATTTTCAATGAAAATTTCTTTCATTTATTCATTATTATATAATCATTATCAATGTTGAAGATTTTGGATGGATGGATGGATGGATGTGAATCTCACACCAATTTTATGTTTATTTTTGTGATTTAATTTTCTCTTCTTTTTTCATATTATTATTATTTTTTTTTTCATTTTGTATTTCCGTTTTTTTCAATTTGATTTTGGATTGAAATTGAGATTCATTTGAGATTGAGGTTGCTTTTTCTTTACCAATTTTCATACATAACGAATGAAGAAGAAGAATGTTATTTTTATCATAATTTTGTTTGGAAAATTTTTGAGAATAAAAAAAATTTCCTTTTTCCGGTTTTTTTTCTTCCTCAGAGTTCGTCATCATGCTAATATCATCATCGTTGTTGTTGTTATAATATTTTTTTCCTTCGAAATTACAAGTTTTATTCATTTTTTTTCTGGATTCACCAAACAACAACAATCAAAAAAATGCATAAATTTAAGATTTTTTTTTATTCAGAAAAAATCATATTTTTTTTTTTTGATTTCTTTTCGAAAACTTGTTTGAATTTTGATTTGGTATTGATTCTTTCATCAATAAATATGAATTTGAACAAGCAGAAGTTTTTTTTTGTTTTTTATGAAATAAAAAATGGAACAACAACAAAAAAACAAAAAACAAAACTTTTTTGTAAATTAAACTTTTGGCAGAATTTTTTTTTGCAGAAAAAACATTAAAGTTGTGATGAGATTAGAATTTTGTTTTTGTTTTCCTTGTTTTTTTTCACAATCGATTTGTTGTTAAATTCATCAATGATTGTATGCTTGTTGGGAAACTTGTTGATCTGATTTTCATCAACACAGTATTGGTCATCAAATAAACTCAATTTCAATCATCAATGAAATGAATCAAAACTTTTTTTCCATTGTATCTTTTTTTTTGTTTGTTTGTTTGTAATGAAAAAATTCTGATGAAAAAAAAGCAAACAAACTAATATTTCCTGGGAATTTTTTTCCCTCAAAATTACATTTCTTTTTAATTTTTTTTCGGACATAATGCACGATGATGATGATGAACATTATTGATTGAATTAGAAAAAAAATGATGAAGAAATTTATAATAATCTTTATACATGTGAATGTAAAATGTTAATGGATTATAATAAAACTATAGTGATCATCATCAACAACAACAACAAATTCTAATGAAATAATAATAATATTCATAAGAATCAATCTGATTATTTAACCATAATAATAATAATAAAGTATCATAGTAACATGGTAATGTTTTCTATTCGATGATAGTTTAGCGAATTTTTTTTTCGGTTTTTGGTTTTGCTTTCAACTTCAACATTAACAACAAAAATAAAATTCACTATAAAGAGAGAAGGAGAGAGAAATTTTTCAGAAATTTTCATTCAAGCTTATGAACAAACAACATACAGATTTTGTGTTGTTGTTGTTGCATCCTTCATACGAAGAATAATTGATTATTATAAGAGGGTAGAAAGAAAGAAAAAAAAACAGAAAAAATGTTAATAATTCAATGATGATGATGATGATGCTATTGACAAATATTTAAACTTTATTTGAATTTTTTTTTTCTCTTCATTGTAAATATTGTTATGATGAAACAACAACAACACTTTATGAACCAAGCAAGAATCTTCTTTTGTTTTGTTTACATTTAAGATTATCGTCGGATAACAAAATAAAAAAAAATGAAAGGAAAAAAAATCATTTTCTGTTCATAACCAAGAATTGAATTTGATGAAATTCAGAAACAAAAACAAAACAAAACAAAAACAAAAAACCAACGAAGAAAAATCAAATCGTGTTTCCGGGTTTAATAATGAAAAAATGAAAAGAAAAAAAAATATTGAAAGGATTTTGTTTTCCTATAGTCAAACCGTAGGAAACCATAGAATTGAATAGAAAAAGAAAAAGAAAAAGAAAATTTGTCAATAGAAAATTGATTAGCAGAATTTTTTTTCTTCTTCTTCTTCTTCTTCATTGATTTCTATAAACTAATGGCTGAACCAAAAAACATCATAATCATCATAATCATCATCATCATTGAACTACCTCTATTGAATGTTTCTTTTGATGCGTAGGTTTTTTATTATTATTATTATTACGATTATGATGATTATTATTAGCCATTATATTATATAATATAATCATACAGACATAGACAGTCCAATTGCAATAATCGCTATACCAATACGATTAATATATATCAACCACATAATGGTAAATTATACATTTTTTTTCAATTCAATTCAATTCAATGTTTAGAAATGGAAACCTATTACATTGTAACCGAATTGTTGTTGTGATCATCATTGGCTAGTTTAGGGGCGATTATTTTTCTAGTATAGTGGGAACAAATGAAATTCTAGGAATTTATTTAAATATTAAAAAAAAAAAGAGAGAAGAAGAAAAAGAAACCCACAATACACAATGGTTTTGTTTGTATTTTTTCCAACTACTACAAACATCAATAAAATTACCGGAAATTTTTTTTTGTTACCTATTATAAAACCATCATAATATTTATCAATAATAATATTATTATTTTGGGAGAAAATACCTGAATGAATAGAATAGGAAAATTACATAAATTTTTAAACAATTTTATTGCAATTAACTTCTTTCTATTTTGAAGAAAATAAAATGATAGAATTCATTGATGGAACATCATTATCATCATTATTTTATTATAATAGCATAATTTCAAATGAAACATTTGAATCATCCTAATGTATTAATGATGATGATCAATAAGCTATTAAAAAAAAGAAAAATCTTTTGTAATCATACAGATAATTATTTATTCAAATTATTTTTGTTACAATTATAGTTTATTCAACCAGGTTAATCGATAAAATATCATTATTATTTCATTAGAATTGATGATTTTTATTTTTTTGGTTTCTTGTATTACAGAATAAAAATCCATTCAAATCAAAAGTCTATAAGTTAATAAAATGAATCAGTAATAAGTGAATATATAACGATTATTATACGGGTAATAATCGTTAAGACGAGACACAAAACAGAAAAAAAAAGAAAATTATCCTTTTGGTTGTCCAAATGTGTCTGCATCATTTGTGAATATCAAAAAAAAAAAAAAAGAAAAAACAAACAAGATTTTCTGTTCCAAGAGTTCTTTTTTTTCAAATTCAAGAGTTTTATTTTTTTTGGCTAACTACCATGGCAGTAAATTTCACTATTCACTACTTTTTTTCTCCTATTTATTTAACTGGCTAATAAAAATCATAATAAAATTTAATTGATTGTTAGTAACACAAAAAAAAACAAGCAAACAAACAAAAAGAAAAAATACAGGTTGTCACATAGAGATATTTGTTTTGTTTTTGTTCGTTCCACCAAACTAAATTGACTGTAATGTTTATTATTTTAATTTAATTTCTATTTTGAACTTTGACAATCTCTTGTTTAACTTAATAAAGAATATATATAGAGAGAGAGGTCATATGGAATTTATTTATGGATTTTTTTTTTTAAATATATATTCAAAGTTCATTGTTAATTTCTATTTTGTTGTTGTTCTTCTTCCGTTGAAAATATTCATAAATATTATGATATAATTTGTTCATAATAATAAACAATTCAAGATCATTTAACATCCATAAAAAAAACTCTTTCTTTCCTTTTTTTCAAAAAAAAAAGATTCTAAAGAATGAAAGAAGAAGAAATGGAAAAATTCCCGGAAAAAAAGTTTATGCCGAAAAATTTCTTTCCATTCATTCATTCATTCCGAAAACTTTGCTCTCACAAAAAAAAGGACACAATTCGATGATGTTGAACAAAATTACGTGACTTGAAAAATAGATTCAAATTGGTTATATATGATCATTTGTTGTTGTTGTTGATCCTATTTGCCGATGTTTTTAATTTTTTTTCGTCATTCATCGTTTCAATTGATGTTTACTCAGTTTGAATTTTTTTTTTTTTTTTGAATAATCAAGGTGTTTTGAAATTGAACACCGAAACAAAATTGTTTGTTTGTTTAATTTTAAATTAATTTTCTGCGTTTGATTTGATTTTTTTTCATTCAGAAATTTGATAATTTGTTTCTTTGTCCATTTGAATGAATAAAAGATTTTTCATATATGTCATCAAAATTTGATGAATATATTTGTAATGTGAAAATGATTATCATAATGATTAATTTTATTTTTGGCTTAATTATTGCTTATGTAAGCAATGATAATTATAAAAAGAAAAAAAATCGAAGCAAGCAATTTGAATGAAATTGATACAAATTTGTTTGATGTTAGCAAAAAAAAGCAAACAAACATTGAACTTTGATGATAATGAATGGAAAAAAACAAATTTTAATCATTTTTTCCGTTCAATGTCAATTTGATTAATTTTTGTACTTGTTTACCGTTAATGTTTATTCTCACCTTTTTTCCTCTTACTAATTTTATCACCTAATAATAATAATAAATTTTTATTAAACACACGCTGCCCGAAGGCATTTGTGCGATAATATTAAAGAAAAATTAACAAAGTACAAAAAGAAAACAAAAAATTATTGCGAAGAGATACATTTTAAATGATAGTAATTTTTACAAAAAGAATTAAAAATGTGAAAACTGAATTTAGATGAAAAAATTTCGGACAAATTTGAAAAACTATGTATTCTGATAGAAGAGAACGATGGACAAGTTAGCAAAACATGTATTGAGTCCTGTTCATGAAAGCCACAATCACAAGAAGATGTATGAAAAAGATTGAACCGATGCAAATAATAATTAAAGTTACCATGTCCACTAACAAATTGCATGTTGAAGAAGTTTGGCTGGAAAACTTTTGGGATATTGGACGAATCAAAAACATCTTAAATGTGCAATTTGTATTGGTATAATAACCGGTGATAAGTTTACTGGCAATATCAGAACGGACATATTTTCGAATAGATAAATCATCTATATTTTTGGTTGAGTTCAACAACAAGCAATAATCGGAAAGGTGACAAATATTACAAATAACCGCAACGATGTTTTTCGGAGTAGTACAATACGCATGAGTGGTTTTGATCAAAAATCTATGTTGTAGCGAATCCAATTTATTTTTTGCTTCAGATTAATATGCTCAAACCAAATATCACAAGCATAAGTAATAGCAGGTCTAACCATACCCTTAAAAAGGTTTAATCTTTTTTAAAAGAGATGCCCCACGTATTACTAATTAATGCAAAAAAAATACGGAAAAGATTTTGGATTTTATCAATAATATTATTGATGTGTTGAGAGAAATTCAATTTATTTTTAAAACGATGATTGCTAAACGTTAATCCCAAAATTTTGATTGATGATGAAGAATGAATAGTGTGGTTACGATGGTGAATTATTGGATGATTTTTTTTGAAAAGGTAAAGTATATTGGTTTTACTGTGATTGATAACCAATTTACGGCTTGCACACCAATCTTCAATAAAATTTAAACATTCAATAATTTTAGAATTCAATAATCTTGTATTAGTTGCCCAACAGACAATAGTGAGATCATCAGCGAATGCAATCAGTTTCGAATCAACGATATTATATTTACATAATAAGTCGTTCAAATTTTATCACCTGCGTTTTTTTTGTTTTGTTTTTTATATCAACAGGTCATCCAACATTTCCATCCGATGCAAGATCATTAACAAAATTAGAGGAAAAAATTTTACGTAAAATAAGACGTAAAATTCGTAATAAACGTTCAGCACAAAGTTCAAGACAAAGAAAAAAAGAATATTTAGAAGATCTTGAACGACGTTATTCAGAATCAATTCAAGTTGCTGAACATTATAAATCTGAATGTTTACGTTTACGTAAAGAACGTGTTAATTATTTAAAACGTTTTCATCAACTTGTTATGGTTAGTATTATTATTTAATTAACATTATGTTTTAATGAATAATAACAAAAACTTTAAAAAATCAAAACTAGTTCCGAATTAATGAACAACAACAACAACAGGGTCAAGAATCCAAGATGATGATTGATGACAGTATAAAAAATACTGAACATCAATCATCATCACCATCATTAAATGGACAATTATTATCACCATCATCAACAATGGCTATTGCGGCTACAATCACTGTACAAACAACAACAACAACAGCAGCAAATAATTTATCAATAAATTCAGATATTGATCAACAATTTTTAGCTGATAATCATAATCAAAATCAAACCAAATAAATAATTTTAAAAACAATATTTTATCATTTGAAACGAATGAATGTCTCTTTTTTTATATATTGAACATTCAAGATCTCTCTCTTTTTTCTTATTATCTATTTGCATTATTCTATACTTTATGTGACCAAAAAACAACAACAACAACAAAATATTCATTTTAACCCTTTCGAAAAATTCTTTGTCAATTGCATTTTTTTGTTGTTTTTCAATCAATCATTATCATCATAGCTGCGCATTATAATTTGCATATCTTTTACATATTATTATTATCGTTATTATTATTATTATTATGAAACGAACAAACACAAACACACGAACATAATCTTTAATTATCTTATTATTATTCAATTTGTTATTCTGTTTTTCATTCGTATATTCTTTTGTTTTAATCACATTTTTTAAACAACAAATATCATCATCATCATTATCATTGAATATATTCGATCAATAAAAATATAAAATATAAAATTCCAATATCATCATCATCAACATATGCTCATCATTATTAACCCCATCTAAACACACACATATTTTTTATTTCTGTCATTGTTGTTGTTGTTGTTAATGTATTACATTCGTCTCAAATACTATAAGCATTTATATTCATTCATTCATTCCATTTCATTCGTTATTTCATCCGCCCACGCACACACCCACCCACTTCATCATGGGAATTGAATGTTTGAAATTTTTTTCATCAGAAACATATATATACCTTAGATATTATTTTGTTCACTTTTTTTTAGTTTTTTTAAATATTTTTTTTCAAATTTGTTGTTGTTGTTTTTTCACTCTATTCTAAATGTCAACCAACAAAATGTTAGTTATCATCATAGCAAAACAACAACAACAACATTATTATTCCATGACCATCATGTTAACAACATTGACATTAACCTACCACCCACACAAACAAAGAAATTCAACTTGGCAAAAAATATTCTATCATTTTAGATGTTCGTTCGTTCGTTCATTCATTCATTCGTTAGTTATCGTTATCATCATCATCATCATTTGTCTTTATTGTAAAACATTTCTTTTTCTCCTTGTTTCTATCTCTCTCTTATTAAAATTCTTTAAGAATTTTACATTTCGTTTGAAAAAAATGGAAATTTCCGTTTCCGATTCCCCCTTTTCCAAAAAAAAAAAACACTGAAGCATCATTATAATGTTTTTTTTCGTCTGGTTTCTTAAATATGTTTTTTAGTCATCATCATCATAATCATCATAATTAAATAAATTGATAAACACACAAACACACACAGAGAATTCATTTCAAGTATTTTCTTCTTTCCAAATCAATTATTATAATTTGCATTTATAAATTAAGAAAAACAAACAAATACAATCATCATTAACACGGAAACAGACATTGTTACTTTTTCTTTTGGACACTGGACACACAGCAACATAAATGACAGCTTTATTATTTTTTTTCCGGGAGAAAAAAAAGGGTTAAACAAAATCAATCAATCAAAATGATTGTTGTTGTTGAAAACAAAATTTCAATCAAAACAACAACAACAACAAACTAATGAAATGAATGTTGTTGATCATTATAATATTCCAGATTCAGACAACAACAACAACAACAACAACAAAATTGTCATCAGAATTTTTTCCTTTCATTCTCAATTCTCTTCCATGATGATGATGATGATGATGATGATGAATTTTAATTATCGATTTAATAAAAAAAAATTTCATTTCAATGATTCGTTTGATAATTATAATTATATAATTTGAAAAAACAACAGAACAATTCCTGGTGCAATCAAAATCACTAAAAAAAATATCAATATTTTTCAAATCTGATTCGATCCAAATTCAACGAATAACAAAAACATTTCTTTTTTCTTTTTTCTTTTTATTTTTGACAAATGTTATTGATTTCCACCATAAAACCAATCATTGTTTTTTTCCCCATTTTCTCTATCCCTATTTGTTTGTTTTATCATTCAAATGACTATTATTATATTTTTTTTCCTGTTTGTTTCTTCTTCTTCTTCTTCTTCTTTCCATGTTTGTTTGTTTATTTGTTTTCATTTCAATTTTTATTGGAAAAAATAAAATTTTTTCAACAAATAAAATTTTTAAAACTTAAAATTGATTAAATTTTATTTTGCTACTAAATGATTATGATGATAATGAAGGGTTGACATGCAGAAAAAGGATGTTTTGAATTTTTTTTTTTTAATATTCGAACGTTTAGGAATTTTTTGATTCTCAATTTTTGTCAAATTCGAACGTTTTTTTTTTTCTTTCTATGTGCTTTGTTTGCCATCTATTGATCTTGATTCCAAACAAAGATTTTTTTTTAATTTTCGCTCAATAGATGGCTCATCAAATCGGTATTTAAGGTATTTTGTAATTTTGTAATTTTGTAATGATGAAATTTACAATTCCATTGGAATTACGGAACTGAATTCTTGATTCGTGTTGAATGATGAATGATGATGATAATAAAGGGTTTCTCTGTAGAAACACTCCAAACTATCAATATTTGTAACTAGAAATTACTAGATTATCATTAAAAAGAAAGAGAGAGAGAGAGAATTGGGAGAAAAAAAATATCAAATTTTAACCAGAAAAAAAATAAATTGAGAAATATAAAAAGTCGATATACATCATCATTTATATTCGCATTAATTTTAGATTGAGGAAATTGATGATGATGATGATGATGATGAAAAACAAGAGTGTTGTTTGAAATGAGAATTTTTCCATCATTTACTCTATCGATGTTATCTCATTTCAATGGTGTTAACCTCGTTTTATTTTGATTTGATTTTCCATTTTTTTTTGGTTCAAATTTTGGTTTATCATTTTCCAAAATGGAAAATCTTTTTTTTCATATTTATCTTTCTCTCTCTCTCTCTCACACAAACATTCTCTTTCGCATTTTTTATTTTGTTTTTTGGTAGATGATAATTCAAACCATGCAGACAAAATAAATAAACAAGTTATACACACACACACACGCGTACCCTAAATTTTGGTCATTTGAAAAAAAAAATTTGAAAATTAAAAAGTTAAAAATTGATCAAAAAAAAAGTTGTTGTTTTATTGTTGTTGTTGTTGTTGTTGTTGATGGAGAGAAATAACAACAACAACAACAACCAATATATCAACTATTTTAGATTTTCGGTTGAATTCGTAAAAAAAATTACTGAATCCCAATATTGGATTCAATTTGATGATGATGGAAATTTTTTCATTTTTTCAATTGATAAATCGACCTTGTTCATGACATCAATCAATCAATCGATCGATCGATCGATGATACATGTGATTCTAATAATATTGAATTTTACTTGTTGATCATATCATCATAATCATCATCAATTATTATGTTATCATGTTATTTGATATATTCAAACATGAAATGGGAGTTTATTTTTGATTTTTGTTTTTTCTTTACATCCAAATACAAAAAAATAAATAATCCATATTAGTGTTTTATTAGATTGTTTTGAATCTTTAAATATAAATTTTTTCTCTATTTTTCCCAAATTTTACAATTATAAAAATAAAACAATCATTTTTGCTACAAAAAAAAATGAAGATTAAAATTTGTGATGTGATAAAAGTGGCCATATTTATATTATTATTTTCATTTACATTTTTATCATTGATTATAATTTGTCGTACATTATTAGTACAACAATATATGGTCAATTCATATTGTCCAACAAATGAAAATTATATACCATTATATGGTATTAATCATAAAGCAATTACAGCTGAACGTGGTATATTTGAACGATTACAAGATTCATTAAAAATTCGTACAATAACAAGACGTCCAAAAAATTATGATCGTAATGAAATATTGAAATTTCATCGTTTTCTTAATTCAAGTTTGTTTATTTCAATTAATTGATTGATTGGTTGATTGATTGATTGATTAATTTTTGTTTTTTTTTGTTTCTTCAATATTTGATAGGTTTTCCATTGATACATTCATCACCATCAGTAGAATTAACAATTGTAA
Source organism: Dermatophagoides pteronyssinus (assembly GCF_027571235.1). Taxonomy (NCBI): domain Eukaryota; kingdom Metazoa; phylum Arthropoda; class Arachnida; order Sarcoptiformes; family Pyroglyphidae; genus Dermatophagoides; species Dermatophagoides pteronyssinus. The sequence goes on along the minus strand of NW_027461554.1, from coordinate 147,516 downwards.
ATGAATTAAGTCTTTTATATAGAATAAATGGATCGAATCAACAATTAAAACCATATTTATTATTAGCACATATGGATGTTGTACCAGTACAAGAAGATATGTGGGATTTTCATCCATTCGAAGGCCAAATTTTTAATGATTATATTTATGGTCGTGGTGCATTAGATTTAAAAAGTGTTGTTATGGTATTTATTCTTTTGTCGATATGAATTCATTCAAACTAAATAAAATTGATTATTTTTTTTGTATTCATCATTATATTACAAGGGTATTATGGAATCATTGGAATTTATATTGGAAAATAAAAATCCAATCATACGATCATTTTATATTGCTATCGGTCATGATGAAGAAGGTCGTGGATTAGATGGTGCAGCACAAATAGCTAAATATATGATTGAAAATAATATGGATAATGTTGAATATATACTTGATGAAGGACCATACATATTTCGTAATGCAATACCGGGTGTTAGTCGTGATGTAGCGATGATTGGTGTTGCTGAAAAAGGTTTGGTTAATATAAAATTAAGTACGGATGGTGCTGTTGGACATTCATCATTACCGCCCAAACAGACCAGTATTGTTCGTTTAGCTAAAGCTGTATCTAAATTGAATGCCGATAGTCATCCAAATCTGTTTGGTCATGGACCGGAAAAAGATATGATTGAATCATTGGCACCATATTGTTCATTACCATATCGAATAATGTATACAAATCTATGGCTATTTTCACCATTAGTGGCTAAATTACTTGAAAATGATAAATTAATGAATAGCTTTATACGGACAACAACAGCTGTAACAATATTTACCAGTGGAATCAAGGTATTATTCTCTTTTGTTTAATTTGATTTACTCTTTATTCAATTCCAATTTCAAAATTTAGGATAATGTTTTACCGGGTAAAGCTGAAGCAATTGTAAATCATCGTATTTATCCATTAAATCGTGTTGAAGATGTATTAAGACGTGATATTGAAATAATTAATGATGATCAGATTAAAGTTGAAGTGTTAGGTGTTGCCATACAACCACATCCAATATCATCATATGGTCATGATTCATTTGGTTATCAAACAATACGACAAAGTATACAACAGGTATTTCCCGATATTGCAATCATACCGGGTATTATGTATGCTGCAACCGATACACGTTGGTATCTAAATTTTACAAATAATATTTATCGTTTTTCACCCGGTTATATTACATTGGAACAATTTTCAATTGTACATGGCCATAATGAACGAATATCAAAAGATAACTACTTAAAATTAGTTAATTTTTATCATCATGTTATTATGAATTCGAATGATGCTCAAGTAGATATTGCATTTTTTAAAGATGAATTCTAAATTCTGAAAAATAAAAAATAAAAAAACGAAAACAAAATTTCATTTTTTTGTTTGTTTGTAATTCTCATCATCATCATCATCATCATTTATTGTTTTTTTGTTGTTGTTTAGATTATCATTAATTAATACTTTAAAATATATAAATATGATTATAATTAATCTTTTTTATTTTTATTTGAATTATTATCCACCATTTCATCATCATCATCTTCACCATCAGAATCACGTGGATCATCTATTATACGATTTTTACGCCATACACTATTGATGATTAAATTGATGATTAGCTAAAAGAAAATGATAAAAAAAAAGAAAGAAAATGAATCAATAAATGAAACAAATGAATAATATATATAAAAGAATAAATTACCACAGCCCAGAATATATCCATACAATAAATAATCCATAAGAATATAAAAAGACCATATACAAATGTTAATAAATCATTTGTAAGTGTTGTATTGATAAATTTTATCGATTCCATTAGTGCAATCATTGGAAATAGATAAATACGATAATAAAACCATGCAACAATAAACCAAATTAGATTAATAATACGTATTTTTGATTCAAGATATTTGATTAATGAAAATTTTAAACAAACTAAACATTTACTTCCTTCAAGTATGACATCACAGATATCATGAAAATATATTACTACAACACCAACATTATAAACTCTATTGGAAGAAAAGAATGAGAAAAATTCATTAATAAATTTTGAATAATAACATACCTAGCCCAATAAGAAAATAATAATAAAAATAATGTAACAGCATGATGTATAATCATAACCAATGAATCATATTTCCATGAATTAATAAAATAAACAGCATATATTGAATGTATGTAGAAACCGATTTCCATCCAATATAAATATTTTATTGTTGATGGTATTGGTTGTTCAATTTGAAAATCTGTTAAAAAAAGGAATAATAATAAGAAAAAGAATTGGAAATTCAATTAAATAGACAACAAACCGGCAAATATACGACTTGGATCATTTAGAAAATCATTATTTTGAATAATATAAAAAGCGATAATAGTTGTTATTGAATAGAATGAAAATGCCCAACCAGATTCGATAAATTTTCGTTCTTTTCTTGCTGAAACATAACCATTTTTTATGAGAATATTCTTGATTGATTATATTTCAAAAAAAAAAAAAACAAACAAACAAACAAATATTGATAAAACATTTTCAATAACAAAAAAAAAAAAAAAAAAAATTACCCGAATAAAATTTGTCCATAATGGTTTACGAATAATGGTCATAATAATAGCAAATACTATTATCAAGGCCATCTGTTGTTGATAATTATCATTATATTTAAATAATAATTTTAAACCATTATCAAAATCATTATATTGAATAAAATTTGGTGGATATTTATCAATCGTTAATCTTAATGATTGATTGAATAAATTTAGATAATTTTGCATCATTTTTTTTTTTTGTTTTGTTTTGTTACAATATTATTCGACAATAAACAACAAATATCAACGCGCACACGATTGAAAAAAAAAGAAAAAGAAAATTCAAATAAATTCAATATAATGGATGGGTAGGTAGTTGAACCTAAATTTGTTTGACAAAATTTTACAGAAGCAACAAACAAAAAAAAACAAGGATGACTGTAATAAAATAATGATGATGATGATCAATCAATTCAATGTAATTTTTGTTTTTGTTTTGCAAAAATTATTAATTGAAATTATTATTATTATCATCATCATCATTGAAACTATGAGCTAGCATCATAAACAACAACAACAACAACAACAACAAAAATGATGATAATACAATAAGAGTGACAATAAACAAATATAGGAATAGAAGAAAAAAAAGAAAAAAAGAAAAGATGTGATTTATAAGTGGTGCAGGTAGGTGGTGGTGGTGGTGATGTTGAGTCTTTTTGATTATGATTATGTTTGTTTGTGTTTGTTTGTTTGTATGTGACCATAACAACCAGTAAAGATAAAATATTTTTTAAAAAATGAAAATGAAAGTTTAATGATAACCAAAAAAAATGGCAAACATAAAAAAAAACTAGACAAGATCAATATTATAATATTACATATTCAACAAGTTACAGCTTCTTTTTTTTCATTCATTCATTCATTCATTCATTTCCAAATCGATCGATAATCGATAATAATTTTGTTTGTTTGTTTGTTTAATGATCATCAGTTATATTCATCATTTGTACGAAATGTGATGTATGGATATTCATGTAAATGTTTTTGTTTGTTTGTTTGTTTGTTTTTTTTTGGCCAACACTTACAATAATACCTCCACCCTTGATAATCAGGATTGAAGCCAAGGAGAAAAAAAAAGATAAACAAAACCGATATAAATTTTCGCCCCTCTTCGCCATCATTTAAATTATTCTAGAATGATTGAAATGATTTTGTTTTTTTATTCTGGTTACTATCAGAACAAAAACAGCAACGAAAAATATTTTCATTAATGAAAATTTCGTTGTTGTTGTTGTTGTTGTTATGTATCCTGTTTGAAAAAACAAAAATGATATTGATGGGATGTATGGATGATGGAAAATTCTCGAAACTTTATTAAAGTCTATGACATTTTTTTTATCGTTGTTGTTGTTGTTGTTGTTCCAATTAAAAAAATAATCAATGTTATTTGTGTTTGTGAAATAGGCGTTTAATAATAATAATGCTGGTGATAATGATACAATCAATTCAACAAAACAAACAAAATATTGATGATATTAAATCTCCTGATATTGATTGATATGTATCCAATATAAGTACATTTTTGTTGTTGCTGTTGTTTATTGTTTATTTTTAAAATTGTATTTTGTTTTAGGTTAAATTCCAGAAATATCAATCAGAAATTCTATTCTTTGTTGTACAATTTCCAATGTTTTTTGTATTTATAATGTTTTAATTATAAGTACAGAAATCAATGATTCATTTATATTTCATTGTCTTTCAATATTCCTTGACTTGAATAATGACTAATAATAATTTATGTTAAAATAGTCACCATTGTCAAATTATAAAGCTTATGATGACCGTCGATATATGATAATGGATAATGATGAAGTAAAAGAAACAAGTTTTTTTCCTTTTTTCCTTTTTGCATCATCATCATTATCGGAAGGAAAAGTGAAAGTCACACACACACACACACACACAAACTAGGTTCATTTCAACAAACATAAAGATAATCTTATCATCTTTAAAGAAATAAGTAAGGAAAAAAACAAAAATCAATAATTTTTTTAAAATCATGATTATTGTAATGAATTGGGAACATTCAATAGAGTCGATATGAAACAAAACGAAGGAGAAAAACTCGTTCGTTTTTTTTTTACTTTCCCCTTCCTCCCTTTTTTCTTTTCCTTTGATTACAAATGAAATTATTTTGATTGAGATTGGTCAACACACACATAATATTAATTGAGAAACAAGAAAGAGAAATAAAAGAAAGAGATTGACTAATCAACAATTTTTTTTGACCATGTTTTTTTTTATTTTGAAATATAAATTACAACTTTTACTGAAATGATACTGATGATGATGATGAAAAAAAATTGGCGCAATGAACAACAAGAAGAAGAAGAAGAAAAAAAAGTGTACTGAAAAAAACTTGTTGCTCATTATTACTTTAATGATATCAATCGATGATGATGATGATAATGTTGATGTTGACCACCATTTTGGATCTACACGAACAGATAGGGAAATGAATGAATGAATGAATGAAAAAAAAAATTTCACCATGTTTATTGGAAGGACAAACAACATTGCTTTTCGGAATACACAAGCAAGCCAGTTAGTTGGATTTTTTTTTTGTTTTTTGCTGTTAACTTTGGCTTGATTACAGGTGGTAGGATCCACACACACACACACACAAACGAACATTGAACATTTAAACATCAATGAATGAATGAATGAATGAAACAAAATACAGTTAACTAACTAGCTAAACTAAAAAAAACTAAACTAAAAAAAAAGATTGAAAATGGCAAAGAAACATTGATGTTGATGATGATGATGATGATAGCAATAATATCAAATGGCTTAGATAGATAGATGGATCATTGATCGATGGATGGATGGATGGATGTATTCGTAGATACAAATGCATCCTTCCTTGAAATAACAACAAAAACAACAACAACAACAACAACTATTTATGGATTGATTTTCTTACATTGTGGTTCAATAACAATTATTATTATTATTATTATTATTGAAAATAAAAGACAAAAAAAAATCTATCAAGACCATTGATCTCGTTTCGATCATCATCATTATTATTGATCAATGGAATCGATTGATTCATAGTGGTTGACGGGTGTTTATGTGTGTGTGCAATTCATTTTTTTCCCGTTTGTTTCCAAATAAAATCTATTATTTTAGCATCATGTGTTAATGTTTTGTGTTTGTGTGTGTGTGTGCGTGTGTGGAACTAATATTTTGGTTTTGTTTAAAAAAAAAGAATTTTCAGGAAAAAACCAATTTCGTTGTTTTTGTTGTTAATCTTTGAACTTTGTGAAACATTATCAATAAATAAATAAATCAATCAATCAAATGATAGAACAAATTGAATTGTAAAAAAAAATTGATAAACAAAAAAATTAAATTTTTGATGTGTTTTTCAATAAAAATCATATAAAAAACAAATAATGATAATGGCAATCGATTGTAGCCAACGAGCAATCATTGCTCAGGCATATAAATTACCATCAATATTCATATTGATCATATCATTTTCATATATTTCATCTGAACAATTATATTGGATGTTAATATACATGATTATTTTTACATTCATACCGAATGCATTACATTCATTGTTTGTTATATTCATTGCAACAAGTGATCGATTGACCGAACGAATCAAATCGATTAATAATGATGATGATAATGATAATGATAAAAAACAAACAATATGGCAAAAATATCGCCATTCATTATTGACTAAACAATTATATTTATTCAATTGTTTGGCTAATTTTATTTCAAATCTTATCGATCTGTACGCATGGCTGGCACATTCGTACGAAATTATTGGCATTGAAAATATACCAAATGATCCAAATTGTGCAGCATTAATGATTTGTTATCATGGTATATTACCAACCGATATGATATTTGTTTATAATAAAATCTATAAAAAATATCATCGTTTTCCACGTGCTGTTGGTGATCGTTTTCTATTCATATTTGGTAATCTAATACGTGATTATATTTTTCCTGGTCCAGCATCCAAATGTATTGAAACATTAAAACAAGGACATTTACTTGTTATTGCACCAGGTGGAACTAGAGAAGCACAATTTGCAACAACACAATATGAAACATTATGGAATAATCGTTGTGGTTTTGCTCGTGTTGCTAAAGAAGCAAAAGTTGATATCATACCAATATTTACGAAAAATTCTCGTCAAATTTATATAATACCAAGAATATTTCAAATTCTATTGAAACCATTATATGAATTAACACGTATACCTGTTGTACCATTTTTTGGTGGATTTCCTGTTAAATTAACATCATTTATTGGTAAACCAATTCATTATGATTCGGTTGATAGTCCCGAAGAATTAGCAAGGATATGTCAAAAAACTATTGATGATATGATTGTTAAGTATCAAACATTTCCGGCAACAATTATTGGTGCTATTAAAGAACGTTTTATTAAATGTGATAATCATTTGTCCAAAACATCTATTAGTAGTACTGAAACATCAAAAAATGAATGAATCATCATCATCATCATCATTTGAGATTATATTATTATTATTATTTTTTATAAATAACCCGAATGATAATTATATAATATAAAAAATAAATTGGGCCATTGTCATGAACATTTTACTTTTATAAATACAAAATATACAAAAAAATTGTGTTGACAATAATTTTGTTTGAAATAAAAAAAATATTCTTGTTTTTTTTCTAAAAAATAATTATAATTTTTTAAAGAAAATATTTGATAAATTATAAATCTATAAATGGTATATGCACAAAAATTTTGTTTTTTCCATAGAAAAATAAAGGTCTAATAAATAATATTAGGCCTTAAAAGGTCAGTAGGTCAAAAAAAAATGCCTTTTCTTTTCTCATTGCCTTTCTTTCTCTCTTTCTTTATTTTCAACAGAACAATTCTTCAATTGAATAATTTTTTTTGCTTGAAAAAAGTTTCTTGTTTTACTTTAGTTTAGTTTTTTTTTTCGTTTAAAATTCGTTCAAAGATGATGATCACGATTATCAAAGATAATTATTTTATTCAAAGAGAATGTTGTTGATGATGATGATGATGATGATGATGATAAACAAACTAATTTGAATATATTTTATATTCAAAAAAGCAGAACAAAAAATCCTGATTTTTCTTGTTTTTTTTTCTGTTGAAAGAAGAAGAAAAAATTGGCAAAAAAAAAAACAAGTCAGTAAGCAACTTTTTTTTCACTTACTTGCTTTTGGGCGAAAAAAAAAGTCTATCTATCTTTCTATTTTTCCTTTTCCCCTTGATTTCAACCACCACCATACATATTTTACGGACACATCTCTTTTTTTTGTTTGTTTGCCTGGGCTCTTTTACTTGAATCTATGATGATGATTATGAATGGTTTTCCCTTACGAAGAAGATGATGATGATGATTATGATGATGATGATGAACACGATCACAAATAAAATTTTTCTTACCATTCATAAATGTTACTTCAGGCTATATTGATAGTCTGAATGATTCAAAAGTTCCGTCTTTGAAACAAAAACAAAACAAAACAAACAAATGTGAACAATCAATAACATTGATAGCATCGATTTTTTTTTACTTATCGTTAAATTCAATTTTGAAATTCTTTATTCAATCTGTGTTTCTGTTGCTGCTGCTGCTGTCCGATTTAAGAAAAATTGAATTGAATTGAATTCATCCTGAAAACCAATATGAAAATTATAAAAAAATTTAAGTAAATAATTCAACAACAATCCAAAAAAAACAACAACAACAAATATGTTGTGTTATTGTTATTATTATTATCATAGGTCGTGATCCATTTTTGGATCCATCAACAAACATCAAACATCAACGAGAAAAAACATTTCATTTATTTACATTTTTGAGCCTTGCCCTTTTGTCTGGATTTGTTTTTTGTCTGTGCCCAACAAAAAAAAAGATTGTTCAGATCATTCGGAAAATTTGATCCAGAAACACAAAACAACGGTGATAATTTATTTTCCATTCAGTTTCGTTTTTTTCTTCTCGTTGCTGAAAAAAAGATATCCAAACGCATTTTTTTCTACAATGGTAATTTGATTAATTTGATTAATTTAATTAAATTTTTTTTATAATTATAATATTCGATTTTGAACAGAAATCATCATCATCATTATTATCGATGTTTTTCATCAATTGGTTTATCATACAACAATTATTGTTGATTACAATTGTGATTGCATTGCAAAAAAATCAACCATCATCATCATCATCATCGACAACATTTGAAGATTATGATACTGGTGTATATGATAATAATTCTCCATCCAATATTAATGGTGGCCATTCAAAAATAACTAATGAAAATTTTAGTATCGAGGCTAGTCCAAATAATAATAATAATAATAATAATAATGATGATATTGGTGATATAGATGATGGTAAATCATTTGAATCTGATATTGAATTAGAAAATTTTTCAAAAACAAAATTTAGTGATGAACGTTTTGCACGTTTATTTCCATCACGTGGTGGTATTGGTCGTAATGGCCGTTATGATGATCGTCGTTTACAACCAAAACAATTAATAAAACCTAAACCAACATTGCCTTCATTTATTAAAAGTACACCACCATTAATAAAAGTACAAATAACAACACCATCACCATCAAGAAATTTAGCAAATCAACGACAACGTTCAGTAACAGTACCACCAATATCGGCAAGAAATAAACAACAACAACAACAACAAACAACACAACGTCCAATTGATAATATTCAAAAAGCTCGTAATCGATTATTAGGACAACAACAACAACAACAATCATCATCTTTACAATCAAATAATCGACAATTAACTGGTCGATTACAACCATCATCGACGACAACAACAACAACACCATCACCATCAAGACGTCGTTATAATGGTGGTAATAATGGTTCTATAAATAATAATCTTAGTTCAAGATTTTTAAGGAATCAAAATTCTACAATACCATCATTGAATCCACGTGGACGTAATTGAATTTTCATTTTCAATTAAAATAAAACGAAAACTAGATTCATTTGACATATTTTTCTTTCCAAAAAATCTTTATTTCTCTCTATTTTTACCCGAAAAAAAAGAAGAAAGATAAACTATCTGAAATATGAATAAATGTAATCTTAAAAAAAACTGATAATGATGAATGTTTAACCAAAAATAAATTATTTTAAACTTTTGAAACCTAGATATTTTGATTTATTTTATATAATTTTGACCTTTAAAAATATTTATCAATACAAAAATAACAGTTTTTTTGTGAGCTGAAAATCTAGATTTTTTTTTGATTCAAATCAATTTTGAATTTAGTTTACAGTAATGATGAATCTTTGAACAGTAAGGAAAACATCAATGATTTTTTTTATATTGTTCAAAGAATTGTTCAACAAGTGAAAGTTTTTTTTGTGGCCAAAATGATGATGATTATAACAAAGATTTGCTTATTGTTTGCAATTGTGGTCAAAAAAAATCGATGAAAAGAAGAAAAAAAAATGGATGCTTTGAGCTAGATTTATTTTTTTGTTTGTTGTTTCTTTTGGCCACTTTTGTTGTCTAAACCAATAATAATAAAATTTATAGATCTAGAATTCAGAAAAGAAAAAGAAAAAGAAAAATTGAATAATGGATGAAAATCGTGATTCGATCATCTTTTCGTAACCGAAAATGAAAATGAAAACTGAAAATTATGACCCAAAGATTATATAGAACGAATGTGGGACAGAAATGAAAGAAAAAAATATCTAGCCAAATTCAACAACAACAAATGAAAATCAGTAAATAAATAAATCAAAAAAATCCCGACGATTTTTCATTCAGTTTGAATGAAGAGAAACTTGGCCAATTGAGAATTGATGATGATGATGCGGAGAAAAGCTTGCGCGACTGTTTTAAATGATGGGGAAAATGAAAAGCCATCTTTTTTTTCTCCAAAAAAAAAAAAAAATGGTGGAAAAAAACCGGCCAATCTCTGTTATTTATTTTATTTTAAAATTCATTCATTTTTTTTGTTGTTGTTGCTGCTGATCGATATGAAATATATCGTCAGTCAGCTTATATGTATGGAAATGTGTTTTTTGAATTTTTTTTTCTTTTTCAAATCCATCAATCAATCAATCAATCATTTTAGTTGTTTTTTCCGAGAAAAGAAAAACCCATGGTCATAACTTTTGTTTTTGTTTTTTTTTTGGCAACATGACAGACAGTAAGGTGAATGAATACCTTTAAAAGTAAAAGTGAATTATTATTATTTTGTTTTGACCAATATTTTGGTCTATAATATTTTAATGGTCATCATCATCACCATTATCACCGCCATTATCATCAATCAATTGGTCATATATATAGGGGGTATGTATGTTTGTGTGTGTGTTTAAAGATAATTAAAAGTGCAAGTGTCTGTTGTTGCTGCTACATTGATCAAAGGTTGTTACTGAAGCCAGGTCGATCTATCGATCGATCGATCGATTAGGTTGGACTAGATTCTTCATCATCATCATCATCATCATCATCACATTCCGAAACGAAAAGCGAAACAAATTTTTCTAGCCAAAAAAAAAAAGAATTTCACTTGTATTTTGGGTGTTGAGGGAAAGTTTTTTTGTTTGTTTGTAGTTCTGACCATGGTAGTGATAATGATGATGATGATAATAATGACGATAGTGGGTATCGTCGATCGAACAGGTATATTCAGGTTGGTGTATAACAAGTGTGTGTGTGTGTGTATACGGTCGGTGTGTTTTCGTTGTTCAATGATTGAAAAAAAGTTTTCGGTTGTTTTTCTTTTAATTTTTTTTTTTTTGGTCTGTTTATTTGTTAGGACCATCATTCAGTTTTAGTTTATTCCATCAATAAGTTTGTTTGTTTGTTTGTTTCGTCTATTTCAGCAATATAGACCCAACGATTTACAGGGTTTTTTTTTGTAAATTACTTTGGCCCAGTTTTGTTTTGATATTCCAACATTTCAAAATCAAAATCAACTTTAGCCAAAAAAAAACAAAAATCTTAATTTCAGTTGAAATTGAATTGTGATTTTGACCATTGAAAAATATTGAAAAGCATTGAAGAAAGCACGAAAAATGATGATGTTTTCGAAAAAATTTCCACTATCAACATCCGATATCATTTCGGTTATCATTATTATTATGATTATAAGTGATCAAAATCGTTCAATTCAGGCATTATCATTTCCAACGATAATTAATCCATTAAGCTGGTATTATTGGTCACCATGTAAGTTTATTTTTGCTTTGTTTTTTGTTCATATAATCTTAATTTTGTAATTTAAATTTTTCTGCCTTTCTCTTTCAACTAACTTAGTAAATAACAGTAGTATGAATGATCCAAATTTAAGTACAAATCATATGAACATGTCAAAATATCTACAGATATTACAATCAATTTTTCCGAAAAATATTTCCACTTTTTCATCATCATCGTCATCATCATCATCGATGGTACCAGATTTAACAACGGCAACAACAACAACAACATCGACAATGGATATTAAACAACCGGAATCGATCAAAATAGGAAAAGATTTCGAAACAACAATGATACCATTGTGGCCACAATCAACAACAACAACAACAGCAAAACCATTTTTTATATCTAACAATGTAGATGATGATAATTTAATTATCTACAATAATTATCGACAAGCGGAAAATCTCGAAACAACAACAACAACAACAATAATGCCGATGGATATGACTACTGCTGATAATTATATGACCGAAAAATCACATCCACAAATCGTATTCAATGATGATGATGATGATAAGCAAAAAATAACAATCGAATCAATGATGCCTACAACAATAATTGCCAATAATGAAATTATTGAACAAAATGATAGTACGACTATTTCGACTATGACTATGAATAATAATGATGATTTTGATAATCAAAATATTTATCATTTTAAACTTTATGATGATGATGATGATGATGGTGGGAATGGTAAAACAACAGAGAATGTGGATCGTATGGCTACAACAAATAATCCGATTGAAACAACCAGAACAACAACAACAACAATGGATGAAGTTTTTCAAGAAAATGTACCAGAAATGATAATAAAAATCATTGAACCAATAATCAATATGACAATAACACGGATGGATGATAGTGATGATCAATTCAATGATGATGATGATAACAATGAACACATGATACGAATGAAACAATTATTACAGGTTTTTGGTGGAAAATATTGGCAACCAACAACAACATCAACAACAACCGGCATTCCAATCAATGATGAAACAATAATCAATAGTCGATCAATGGATGAACAACAATCATTACAATCGACAACAATCAATAATATGGAAATCGAAACGACAACAACGATAAAACCATCATTGGATGAAACAAGCACTAATAATAATAATGATCAACAACAACAACAACAATCAATAATCAAAATGGTCGAACCACGTCTATTATTATCGAATAATGGAAATGATATTAATCATTTTATACAAGATTTTCATGATGCATATTATTCAAATTCAGCTATATTTGATGATCTTATGAAAAGATATTCAATATTTGAACGTACAAATCGTGCCATGAATCATTTTAATAATAATAATCTTGATGAAATTATTGCCTATCAACAACAACAACAACAACAACAAAATGAACAACAAAAAGATTTAGAATTTTCTGCCAATGATATTACAGCAATTAATCGTGCATTTTTTCGATTCAATATTGACAATAATCATCAACATATGCCAATAATTCGTTGATTGATGAAAAAAAAAGTAATTTCAAAAACAAATAACACACAAAAACATGAACGTTCTCTTAATGTTTATTTTTATGGCTAATAATAATAATAATAATCCATATTAATTGATTGATTAAAAGAGACAAAAAAAACAAAATTAAATTAAATTAAATTAAATTGTAAATATGAAATAAAAACCGAATTTCAATTTTTGTTTTTTGAAAAATAAATTTTTGCAATTTAAAAAAAAAAATTACCGGCAAGTTTTTTTTCCATTTTTTTCTATCTGGAAATATTTCTCCACGTGAGCAAACAATTTCGATTTGTTTTGATTTATTATCGACCGGGAAAAAAATGATGGAAAATTCCAATCAATCGGCAATAATGAATGAGATAAAAGTATTTGAAATGCAAAAAGATTGTTTAAACAATATTCGTCAAAAATTGTTCAATCAATGTGAAAATTTTGATCCAGATATGGAAGAATTTAAAGAAATTATCGACAAATTCAAAGCAAAAATTGCCGAAGCTAAAGAATCTGTTAGTGATTATGAAAAAGATATTGATACTAAGGATACATCCGATATTGATCGACCATTGGCTAATATAATGCTCAGTGAACGATCAAAATTAATTGCACAATTAATGCAAATGGCTCAAACAAGAATGTCTCGATTGAAACAAGAAACCGGTATACTTCGAGAACAGTATCGAGAATTGTCTATTGAAATGATCAACTCAAAAGTTACTTCGGTTCGTTATGATTTTATTGCTCTTATCAAATACTTGGAAGTCTTAATACAGATTGATGTATTGAAATCTTCAAAATTGTATACAATGTTTAAGGAATTTTTCATCAAAGATATTTATCAAATTGTTCCATTGTTAGCCGATTTATTAAAATACACATTCGATCATATTGGATGGCCACAGACTAACGTTGCATTACGACCCGAAATATCAAAAAATTTGACCGATTATCAATTATTATTTGTTTCAACATTTCGATCATTATTAGAATTAGAAAGTGGTAGATTTTCGAAACGTTTGCAAATAGATTCCGAAACATTTCAATCGGAAATTTTCACTTCAATTAATGAAGAGCGTATTATTTATCATCCATTCGATATATTGTTCGAACCATTTGTTAAACGATTCGATCATCATTTCATGGATTCTGGTTCTAAATTGAACGATTTAGAACATGTAAGTATTCATTCATGATTTAAAAGCAAATTATTTTAAGATTTTCTTTTTATTTCCATTAGCCTGAATGGTATCTTTGTACATTAGAACAATGGATCACATTAAATGAGTCTTTCTTACGTGATTTGGTCGATCAAACATTGATTCTTTTTTTCGATAGTGATAATGGAAAATTTGCTACGGTAATTTATTTCAAAATTTTAATCTTGTTGGTTGATCATTCAACAGTTTTTTTTATTGTTCAACAGGTTGAACTAATTTCATGTTTTGTGAAATTGATTGAACAAAAATTACGCCAAGATTTGCCACGTATGGAAGATAATGATCATATTTTTGGCCGTACAATCGACGAACTTATTATTTTTAGTAAACAACTTAATTTAATTGTACCGGATTTATACGAAAATCATCCAAAATTGAGCCCATTGTTTGATATTTTTTCCGATACACAAAACTATAAACGTTTTTTGAATATCGAACGAAATCGTAAGTTCAAAAAAAAATTCTTATCTTATTAATGGACAAGTTTTTGATTGACGTCATTCCACGTACAACAGGCATTAATGAATGTATTGAAAATATACTGGATTCAGAAACTTCTTGGAATTCTGTTTATGAACATGATTTAGCATTCGAAAATGAATTTATTATCTGTGAAGCTGCTGATGGATTCGCTGCTCTAATCAATCGTCAAATCGGTTCGTTTGATTGAATGAGATGATTATTTATTTTTAGCATTGATTTTTATTTTTAATTTTTTTAACTTGATTCTTAGAACGATCAAAACACATTCCATTGGATAAATTGCGTAACGAATACTTGCATTTGATTATTAATATGATTGATGATTTTCGTTTACGTTTGTCGCAAAAAATACATGATTTACAAGAGAAATGGCCATTCAGTGAAAAATTTTTTGGTATTCTAAACACTTTTGATTTCATTCATTCAATGTCGATGGATTTGGCTTCCAAACAAATGTTGCCTCAATCAGATTTGGATCGAGTAAATGAAATGTTCATTCATATGATTGACGAGATATCTAATCGTGTAATCAATTTAATTGTATCGGACTTTATAAATCATCTTTCTTTGTATAAACAATTAAAATGGCACGGAATGTCATTGCAAGGAGATCAGCCAATCGAAGTGACCAATGAAGCCATAACTTTATTCAATGATATTTCAACCAAAATTCATTTGATTCAGAAAAACATTTCGAAAAATTTGTTTAATCGCTTGATATATGAAATTGCCGGTCGATTGCAGGAGGCTTTTTTCGAAAATTTTATCATGGAATTACAATTTAACAAAGATGGTATTAAACAACTTCGTTATGATTTTGAACATGCATTCAAAGCTATTTTTATCATTTATTCTGATCATAACATTGTATTTACATTTTCAACGTAAGTTTTTATTTGAATTAATTAATTTATTTCAAAAATAATGTCATGCTTTTATACATCTCTCTCTCTCACACATACAAACGTAGAATTTCTGATTGTCTAGTCGTATTCGATTTAAATCCACAAACATATCATATTATTCAAGCACGACATAAAGTGGATAGTGAAAAAGAATTTCGTTTATATTTACAAACATTGGGCATTTATAGTTTGAAACCATCAACAGTTTTGGCTTTGATCGATCGACGTGTTGGATTCAACTGAATAAAAATGGATGTGCAAAACAAACAATTTCCAATTAATGTAATGTAAAAAAAATTGTTTTTAATGAAATGTATTTTTTTTTGTTTTTTATGATAAAAAAATTAAAAATTAAAAAGAAACAACTTCATTAGTCATGGAATAATAATAATAAAAATTTTGGAATGGTTTTTCAGTGTGATTATCAATAAGTAATTAATAGGCCAATATCTGTGGTACTTTATATTCGGGATATGTTTGATTATATTTTTCAATAAGTTTAGCCAATTGTTTACGAGTTAAATCGGCCAAACGATTCTGATAGATTTTATTCATTGAAAATTTTGATGAACGTAATGATGAACAATCTTCATAATAATAGCCACTGGATTCAACTTCAGTTGATAATGCACAATAAATGACCGTTTCGGCACCTTCATCAGCCGTCTTTATAGTGGAAATTGTGAAAAATTGAAATTATTTATATGAGAGATAATGATAGAAAGAAAGAAAATACATACACGAAATAGAAATGATGCTAGCCAAGGAAATAATCGTACCCACCAAACATATTGATAAAGACCAGTCATTGCAACACCTGGATGTAAACAATTTATCAATACACGATATGATTGGCCAACATCACTACGTAACCAATTAGCCATATAATATGTAAACATAATTTGACATAATTTAGATTGTGCATATGCATGGAATGCTGAATATGGTGTTATTTGTGATTGTAGATCATCAAGAAATGCACAACGTGGATAATGTGTTGATGATGATACATTAACAACACGTGCTGGTCCTTTTTTATCTGCTTTATTCAATGCAGGCAATAATAACCATGTAAGTAATACATGACTTAAATAATTAATCTGATAATGATATTCAAAACCATCGGATGTAAAATTTTTATCCACAAACATAACACCAGCATTATTGATTAAAATATCAAGACTACCATATTCTTTATTAAAACGTGCAACAAAATCAAAAACGCTTGACATTTCACGAAAATCGATTGGCCATACAAGTATATTACCACTATTATTTGTTGGTTTTACCGATTCTTTTGCTTCTTCAGCCATTTTATCTCTTTCCATTTGGCTTGATGCCGATGATGTTACAATTACAATACAACCACGACGATATAAATCTTTAGCCGCTGAAAGACCAATACCACGTGAACCACCAGTTACAACGGCAACATAATCAGTTAAATCATCTGGTATATCTGGTTCATTGGCGGATAATTTTCTTACTTTTGATGATAATTTTCGATGTATTTCTTTAAGAACATAACGTGCACCAAGTAAATAAAGTTGTATGGCTGTTATTATCGTAAATACTGTATCGATAATATTTTTTGGAAATATACGATACATTAATAGCCAAAATTTATAATCATTAATGGCCAACATGGTTTTTTTTATTCAATCTCTTTTAATTTAACAATAACAGTAACAACAAAAAACAACAACAACAACGAAAACAATGAATGATAAATGATAAAGATGGCAATGAAAATGAAAAATTTCAGATAATTCACGATATATCACTGCAATTATATAAGAATGAAATAATAAAATAAAAAACAAAGGATTCAATACACAGGATTAATTTGATTTTAATCACAATTACAAATGTCAATATTTGAACGCCATCATTATGGCGAATAGCAGAATCTTTTTTTTTTGTTTTTTTGGTTTTGTTAATATGTACGACGTGTCATGTCGTGTGTTACAAGGTCAATCAGTCAGTCAGTCATTCATTCAATCAATCAGTCAATGTTTTGTATCAATGAATTTTTATTTAAGGCATCATCTTTGCTTCTTCTTCTTCTTTATCATGTGTGTTGGATATTTTTTTTTCGGTTGAAAATTTTATTCGAGGCTATATCTATCTTCAAGCTTGTTTTCAATCCAATTTCGTTGAAAATCTCTTTTTTTTTGTTGTGCAACGAAAAAAAAGATTGAAAAAAAAAAATTTACTAATCACTGCAAATAGAGAGGGCAAAAAAACCATTTGATAATTTTTTGTTGTTGTTGTTGTTGAGAATCCTGTTTCTCTTTTCAGATTTTCAAATATGAAAGGAATTTAACCTGATTATGATCTGTTAATGTAGTTTTTTTTCAATATATTGTAAGATGTGACAAGTTTTACCCATCAGCAATCGGATGATGATGATGTCAAAAGCAAGTTTCTCATTTCGTTTGAAAAAAAAAACAAAATTAATTTCGGTGCATATTCTAATTATATTATTGAAAAAAAAACTTTTTTATTTTGTCTCTTTCTTCATTCTCTTTTTCGGATTTTAATTGCTTTAAATTTTTTTTTTTTTTTTTTGAAAAAAATTGAAATGTAATTTCTGTTTTAATGTTTTTTATTTATTTATGATGATGACGATTTCATAGACACACACACAGACACAAAATAAGATAAATTCGTAATGAAAAAAAAACAAAACAAAACAAAAGAAAAAATTTATAAGATTTCTTTTCTTTTCTTTTTTTTTTGCAAAATAAACAAATGAAAAAAAAATATAATTATAAATCAGTATGTTTAACAATATTATCATCATCGATAATAATTTGTCCACCAATTTCATTCGATCTAATCATCATTGTTGATGATAATGATGATGATGAACGTTTTGATGATGAATGTTGTTGTTGTTTTGGTGGCTTTAGATGATTATTATTGATGTTTTTGTTGTTGTTGTTGTTGTTATTGTTGAAATATCTACCCGTTGGCATCGGTGATGATGAACGTGAACTTGTAGCTGATGGCAAATGAAGTTCATTACAATTATTATTATCTTGATTAAATCGTTGTTGTTGTTGTTGTTGATTAATATTATTAATAATTAATGATGAATTTGAATTTGATCCATTACTTTGACGTCGTAAACGATTTTGTTGTTGTTGTTGTTTATTTTGATTATTACCGCCACCTGGTAGTACATTTGTACCGCTTGTTAATGGATTTGCCAAACTCATACGTCTTCTTGACCATGCTGCATTTAAAACACTTCGTACCTGGTTTTTATTTAGCAAAAAAAAAAAGGTTTGTCTTAATCTAAAATAACATTGATAATAATAATTTACCTCTTGATTTGTAAAACAATATAGTACCGATACGATAATACCTTGAACCGATTGAAACATAATATTGATAACAATATAAATGCTAACCAATTTACGATTAAATGTTGATGGATTATATAATACGACAAGATGATGTATACCTGAGAAAATGAATTAAAATGAATTCTGGATCCTGGATTTTAAAAAAAAATCAACAATAACTTTACCCAATAATGGAATTAAAAATGCAGTAGCTTTAATAGCTTTCATTGTGACAATATCCGATTTATTATCAGCACGTAATTTCATCAATAAAATACGTATAATATTAATAAGAAATAAAAAATTAACAGCAACACAAATAATCATCGGTACACTAACGATAAATATTGTATTACTATTACCAAAACCTTCCCAACAAAGTTTTTCTCGTACGGATGATAAAAATTCTACCGATAATGCCCAACCAACAACACAAATTGTCGGAAATATCCATCCAATAAAATAATAACCAAATAAATATATACGGGTATTCTGATGGAATGGTGCCAATAATGTTTTATGGAATAAAAAACCTTCAACAAACATCCAATTAATTGTTGCCATCGATGAATAGATATTAAATGCTTTTAATAATTTACAGAACCAAGGTACACTAGATGATATGTCTAATTTTTGTATATTAACCAATAAATTCATTATAATATATAGACAACAATTCATCAATAATGCTATGCATAGATTCTTATGTACTTTGATACGTAAACATTTCAATGGTCTTTTTTTTAATATCCAAACATACAAAAGATAAAAGAAAAAACATAAGATATGACATAAGATATGTTTACATGTCAATATATTAACATCAAAACTTACTTGAAACTGACAAATATTACAATCGATATGATTAATGAAACCATTGATGCTATTAATAATAAAAATGCTATATAACTAACAACACCTTGTATACGTGAAGTTGTTGATGAATCTTTTTCCTGCATTGCCAAAAGATTTAAACAATCAGTATAATTTGTCCAATTATTCCAACCCCATTGGCCATTAGGTAAACATTGTCTTAATGCATATAATGTTTGTCGATCATAATCATCAGCATCAATATTACCCATTGTTAATGCAAATATTTTATGACATGGTATCTGTACGGTTGTATTAGGTTTTGATTCTGGCCATTGATAAATACCATCCCACCATGATTCACACATTAAATCTTCGTTATTTTTTTAATACAATATTTATATAAAAAAACATTAATAAAACGATAAATAATCAAAATTGATAATTTTTTTTCCCAAATTTTAATAATTAATAACAGAAACAAAATTATCATAAACTTACTCGATGAATCATTTGGTATTTTTGCCATTTTTGAATGGTTCTTCTGTAGATTTTCTTTCTGATAAAGATGATGATTTGGAAATTCTTTATTTCTTTAATAATAATAATAATAATAATATTTTTATTTATAAGGCTGCTTTGTTACACAGACAGAAATTCTTTATTTCTTTATGTATTTACTCAATCTTTTTTTTTCTTCAATTTTCTTATTATTATTATTTTCCGATGAAAATTTACACTGTTTTTTCTTCTCTTCACTTCACTTCACATCACAACTTATTTCGATCAAATGATACAAGGAATGTCCAAAAAAAAACTATTTATGAATTCTTGATAATTGATGATGATGATGATGAAGAAATTTTGTAGAATAATAATTTATAATAAATGAAAAATAATATTTGTAACCAATGTAAATAAAGTGATGATTTATTATTGTTACAATCAATGTCAAATTACAACCAAAAAACAAAATATATTTTTTCAAAGAAATTTAGTGACAAACGATGATGATGATGGTGAATTGATTGAATTTATAGAACAAGAAAATTGTGATAAATATAATGCCTAAAAGTTTCAGCAAAATGAAAGATTTGAAGAAGAAGAAAAAAAAGAAAAAGTTACGGAATTTTCACCGAAAAAAATCGAAATTAAAATTAAATCAAACCAACCACCCACACACAAGCATAGGTCGGTTGGGAAAAGTCGAATTATGATAACGGAAACTCATTAACAAATTATGATAATGACGAAAAAAAATTGACAAATTTTGTATTTTAATTAACAGAAAAAAACAACAATTTTTCAAGTTCACCATCAATCAATCAATGATAACAACAACTAATTGATTGATTGATTGATTTGATGATCAATATCGATTTAAATATTCAATCTCTCTGATGTATGTATGTTTATTTATATGATTATTTGATCATTTGATCAATCGAATGATCAATCGATAAAAACACATTGATCGATCGATCGATTGAAAAAAAGGGGGAATATTATTTTACAATAATAACTGTTTATTTTTTATTTTTTTCAACGAAAGTCGAATGAAAAAAAAAAATATATTCCCAAATATCAGGTTACGTAAATATAAATATTTAAATAAAATGAATTTCTTTGATTCGATTCGATGAAATTCAATATTTTTTTTTGTCGAAAAAGAAAGAAAGGAAATATTTAAATTTTTTTTTGTCGGGGAAATAAAAAATTCTAGGTGAAATTCGAGAGAAGAAGATTTTCATTAAATTTTTTTTTCCACTGAATTCAATTTCAAATCACCTAAATCAAATGAAAAATAAACAAACAAACAAAATTTCTTTTTTTTTGTCAGATAAACAAGATTGAAATGAAAAAAATTTGTCACACTCTTTTCGATGATGGGATAATACCCAACCAACCAACAAAAACGTTTTCAATGTTTTTTATTTTTAATCGTTTTATGTTCGAATCAAACAAAAAACACATTAACTTTATCAATAACAAAAAACCAAAAAACGTTCCGTATGATTGGTTGATGATGATGATGATGAAGATGTTTAACATGGTAAAATAACAGAACATATATCTATTTTTGTCTATATTTATTTATTTGCTACAAAAAAAAAAAAAAAAACGACAACGACGATGATGATGATGACAACAAAATGCTATAACCAAAAAAACAAACAAACAAACATGTAATGATTTTCAATCGGATGAAGAAAGAAACAAGAAAAAAAAACGAAAATTCATCTTGTTGTGTGATGAAATATAGCTGTTGTTATGATAATAATAATAATAATCATCATCATCATTATTAGATTTTGATGGACGAACATTGGTATTCATTTAACCATGATGATGATAATTTAATTTTTATAAAAATAACAAACAAAAACAAAAAGAAAAAGGTGTTGGTGATGATAAACAGGTGACAGGAAAAAAAATGAAATATATTTTTTCATTTTGACAATCAGATTCTCTGGCCATGATTATTGTTTGTTAACGGAAAAAAAATGTGAAAAACTTTTTTTTTTTTGCTGGACATACTGATGTTCATATCGATTGCCAAATCGAAATAAACATAGAATGACGAGAAAATGAAAAAAGTTATTATTATTTCATTTGAACATTTACTAAACTAGGCAACTAAACTAAACCGGAAGAAAGAATTTTATTCAATTTGAAAAAATTTGAATTTCATCATCGGATGTCAACAAAGTAACGGATCTGTCGGACTGACAGAAATAACCGGAATGAATGAATGAAGATTCATGTTACAGTAATTGGGTTAGAAAAAAAGAAAGAAAAGTGAACATCATTAAAATCAGAATCATTTTTTTTTTTTTTTGATTTAAATTTTTGTTTGTACCAACAAAATAAATGTGTGAATATCAATCATAATTATTATTAACACTTATTATTGGGGTGCACATCACTTTTCAATGTTCAGATTGCAAATAATAAGATGTTCGTGAATCGACCAAACAAAAGAAATCGAAATGAAAAAAAAATTGATACATAGATAGATAGATAGATAGAATAGAGAGAATGCGGACCTGTTTCATAGTAATGATTCTGCGGACTATAGTCACTTGAATTTTATTTCATTTCCACTTGGTTTCTTTCTTTATCGATTCATATCGACCCGTTATGGAATAATAAGAAATGATAAATGAGTAAAAAAAAGGAAAGAAAAATTCGCCAGCCGTTCATCTACAAGAAAAGAATTCCCAAATATTAAAGAAAAATTGAATTTTTACGTCAATCAAATTTTGTTTTTTTTATTCAAAATAAAACAAACCAAAACAAAATAATTTCATTTTCATTTTTGCCTTTTTTCTCTTATTCAAGCGATCAATCAACCAATCAATCAAAACAAATTCTCATATTACTTCTGGTATTATTATTATTATTAAACAATGATATTTCGATTGTTCATTTCTACTGTTTCACTATCACACTGTATCATCATTTGAAAGTCATCATCATCAACAACAACAAACATTGTTGGAAATTGTCAATGATAATGATGATAAATTGTCTGGATTTTGTTGTTGTTGTTGTTGTTCAATTCGGTTTCATAAATTTCGTTTTTTCGGCAAAAAAAAAGAAGAGTAAGAAAATTGTTGTTGTCGATATTTTTAGATCTATAATCAACATTATATTACCTGGTATATTACCTGATGCATCGGGTAATCTCTTTTGATTGGATTGGAAAATTTTTTTGGTTTATTATTATTTTTGGCAATGGATGCTTGTTGTTGTAAAATCTCATTCATCATAGTCAGAACAAAAAAAAAAATGACGAAGAATGATTTTGTGATTTTTTTTTCATTTGGATACTTTCAATAACCTCGAAAACCGAACCAAAAAAAGAAAAAACAACGATAACAACAATGACGGCAACAAACTTGAAATTGAAATCATCATCATCATTATTATCGACAATGATGAACAGGTAACAGAGATGAAAAGGCGAAAACAAAAATCAATTTCAATTCAATGTTTTCTCCTTGATGATGATGATAATCTTCGGGTTTTTTTTAATACTCAAATTAGAAAAAATCGAAAGTTCGGAAATAGATTTTGTTTGTTTGTTCGGTTAACGTACATACATCCCCATCAACAACAAAAAGAAAGAAAAGACCAATGATCTCTTGATCAACCAATCATATCACAATCGATTAATTGTGATTAATTTTTTTTACCTATTATTAAACACCGACATCAGCATTATTTTCATGTTTTGTTCCGAAAATAATTTTCAATGATAAAAACGTGATGCGTTTTATTTTCATTCGTTACTGTTGTTGCTGCTGTTGTAGTTTTCCACAATCCATTCATTCACAACATGTCATATGATGATTACCGATTTTTTATTTTGTTTTCGCAGTTGGTTGGTTGCCTGAAAAATTGAATAATTTTTCATTTTTTTTTGTTTCATCATCATCATAAATGTTACTTTCCAAGTACATTGATGTGTATGGCGAATTGCTTGGATATTTTTTTTGGAAAACATGTACAGTTTTTCAGCCAAAAAAAACATCAAAATTTAAGAAAAATGGTCAATTTAACAGCATCCTATTTGATTTGGTTTTTTTTTATCGGTTCGGTTCAGTTGTTATTTTAAAAAATTATTTTGACATTATTTACTGGTTGGTTGGTTGGTTGGCAAATTTTTTTTTCAACATTCTTTTTTTTTCTCTCTTGGATAATGGATAAAAGTAGCATCAAATCAAATCGATGGCGATGATGATGATGATGAACGACAACGAATTATTTGTTTGTTGTCGATATGGTCTGTGTGTGTATGATCAGTGTGAAAGTAAAAAGAAATTTAAAAAAATGATGATGCTATTTTTATTTTTTTTCAGTTATTTTATTTCTGCAACACAAAAAAATTCTATTATTATTATTATTATTATATGATGATGCTTTTATTGTCCAGTTATTTTGTTTGTTTGTTTGTTTGTTAGTTACTTCGTTAGTTAGTTAGTCAGTCAGTCAGTCAGTCAGTGTATACTGAAATTGGCAGCCAATCATTGACCATTGTTGTATACAAAATGTGTGATGACATCAATTTCGATTTCAGTTTGCATGACCTAACTTAGCGTTTGTGTATGTGTGTGTGTATGTGTGTGTTCTTTCACCTGGATAAAAATAAGAATAGAAATTTATATTATCAAATGTGTTTTTGTGTTTGTTTTTTAAAATAGAAATTTTTTCTTTTGTTTTGTTTTGTTTTTGGATTAAAAAAAACAAATCCTGTTATTGTTAATGAATTCTTTCAGATAATTGAATAGAATCTATTAATATATTGAATAGAAATCATCGTTGTTTGTTTAGTTTTTGATTATTTATTTTTTTTTTGTTCTCCAAAATTATCCAATATTCTGATAATTTTACTTATTGAGTTGGTGGGGGTGGTGGGGGCGGTTGTTGTTGCTGATTAGGTTGAGATGCTAGATTCTGTTGTTGTTGTTGTTGTTGTACAATAGGTATATTCATACCAACATTATCAGCAACATTTGATGAACCTTGATCTTGGGCTGTTTTTGTATTTGTTTGTTGTTGAACACTACGTTCAATAGTCATTGTACCGGATAAACCACTTGGCATTGGTGGTGGTGGTTGTGCTGATGCTGTAGCTGTTGTTGGTGGAAATTGTGGTGGAACTAAATTCAATGCTGGTGATAAACTTTGATTACTAATAGCAATTGGTACACTACGTCCAGCTGTATCATCAGTAATTTGTAATGGTTTACGTGGTGCTTGTATACTAAGTATACCATCAGCCGATAATGTTGATGTTACCGATTCAGGTTCAACATCAGCCGGTAAAAGATATTTTCTTGAAAATTGTCTTGAAACATAACCATAATTATCAGCTTTATCTTCATGTTTACCAGTTACAATAACAGCATTATCAACCATTTTAACAGATATTTCATCCGGATTAAAATGTGATACATCAACCATAATCTGATATTTATCATTAGCTGGAATCAGATCACCGATTGGAGCACCACCACTACTACCACCAACAACACTACCTGTTTGTTGTACACTATTATTACCATACATAGCTTTATCTAATGGATGCATATGACTGGGCATTATAGGTGAATGTGGTGCAATCAATGGACTTCTTGGTGCACTATATATTTATATTTAATTTTGGATTCGAAAATAATTAATTTGCAAATGAAAAAAAAAATAGAAACAAAATTAAAATAAATAAATATATTTACCCAAGCGGACGACGACGAACAAAATAATTGGATGGAAAAAAATCCTCTTCAGTTAATGTTGAACCAAAATGTGTATCAAAAAATGAACGTTCCGATGTCCAAAATGAATCCCAAAATGGATCACCAGTTAATGGACGAAAATATCTTGACATGATTATTTATTTGTTTATTTTCTTATGTTTTTTAATATCGATTAGATGTTTGTTTTTTTCAAATTAATAAATATATATATTTTTCTCTGTATTATGCAATATATTGCAATGTTAAAATCAAAGAATCTTGTCGTATCAACGATGAAAACAATACTAATCTTATTTGAATGAAATAATTCTTCTTATACATATTCGTGTTCAGTAATGAATAAATTCAGTAAAGACAACAACAACAACAACAAAAAAATAAGTTAATCTGCCAGGAATATATCTATATAGAAAGATAGAATCTCGAGAAAAAAAAACTTCATCAACATCTTAATGATGATGATGATGATGATTAGTATTAGTGGTAATAAATCCTTATTTAAAGTTATTTACATCGGAATTCAACAAGAAAGAAAGAAAGAACGAAAATCTTATTTTATTATCATTCATCAAAATTCAGAATATTCTGCATTCTACTTATTCTATTCGTCTGTTTTTTTTCTTCATTCTTCATTATTCTGGATGTTTTTTTCTTCTTCTTCTTCTTCTTCTTCTTCTTAATCATTTATTCAACATAACTTCAATCAATCCATAATGAACTTGTTGTATGAAAATATAAAAAAAAAGTCACAAGCTTTTTTTTTGTTCTGGTAATGATGATTATCCATAAGTTTATTTTTTCGTTTCTCCTTTCTAACCTAATAATGAAAAAAAAAATTAGCAAGAAGGAAAAATTCTTTTCAAAAATAGATTTTCAAATTTATAGATTTTTTGTTTTTTGTTTTCTTCCCCATTTTGTTTTAATTATGCTTATTTTTCTTTTTTTCTTTCTTGTTTTCAACATTCAATGTTTGTTTGAATCTTGAATTCAATGAATCGATGCCAATAACAACAGCAACAACAACAACAGCAACAACAACAACAACAGAACCGAGAATTACTAGAAGAAAATTATTATTGTTAGGGCGTTGTTTTTTACTGTTGCTTCTTGTTTGTTGCATCTTTTTTTTCTCTCCAGAATTTCATCATCATCATCAGTTTTTGAAATTTTCTTTTTGGCCAATGAATATACAATATATGTGTCAACCGATCGATAATTGAAATTGAACAGAATCTTGGTTGGTTGGTTGGTTCAAATCTACCGCACACACACACGCACACTGATCAAATGTTTATTTATTTAGCGATTTTTTTGCTTGATTTGCCAGAATTTCATTAAATTTTGATTTGTAACAGAATAGAATTTACCCTACACACTGGATAACGCCATCTTGAGGCATTTTGATACCCATCCTTTATCATTATCCTTGGTTAGCTGATGCTGCTGTCAAATCTGATTTTCCTGTTGCCTGGTAATTGAAATGTACTTGAAATTCAAATATGTGTGCCAATATGAAAGATGTAAATGTAAGTGCAAAAAATTTTTGTTGTTGTTGACATTCTAATGATAATCATCATTATTTCCATACCATAGATTTACAAGTCGGGGACTGAAAAAAATAATGTCGTTTATAATAAATTCTATAATTAAACATTGGAAAAGTTTTGAAAATGTTTTTTTCATTCATAAATTATGAATTCTTTCTTGTTTGTTTGTTTGTTTGTTCGACTAGTTTGAAATTGATTTGATCGAATTTTCATATTTGAAAAAAAATGAAATTGTAAGATTTTTTTTTATTCAACTATTACATGGAATGAATACAGAGAGTACTACAGAGAGCAAAAAAAGAAATGAATAATTAAGACAATGAAACAAAAGAGAATGAATATAAAATTTTTTTTTTTTTATGAAAAGTATGAAAAAAAACAGTAAACAACAAACAAAAACAATAACGAGAAATGAGCAAACATCATTATCATCATCATCAGTAAATAATTAAGTAATTAACAATAGATTTTGTTATGGTGGTCATTTCAAAGAATAATTTAGATCAAAGATCAATATTTGTGTATCAAGTGAAAAGATCATGTGTTTGTTAATATTGGACACAAAAATATTAATGGCCATAGATGAAATCGAA
This sequence comes from Dermatophagoides pteronyssinus, assembly GCF_027571235.1. Lineage (NCBI taxonomy): Eukaryota > Metazoa > Arthropoda > Arachnida > Sarcoptiformes > Pyroglyphidae > Dermatophagoides > Dermatophagoides pteronyssinus. Next base: position 118,974 of record NW_027461554.1, on the reverse strand, counting down.
ATCGAATAGTTTTATATCCCATTTATGACAAATATATCAAATTGATTTCAAAGTGATTTCACAGTTCGATTGATTCGATTTGATCAATTTGATTTATTTGAAAATAAATATCCGTAACATACGTCCAAAATCGAATGTAACATAAAAAATAGCTGATTTTTGATGATCATCAACAGCAACATGTGTTAATGAATCAATTTGATTATGATTTGATAATATTGTATCTAATAATATTTCATGATTTGATGATGTTGATTCTGATTGTGGAAATTCTTTTGGACTTGCTACCGATATTGTATGCCAATGTGGTCCATAACGTTCATTTAATGTTTCAGTAATCAAATCACTTAATTCAACTAATGAACTTGCCTGTTTATTACGTATAATTGTTGTTATAATTTCAGTTATATCTTTTAACATATGTTGTCCCATTAATGAATCAATTACTGTTGGTGATTTTGATGATGCTCGTCTCATTATGTTTCGTTGTACACTTTCAACACTAATCGATGGTATTGATCTTGAAGCTTTTGATTTTTTAATGGAAAAAAGATGTAGAAAAAAAATAAAATGAAAAATTATTCTATTAATATAAATAATTGGCCAAAATATTTGAATAATAACACTAACCTCAATGATTTTTATTTTTTTTTTTTAAGTTTTTTATTTTTTTAATATTTTTTTTTGGCAAAAATTATTCACAATTTTCCCTTACCCTTGCTTAATTGATCCTTAGAATTGGATAATGATGATGAGGAAGCTGTGGTTGACGATGATGAAGATTTTCGATGATTACGATTAGATTTTTTCATTCGTTGTTTTTCACTTTTGTTACTATTATTATCTTTTTTATTCAATTTTAATGATTTAGATTTTGATGATGTTGTTGATGATGTTGATTTTTTTGATAAATGACTTGATACAATACGTATTCGTTCACTTGGATCAACCAATAAATGACGGCCATTATTTTTCAATACAATTTTTGCATTACTACCAACAATTGAATGTTTTTTCAATAATAATAATGCTTTTGATACTTCATTACGACGCATCTGTTTCATTTGATCGGTCATTGAATCATTATCATCATCCATTGATGATGACATTGTTGATTGTAATCCATTTACCAATGTTATAATCGATAATAATATTGTTAATAATAAAAATAATCTTAAAAATTTGGCCATCATTATCGATAAAGTTGGCAATTGTTGTTGTTGTTGATGGTGATAATTTTTTAACATTCTTTCACAGAAAAAAATACCAACAAATATTTATTGAAGGTATCACCGTATAGTTTGATGGACAAATGATTGAATGAATGAATGTTTGTTTGTTTGTGATTCCAATGAGTTTGGATTTTTTATGTCCAAAAAAAAAGTAAAATTTCAGAGAGATTTTTTTTTCTCCATCCATCTAAACAAACAAACAAACAAAGAAATCCCCAAAAAAATTTGCAAAATGGTTTCAATACGGTATATGAGAATAAATTGAGATTGATGATTAAATGAGAGAGAGAGTGAGAGAAAATGAAAATATCATTATTTACATCCCATTTTTATAATCATGATCAGAGAAAAAACCACAGAAAAAATTATTTATTTTCTCTCTCTTCATACACACCGATTTCATTCATTCATTCATAGATTTTTCATTAGATTTTATTTTTAATTTCTAACCCCTGTGTGTGTGTGTGTGTGTGTCTGTGTGTTAGATAATTTGGGCGACAAGTTTCTCTAGATTTTTCCATAAAAGATCATTTCTGGTCCCGTTTCTTCTTCTCTCTCTTTATTTATCCATTTCTGAATATTGTGTGTCATCTTTTTTTCTCTTTAGCGCATTCACTTCATTCAATTATTTTGATCATTTTTAAATCTCTTTGATGATAATAATGATGATTTTTTTTCTTTGATTAAATCCATAATGATGATGATCATTATGGATTAGATTGATAAAAATTTCTATATGCCCTTAATATTGGTTACATTGAAGTTAAATTAGAAGAAAATTTACTTTCAGGGCAAATCATTTGTTTCTAATCAATAAAGATCATCATAGTTTTGTTTTTTTATTTGTTGATATGTCACAAAAAAACAACAACAACAACTGCCGATTTTCATTAACTTACTTTTAGATTTTTAGATTTTTCTTTCTATAGAAAAAAATACTGGTTTTTTTTAAATCCTTTTTATCAGAAAAGAAGACTAATGAATGACAGTTCAAGTTATTTCGGAATTTTTTTCTTTTTCTGCTTATCCCAAATAATTAATTCATTAATTAATCAATTTTGGATCTTAATGCGGTCAAATGTTGGTCAAATCAATTTTGCTTTGATATTTTTTTTTGTTTTTTGAAGGAGATAAGTGGGGATAACTACAATCAAGCCAAACAAAAAAAAAAAAAGATTGATGAATGATTTTGTTTGAAGAAAAAATGACAATTTTTTGTTTGACATTTCTTCCCGATTTTTGTTGTTGTTGTTGTTGTTTCCTTTGAACAAATAATGATGATCGAATTGTTTACTGAATTCACAAATAAATAAAGGGTAATAATAAAGAGAGATAGGATCAAATCAAAAAAGATGATGATGACGATGAAAAGGAAATTCATTTTCATTCTGATAATGACGACGACGATGATGATGATGACCAATCTGTTTGTCAAAAAAAAAAAAAGAAAAAATAATTTTGCTTTTCTGATGAACAAAAAAAAAAATGTGTTACATAAGAAATATCATTTCATTTCCTATTCGAATGATTCATTTTTCATATTTTGGACAAAAAAAAATCCACTTTTTTTGCTGGATAAATAAATAAATAAACTGATATAGGAAACGTCTAAATGATGATCAATCCATTAAAAATCCATAACTGAAATGTCTTTGGTAGACTATACATTTAACCAAAAAACCGATATCAGATTTTTAACGACAAAAACATTTTTATTACCAATTAATTGAAAATCTTTGAAGATTTTTTTTTCTTCTTTGCATACACACACGCAACTATCATCATTTGTCAAAATGATGATAATAATGATGATGATGATTACTTATAAATATGGCTATTTCGACCACCATAACAGCAACAACAAAAATTATCAAAATAGAAGAAAACGGAAAAGAAAATTTTTTTTTTCTTTTTTGTCCACTAAAGAAAAATAGAATGAAACCACAATAATAATCATCATCATCATCCGAATTTTTTTTCCTTTTTCCGAAATTGGATCCATTTTCTTGACCAATTTTTTTGAATGAAAGATTTTTTTGTCCATTCATTCCGAAACTCCAAATACCATCATCATGATGATGATTATGATTATGATGATAATAAATTTCTCATGGGAAATCCATATATATATATTGAAAGTGAGAAAATTCATTCATTCATTCATTCATTGGAATATAAAGAATCTTAGATAGATATTTTTAGATAATGATATCAACAAACAAACAAAAAAGGACATTACTATTATTTATTATCTATCAATGACCAAAGTAATTCAATTCATATGTCAATTGACGATAATTTTTTTATATTTATGGCTATAGGGTGATTTTATATATACAGTGGTACCTCGGTTAACGAACACCTCGGTTAACGAATTTTTCGGTTAACGACGATGGGTCAGGAGAAAAAATTACCTCAGTTAACGATGATTTTTTCGGTTAACGACGATTAAAAAAAATCAAATTTTTGATTTTTTGCTTATAATTAATTATGAATATTTTATTTTTTTCAACAAAGACAACATTTCACTTATGAGAATTGATGTCCAATCAAGAAATTTCATGAAAATTACAAGTTCCAAATATAATAATCGCTAGCCGAAAATGATTCTTTTTGGTTGAACAAATCTGAATTCCCTTATTCAGCTATGATTACTAACGATTCAAAATTCACTAACCAAGCAATGATCACTGAAAAATCCAAATTCACTAACCAAGCAATGATCACTGAAAAATCCAAATTCACTTGCTTAACGATGGTCACTAACAAATCCAAATTCATTTTCTAAACAATTTCAACTAAGTAACGAATTCAAATTCATAAACGAAACAAGTCCAACAAAGAATGAAAAGTTTAACAAATTTTATCGATCAAGGAATAAAATTCGATTGGTTATCAAAAAGTGCTATGGGAGAATATGGTTCATTTTTGAAAGATTTCGGTTTTGAATAAGAAAACAATTTTCTGGGTTTGAATGGATTTAAAATTTGCAAAAATTTCATTTTGAATTGAATCGTCATAAACAAGTGAATTTGAAATCTTTACTGGCCATTGTTGGAATGGTTAAACAAGTGAATTCACATTTGTTAGTGATCATAGGTGAACAAGTGAATACGGATTTGTCAGAAAACATTGCTTGGTTAGTGAATTTGGATTTGTTAGTGACCATCGTTAAGCAGGTGAATTTGGATTTGTTAGTGACCATCGTTAAGCAAGTGAATTTGGATTTGTTAGTGACCATCGTTAAGCAAGTGAATTTGGATTTGTTAGTGACCATCATTAAGCAAGTGAATTTGGATTTTTCAGTGATTATTGCTTGGTTAGTGAATTTAGATTTTTCAGTGATTATTGCTTGGCTAGTGAATTTAGATTTTTCAGTGATTATTGCTTGGCTAGTGAATTTAGATTTTTCAGTGATCATTGCTTGGCTAGTGAATTTGGATTTTTCAGTGATCATTGCTTGGCTAGTGAATTTGGATTTTTCAGTGATTATTGCTTGGCTAGTGAATTTAGATTTTTCAGTGATCATTGCTTGGCTAGTGAATTTGGATTTTTTAGTGATCATTGCTTGGCTAGTGAATTTGGATTTTTCAGTGATCATTGCTTGGCTAGTGAATTTGGATTTTTTAGTGATCATTGCTTGGCTAGTGAATTTGGATTTTTCAGTGATTATTGCTTGGCTAGTGAATTTAGATTTTTCAGTGATCATTGCTTGGCTAGTGAATTTGGATTTTTCAGTGATCATTGCTTGGTTAGTGAATTTGGATTCTTTAGTGATGATCTTCAAACAAATGAATTTGGATTCTTTAGTGACCATCGTTAGACAATCAAAAACATATTGCAACTCTTTTTTGAGAAAAAAAAGGTAAAGAATTATGACAGTGAAGCAAACTTTTAAGGGAAGTGGGACATTTTTCATTTTTATCATCGATAAGTGATGATTTCCGTTATCAGATGCAGTCTATGGATTAGCGTAGATAAGAACGAATTCAAAAATAATCAGTTTATTATGATTACATGGCTTTTTTCGAGAATTTAAGGTGATAATAGGAAATCAAGGTCTGAGGTCGGATCAATTTTATCCGCTCTCCATTGAAACCTATGGAAAATCGTACCTCGGTTAACGAACATTTCGGTTAACGACGGTTTTTCAGGTCCCGATCATCGTCGTTAACCGAGGTACCACTGTAAACAAATTTAAATTCAAAAAAATTTTTTATTGTGTAATGACATAAAAAGTGAAAGAAATTGATGATCAAATTTAAAATATCGCTCTATCTGAACCATCATCATCATCATTATTATCAATTTTATATAAATTGAATCAAATAAATGAATAAAATAGTTCACTAGTTAGCCTCAATTTTATTATTCATTATTTTTTCTGATTTTAAAACTTGATAAATTTAATGCAAAATTTTGGAAATAAAATTATCATTTAAAAAAAATTTCAATCATCATTTAAAATCCAAAACGATAGATGGCAATACTGATAATTTCGAATATATCTATTATATTTGTGCCAATGTTTCTGTGTTGTGTGTATGGGTAAAAGTTAACATAGAAGAAAGAAAAAAAATTCTGGTTAAAACATACGAATGAAAGGAAAAAAAAAACATTATTATTATTATTTAATATCGAGTCGCCGTAGATGTTTATCATCTATGTATTTTTTATTTTTATATCCTTGAATCCTTATGATGTCTTTCTTTCTTTTATTTCTCCCGTCCTCAATGATCTTTGTATGTTTTCGTTCGGTTTGTTTTGTGTTGTGTTAATATGATCGTTTGTATTTTTTAGTTTTCGTTTTCGTTCAAAAAAAAAACAATAAAAACAAAATAACCTATCATTATCATCACTAAGGATCCAATTTCATATAGAGTTTTTTTTATTTTCATTCTATGATTTTTTTATTTCGTGAAATATATTGTTATAGAATCCAGAATCGATTTTTTTTTGTACGAAAAACGAAAACAATAATTCTGCTCGATCGGTGTGAATTTGGTAATTGTTTTGTTTTCTTGAAATAAACAAGAAATTTGAAAAAAAACAATGTCATTCTGGATCGGTAATACAGCCGGAATGGCAACAAAATTATTATCATCACCACATATGATGAATATAACACGAATGACTAGTACACCGTTTTTGATGAAAAAGGTAGGTTTTTTTTTGTTTTAATTGAATTAACAAATTAATTAAAATAAATTGAATTTCATTCTAGAATATTCAATCAGATAATCAATCAATTCGTTCATTTTATAATGAAGCTGAAACGAAAAAATATTTTACACGAGCCAAATATGGTGGTCGTCATATGATAACAGTATTGCCCGGTGATGGTATTGGACCCGAAATGGTTCGTTATGTACGTGAAATGTTTCAGTAAGTTTGTATTGATTTTATTTTGAATTGAAAAAATTTAAATTTTGAATTATATTTGATCATTACAGAGTGGGTGGTTTTCCTGTTGATTTTGAAGAAGTACAACTTGATTCACATAATGAAGATCCGGAAAATATGATTGAAGCAATCACTTCAATTCTACGTAATGGTGCTGCAATTAAAGGAAATATTGAAACACGTGAACATTCAAAGTATTTTCTATCACGTAATGTTGAACTACGATTACGATTGAATTTATTTGTCAATGTTGTACATTGTAAATCAAATCCGGGTATTAAAACACGTCATAAGGATATTGATATTATATTGATACGACAAAATACTGAAGGTGAATATTCATGTTTAGAACATGAAAGTGTTGATGGTGTTGTTGAAAGTTTGAAGATTGTTACAAGAGAAAAGACTGAACAAGTTGCTCGTTATGCATTTGATTATGCACGTTCACATAATCGTAAAAAATTAACATGCGTACATAAAGCTAATATTATGAAAATGGCAGATGGTTTATTCTTGAAAGTTTGTACGGAAATCGCTAAAGAATATCCAGATATTGAATTCAATAATATGATTATCGATAATTGTTCAATGCAGGTTTGTTTTTTTTATTCGGCATCAAATATCACTTTACTCTTTTTGTTTCCATTATATAGTTGGTATCCAATCCAAATCAATTTGATGTATTATTATTGCCTAATCTTTATGGAAATATATTGACAAATATTGCCTGTGGATTAGTTGGTGGTCCAGGTATTACATCCGGACGAAATTATGGTCCCACCCATGCTGTTTTTGAAACTGTATGTAAAAATTAAGGTTGTTTTTTCAAATTTCATTCGCAAATATAATTAATCAACAGGGTACACGTAATACCGGTAAAAAAGTTGCCGGTAAAAATGTAGCCAATCCAATTGCAATGTTGAATGCATCAGTTGACCTATTGGATTATCTTCAATTAGAATCCTGTGCTGATATTGTTCGTGATGCTATTTATAAAGCAATCAATATTGAAAAATTACATACATTAGATATGGGTGGTAATGCCAAAACATCCGATGTTGTTAATTTTATTATTGATGAAGTTAATTCACAAACCAAAATCAAAGCCTATCAAGCTCGAGGTTAATATATTGATAATAATAATAATATATCAATATGATGATGGTGATTCGAGAATTGATTGAATTCAATTCACCTGATTTATGGCCAATATAAACATACACACATACACACACTGAATATTCGTCCTTAACATCTTTTCACTTTTGATTTGTTTACAGACTGACTGAAAAAACAAACAAACAAACAAAACAATTAATTATTCAAATTATTACTTGTACAAATATAAGTTTTCAATACAATTTCATTGTTAGAATCAAAATTTTTAAATAAAATAAAATCAAATGGAATAAAAACGAATGGGCTCAATCAATCAAAGATTCTTCCAAAAATTTTTTTTTTGTTTTGCCAAAAAATTATGAAATATTAATATTAATTAAAAGTCTGTTTATTTTAAATTAAGACTGAAGGCAATGAATAAATCGATTTCCCCCCCCCCAAAAAAAATAATCAAGGTTAATTTCAGAATTAATTAATAATGACCCGTGCTTGTTTGTTTGTCTGTCTGTCAGCTGCTATAGTTTTGATTATATCTTATGATGATAAAGTATCGTTGAATAAATCAATGTGATCTATGTGATTTATTTACATATCATCATCATACCATTATAAATGGCAATGTCAACATGAAAATATTGATGACCTTAATTTTTTTTTTTAAATTAATATTATTTTAATTCACAAACCACCAAATTTAATTTAAATTTAAACATAAATAATAATTTTTAAAAAAAAAAATCACACATACACTTATCAATTACAAATATGAATGAATTACGAATTCAAATGATTTATCCCCGTTACAAAGCAAAGAAAAAAAATCAAATTTAAAATCAATGAATAATTAAATTATTACATAAAAGGAAAGAACCGAGAAAATAAAGTGTCAAAAAAAAAAATTTCATCTTAATAATAATGACAATCATTCATGGCCATAAAGATCAAACAGTTTGGATTTTTTTTTTTTGAATCATCGGAAAGTGTAATACAAATATATCACTAATTTTCCTAATCAACTTGTATTGTAATTCATGCAATGAATGATTTTTTAGGTAATATTTAAACAATATATAATTAGGAAAATTGTTCACTATGATTAATTATTGAAAATTGGATTGTGGCAATGCGGTAAAGAATGGGTTCATGTTATTGTGTGCAAAGCTCAATTTTTTTGTTTTGTTTTGTTTCAATTCACATTTTCATGCTAATAAATTCATTGATATGCAACCATGTGTGTGTGTGTGTGTGTATTTTTAAGAATGTTGACCATTATTTTTTACTATTACTACCAGTAGTAATATTGTTGACCAATGAATTTGTTAATCGATTTATGTTTGTTGTTGTTGTCGTTGATGATGATGATAAAGTATGATGTTGGGTATCAATCGTTGATGTTGTCGTTGTTGATGGTGTTGATTGATGAAGTATATAAATATTTTGAACAGGATTTATTGATGAAAATGGTAATAAAAATGTTTGGCCATTGCCTTGTATTGTAGCCAAAGGAATGGTTGTAAATTGTTGTTGACCATTTGATGTCATCGATGTTGTTGTTGTTGTTGATGATGATGATGATGCTGATGAAGAAGATGATGATGATGGTAATGATGTTGATACTGAATTTATTGTTTGTAAATGTGTAAGATTATTACCCGTTGATGACAATGATGTTGCGACCTGTTGTTGTTGTTGTGTGGTAATTGTATTTAAACCAGTTTTACCTGGCTGAATCTGTATTGTTTGATATGATTGTTGATTAGAAGCTTGTTGTTGTTGTTGACCAGTGGTAAATGTCAATGGTACAATAATAGATTTTTCATTCGATCCTGTTGCATTGATTTTAGCTGAAGCGGTAGTTGTACCACTTGCAATGGCATTACTTGCAGCTTGTCTAAATGCTATTGTAAAGTAAAACACATAAGATTAGAAATATTGATAATGAATAATCGGATAACAAGAAAATTACCAGCACTATTGATAACACTATTTAATGTTTTCAATGTTTCTGGATTACAGATAATTTGTCCATGATGTTCCGAATTCATTCCATTCAATATGGCAGTAAATTTCGGTGGTTTAACTGTCGTCGTAACATTATTATTATCTATATGATCTATAGACTTCAATTTATTCATCTGATGATTAATTATGCTTGTAGTATTTGTTTTCTGTTTATAAAAATTTAAAAAAAGTTAATAATCAAAGTCAGATAAAGTCAACAATTTGGAACTTACATTCAAAATTCCAGCCGAATTTGTAATAGTAAAATTTTGTGGTAAACTAGCCTGTTGTTGTGCACCTGTTGCTGATTTAGCCATCGTAACAGCTTTATTAACCGTACGTGAATTTGCACGTGCCTTTGTTAGATTTGGCGGCTTTTGTGACACATTTGTTGTTGTGGTATTTGATTTCGATACAAAAGCTACCGATGTAAGATTACCGGCTGTATTCGCATTCATTGCTGTCTGTTCAATTTTACGTTTATTTTGTTGCTGTCCTTTTTGTTCCATGGTAAGTGAAAATAAGTTATTATTGTTCGACACAGAATTTTGATTATTGATTGTCTGATAGATTACGTGTTGTACACCATTAGGTAATTGATTTATTTTTATCGATTGTTGTTGTTCGGCTGATCGATTCAAAGTAGTTTGTGATTGTAGTGATGGTTGTGGTGTTTTAGGTGTTTGTTCCAATTCATCAATCAAATCCACAATATAATCCGGAACATTCTGCGTATCAGTATCAAAATTTACATTCTGTATTGACATATAATCAATTGAAGAACGATTCATTGATGTTTTCGTTGTTATTATATCACGATTTTCATAGCTATTGATAAGATCAGCTTTAATATTTTCAATTATATCTTTTTCGCTACGAATTCCACTCGTCGATGGTGTCGATATTCTATTAAATAATTGTTGTTGTTGCTGCTGCGGTGGTAGTTCTGATCGCTGAGATTCATCATTTGTAAAAGACATTGAAAATGTTTTCATTCCTCCTATGGTCATCTGATCATTCAAATTGTTTGATGTTGTTGATGCTGCAGCAATGGAAATATTTGGTCCCATCATTTTGGCAAAACGAATTTTGGCAGTTTTAGGTTTTGGTGATATAGTTACCGTTGATTTATTAACATTTGTTTGATTCAATGTTGAAATTTGTTGCTGCGAATTATTATTGATCGAAACATTTTTATTATCAATCAATGAAATTTTTGCCGGATCCGTTATCGTTAATGTTTGAATTGATCCAATATTATTTGTCGATGATGATTCATTCATCATTTGATTGCTTGTTCGTTTTGATTTTTTACATTTGGAATCTGTTTGTTGAGAAAAAAAAAGAAATTTAATTATTTTAAAATTTAAAAATTTTTCATTTGAAAATAAGTACCATTCATTTTCAACAATGATGTTGTGGCTGTTGTTGTCATCATCAACGAAGATGTTGATTGATCCTTTGAATTCAAGATTTTTGTCTGTGGCGATATCGTTGTTGGTGAAACAGTATTGTTACTCATCGTCAACAATGTTTTCGTCGATTTCAATAATGATTTATTCGCTGTATTATCGGTGATTGATTTTGATTGTTGCTGTATCATACCGAACGATGGAGCGACAGGATGCTGTTGTTGAGATGATATTGATCGATTTATCGGTTTAGTTGCTGCTGTTGTTGTTGTTGATAATGATCGTTTCAACATTGTAATACCAGAATCTTTAATATTTTTAACAATATTGGCCGATTTAGATGTTTTCGTTGGTTTTAATATGGTTATACCTTCACGTTTAATCTTGATATTTGTTGATTGTTGAATATTATCAACATTATTATTAACTAATTTTGCAGTCGCAATCGATTGTTGAGAATTAGAATTAGTGATTGATGGTGATGATGTGGTTGTAGCCGCTGTTTGTTTCAATAATGTAACGCCACTTTCTTTGTAAAATTTTCCAGATATTTTTGATGGCACAGCATTTAATTGTCGATTTGCCAATACTATTGATGATGAATTAATGCCAGATCCGGAGTTGACTATTGATTTGTCTGATGTTTTTGCTGGCGATGAATGTTTTAAATGTTGTGACAAATCTTTTGACATTATTTTCATGAAATTGGAAAATTTTGTTCTCGAATTATCATATGGATTCATTGCAATACCAGCTACTAATGGATGATTATATGGATCAATCGTTGAATTCAATTTAAGTTTTTTACTTGAATCAGTTGTAAAATAGATTGGAAAATCTTGATTTTTATATGATGATTGTACAGCAGCTGGACGTGGATAATGATCAATAAATACGAATCCGGCCATTGTTTCCGTCTGATGCTGTTGTTGGTGTTGGTGTTGCAGTCGTCGTCGTCGTAGTCGACGGTAATGATGAATTGATCCTTTCTCAATCGATTCACTTAATAAGATCTTATTTTTACGTGATTCTTTTGCAATGGCTTTTTTCTGTATTTTTCTTGCCAATAATTCTTTATAATGTAATAAACGTTGTAGTTTACTTGCTGCATCTAAACATGGATCAATAATAATATTTTCTTTTAAACATGGATATTCAATCGATTTAAATAATGTGCGTATAAATTGAAATCGATCAAGAATATTATTATTATTATTAATTGATATTGGTGAAAATAATCGTAAATTTATATTCTTTATCACTTTATATTTTGTTGATCGTTGTTGTAATAATAAACTTCTTTGATCATTATTACTAATACGTTTAATATCTTTATGAATCACATTTGTTTTAGATAATTTTGAATTGTTTGAAATTTTTGCTTGTAATGAACGTTTTATTGCATTGCTTAATGGTATTGTTCCATTTGTTGATAATTGTTGTTGTTGTTGATGTAAAGTAATTTCATCATTTGATAATGATGTTGTTATTGTTGTTTTGGATTTATTTCTTGGTTTACGTTCACGACGTTCTTTCATACCACGTTCACGTTTATATTCACTTAATAATTCATCAAACGGTTTTGATCGACCAGATACATTACGTCGTAATGAGATCATATGAGATCGACATGTTAATGATCGTGTACATGGTCTTTCCATATTGGCTAATTGTACACCACAATGTTGATCCGGATCATATTCACGATTTTTACATAAAACAATTGAACGTTTCTTTGGTACTACTGGACTAGGTGGTGGTGGCATCAACATTGGTGATGGTGGTTGCGATCTCATTTTGGATACTGATGTTGTTGTTGTTGAACAATTTGTTGTAATTGATATGGTGGTTGTATTGTTGTTAATAATGTTACCATTCGTATTCATATTGAATTCATTATTGAGAATCTGTGATTGTTGGTGTAATCCATTCATTTGTGATGATGTTAATGTTTCATTATTAGTAACCATTTGTTTTGTAATTGATGATAACATTGATGTTGGTACCATGATTACTTGTTGCTGTTGACCACCAGCACTAGTAGTAGTTGCCGCAGTGATTGCTACCGTTTTCGTTGTACTTGTTGCTTTATTATTTGGTTTAGATTTTTTTGCAACAATATTTCCGGGAATATTTCCACACGATGATAATAATTCCGATGCTGTACGTTTTGATGTTGATGTTCGTAATATAGAATTTACATCTTTAGATTTAGATATTGTTGTTGTTGTGGTCGATTGATTAGATGATGATGGCGATGATGATGATCGTACAAGAATTTCATGAAATTTCAATACATTTTGACCTGTCGTACCGGATAATTGTTGTTGTGATTGTTCCATTTCTGCATTAACAATATTTGTTTGATTACCATTTGATTTATGTAAAGCGGATACAGGTAAAACTTGATTTCCACTTGCTAGATTACCACCACAATAAACACCTTTGATAACTGTAAAATTACTTCCACCATTACCAGATACAGCAACAGCATTACCATTACCAGAATTGATTACATTTGATGCTGTCGGCGACCAAAACATTGATGATTGTTGTTTTGAATTATTATTTGAATGATTTTTTCGACGAAGTGTCGATGTCGTTGTTTTATTATTAGATGAATTAACTGGCCCAAGAAATTCTATTTCACCACCAAATGATTTTGATGATAATGATGACGATGATGATGATGATGATGACGATGTGAATGTTGATTGTGGAACGTTTATATCATTGGTAATTTCAATAACATCATCATCATCATCATCATCATCTACAGATTGTTTATTAGAAATTTGTTGTACACGTCGTATATTTTTATTTCCACTCTGTTGTTGTTTATTTATCGATTTTGTAAGATTTGAATTTAATTTACCATTATGTAGACCGTTTATTTGAATAAATGATTGATTTATCTTTGCATGCATAGAACCGGTAGTTAAAGTATTGGTATTGGCAGTCGTCGTTATATTTGCATTCGTTTGTGACATAATATCACCATTTTTTATCCAATTTTCATTATTATTGAACATTAAATCAGAGTTAGTTGACGTTAAATTTTTCGAAGAAAATTGACTAAAACCATTGATTAAATCTATAAAAAAAATCAGATTTTAATAAATTAATCGAATGATTTAATTCAATTCTTACTTGAATCATTGTTATCATCCGCTGACGACGGTGGTACATTGGGAATCATATGTGGATGTCTTATTTCTATATGGAAAACACAAATTAAACGTTTTGAAACACAAAAGAAAAAACATAATACAAACCAATATGACGACGAAAAGCACTGGCTTTTATCAAACGATTACATGCTTTACATTTTACTGTAAATAATGGTTCAGAATCTGGTCCACGACCAAATAAATCGACATCTTCAATTGGTAATTTTGTACAATCACTTGCAATACGTTTGTTACTAAGAAAATTATCATCAATTTGAGCTAAAAATTTTTGAAAATATTATTTATTATTGAACAAAAAAAAATTCAATCATAAATTTACCATCATCATCATTATCATTAAGTAATTTATCAAAGTTCAAATCGTTCCATGTTTTTCCAATAAAATTTATTGAATCATTTGTTTTATTATTATTATCATCATCATCATTATCATCATCATCCTCAAGATTAATTAAATTAATATTCGATTGATTGAGATGAATTTTTTTCATCGATGATTGTATTAATTTTATATTATTCATATTGGTTGTTGTCGTCATCGATGATGATGATGAATTTAGATCGTTTTGATTCATTTCATTATTATTATGATTATCATTAATTGATGATGATGATGATGTTGTGGATGTAGCTGATGAAATAGGGATTGAATTAGATGAACATAATTTAACTGGATTCCCCATTATAATAGATCAGTGTCGAGGAAAGAGAGAATATTTATGAAGAAAAATCGATGATCATTATGTATGACAATGGACAGATGCAAAAATAATTACTACAAATAACATAAATGCATATTTTTAAATGATTAAATCATAGCTATATTTTTATTTTCAACATTATCATTATCTTTGGAATCATCATAAAAACAATATCATGATGAAAATGAGAATAATCACAACAACATCAGCGAAAAAAATTACGATGAAATCACATTTTTAAAAACTTAATTCGAATCAATCGATTATGATATTTGATTTGATGATAAAATAACACAAACAAAAAAAAATGAATGAATTGATTTTTCTTTTATACAGAATCTAAAATGAATTTTTTTCAATGATGAAAATCAAAAAAAAACACCCGGATTGAATGTCTATGTTTTAAAACGACAAACCAATAAATAAAAACATAAAACCAGGTAAGCAATTAAAAATCACAACCAAAATATATTGAAAAATTAAAAGAATGGAAAGAAAATAAAGAATTTAAGATTTATCTATTAATGAAAATAATTAATGAATTTTTTTTGATATAGAATTTATCGAATTAATCTTTTTGTTATAAATTCTTATTTTTACTAAATAATTTTACTTAAATTCTCAATGCCAATGCGTTTTTCAAGAAGAAGAAAAAAAACATCAACAACAACGAGAAAGAGAGAGAGAGAGAGAGAGAGAGAGGGATAAAAAAGATAGATAACATACACATGCCAACGAGCATCGAAATAGTGTGAAATCAATATTGTCATTATTGAGCATGCGTTCGAATTGTAGTTGTATTGTTTCTTTGTTTGTTTGGTAAAAATGAAAGAAAGTGGTATTGTTTTATGTTGAATATATCTACCATAATGGTAGTGGTAAATGTTTTTTTTTAAGATATATCGACTTTAAGGACATCTGTTGTTTTGAATTGTTAATAAATTTTTCAAAAAAAAAAAAAAAATAATAATTTTATTTAATTTATCAAATAAAATAATAACAATAACAGAATGGTTTAAGATCACGTTGCGTTATACAAGATGATTGTTGACCATATTTATTGATACGTGTAATTTGTCCACTTTCAACAATCCAATGATTTGGATCATTTGCTGTACGATATAAACGACTACGAAACAAACCTTTTGATGGTTCGACCATTATGGTTAATTCAATCTGTTGTCGAAAATTACGATAATGTACGGTTGCTGAACTTGGTAGAATTTGCTTGATTTAACAAAAAAAAAAACGATTGTAAAATACTGTAAATAAAAGATAGATTAGATATTTACCTCAGCTAAATGTATCTGATTAAGCACTAGTAATCGACAAACGGAACGATATTCATTAAGTATATGATTAATATGATCGACTAATGCATTGGATGCATCAATCACTAATGTTGAATTTAAATCCAATTTAATACGAGAATCACATGCACAATAAAGATCGGGTATTAATGCTGTTGTACAATTACGTGTAATGGGAATTATTTCACGCCAAGGTGAATAATGTGTTCGTATTGAATTAATTTGTTGGCCATTATCGTCATTGTTATGAATACTTGTATAGTTGGCTAATATAAGTGCAAAAAAGAGAAAAACAAACAAATATTGAAATTATTTACAAATCAAATTTTGTTTTTTTTCTATCATACCATTGAGAATATCATTGAGCATTTGATTGACATCAAGCCATGTAGCTAACCTTGATCGATTCATATCAAGAAATTTCGAAAGATTCGGATATTTTCTAGACAATTGTTCTGGTAAACGAATAGAAAATAATGGCATTCGTTCTTCAATACGACCAATCTGTGTTTGTAATACCGAACCAAAACGATTACCATGATCACCCATAAACATAATAATTGTATTATTAAGTAAATGTTGTGATTGTTGAAAAAATTTTGCTAAATGTGAATCAATTGTTTGTGCCGAATTGAAATCATTATGTGTTAATTCAATGTAGAAAAAGAAACCAAAATATGGTATTGAATTTTCTGTACATCTTTCAATAAAATGTTTAGTTTGATCAAGAAATATATCCAATTTAGGTGTACGATATTTATAACAAGGATTTAAATCAAACGGTTCTATTTTTTGTTGAATACCATCAAATTCTTCAAATAATCGTAACCAAAATGGTCGTGGATAAAAATCTGTTGGTGGATTATTAATAAAACCTTTTGAACCATAATTAAATAATGCAAATTTTGGATAATCTTCAACCAATGCTGTTTGATAACCTTTTTGTTGAAATTGTTTCCATATAAATGGCCAATCATCATATGGTCCATAATTTTCATTTTTCAATTCACCATAATAAACACGTTTACCGGTTAATAATGGTACCATATTTGGAAATGAATTATCAGCAATTTTATTCAATCCATTTAGATAATAAATATTACCATAATTATTTTCTAATATATTTTTTGTTTGATTTAGATAACGTAAATAATTTAAACGTGACAATGATTCAATGACTAATATTAATACCGATATATTTTGTTCAGTCATTGTTGATGATTTTTCATTAAAATTATTTTTGTTGATAATATTGTCATCATCATCATCATCAATGACATTATTATTATCATTTTTGATTTGTGGATTATACCAAAAATGTAGATTTTCATAATAATTACCATTCGGATAACAACAACATTCAACAAGTATATAATTTTCATTCATAGTTGATAATTTTAAACCCATTTGAATGTCAAGCATTTTTTTACTGCTATAAATAGCAATAAGATCATTATTTGGATGTTTAGATATAAATTGATATTCACAATTATATTTTGAATTATTTTGTTTAAGCCAACCATTTTTTATATATGTTAATGGTTGAAAAATTTTATCCTGTTCACAATGAATATGTTTTGGACGCCATTCTAAATATTTTATAATTGTTGAATCAAATGGTTTGAATTGATTGATAGGTAAATGACATGTTTGATTATTATTATTGATCTGAACATTTGATGATGATGATGATGATATTATTGATAGATAATTATCAGCAAAAAATTTATATTTTAAATGATAATCATTTAATAAATAAATAATTGTAAATAATGTTAAATATAATAATATAAATATTGATAATAATAAACGCCAATATTTTCGTAAAATTTTTATCATTTTTGATTTTTGATTTTTTTTTTTTGTTGATACAAAGATTCTTGAAGAATTTTCAATGAAAAAAAAACAATCAACAGAATTTTCAATGATTTTTAAGTACATTTATGGTTTACATACACAAAAAAAAATGAAAGAGTTTTCCAGTTAAACAAAATTGTAATTGTCGTTTGATAATGATGATAACATAACAAGGAATCAAATATTATATTTTTTTCACGAAAAAAAACAACATTGCCTGTGTGTGATTTTTTTTAGTATGTTGTTTAACATTAAATATTTCCTATTTTTGTTTTTCTTTAACTTATTATTATCATCATTTTTCAAAAAAAAAAATGATGATGATGAATGATAAATGACAATAAAATGAAAAATCATCGAGAATTTTTATTTATTTATTGCAATTTCTAATATAGAAAACAAAACATGTCTTTTTATTATGGTTTGTTACATTGAAAAATGATAATTAGATTCTTTCGTTTTGTTGTTTTTATTGTTGTTGCTGTTATTTTTTTGGTTGATAAAAATTCTTTGAAAACAGTTAAAATCAGTTGGTTTGGGGATTTTGTTGTTGTTGTTGTAGTTTTGATGATTAAAAATCATCATCATAGTTTTCTTTTAATGATCATGAAGATTATTAATTGAAATGAATAAATCAAAAGATATTATCAAATCAATTGATTGATAATCATTTCATTAATTATTTTACAATTCTTGAAAATAAGCAGAAAGCAAAAACAATATTCGTACGGATGCACTTTGAAGAACAAACCAGGAACAAAAACCAAAAATAAAAAAATAAAAAAATTCTTGAAAAAAAAAGATTCTTTCCCTAATGATTTATCTGTATAAATGTTCGGGATTGATACAAATCGAAGTTGACTTTTTTTTCTTCTTCTTTCTTTTTTTTAGTAATACTTACCATTTCCCATTTGAACAAATGAAAATGGGAAATGGAGAAAAATAAAATTAAATTGCCAAAAAAAAAAATTCCCAAAACGATAACAGAAAAAATACCAATGGCAACGAACAACGGTGGTACTATTTTATTTAGATTTTAATGATGACGACGATGAAAACAAATTGGATAGCAAAGTCAGTCAGTCAGTCAGTTGACTATTGATTTGGACCGAAAATAAATAGAAAAATTCAGTTTGGAGTGAAGCCACTAGAAGGAAAATTTATTTTTAAATTTGAAATAAAAACTGAAACACCGAGAAAAAATAAATCGATTTCCATATGGCAAAAAACGATAACAATAACAATACTTTTACTTTGAAAAATTATTTATAAATTTTTTTTTAAAATTTATTTAAATATAAATTCAAAATATTAATCAATGAGAAAGAATTACATCAACAGAAAAAAACAATAATTATTGAGATGAAAATGAGAGAAATAATGTATAATATTAGACAAAGTCTAAAATCAAATTTTTCAAAATCAAAAAATTTCAAGTTTAATGACCATTTCAAAATGATGATGATGAAATAAATAATTTTTGTTGTTGTTGTTGTTGTTGTTCGATGATGATGATTATATAATGATGAGATGTTGAAATGTTTTTTCTTTTCTTTTCTTTTGTTGTTCGTGAGTTAACTTTTTTTTCTGTCTATAGCTGGATTGGATTAGATTGAAAAATTAATCAATCAATCAATCAATTAACTAAGATAATCTGCCAATAGATTATAAAGGTCACAGGATTCATTATGAAAATTATTTCCCATATGCATATCACCGGCTTTTAATTGCATAAAATTTTTTTGTTCCAACATTGTTGGGCGCCATTTTTCTTGAAAAAATGTTTCAGGCATTTCACTAGATAGATTTTTTTTTTAAATAAAAAAAACGACAGATTCATCAAAATGATACAATCGATTAATTAATTGATTGATTTGAATAACAAAAAAAAGAATAATAATAAATGAATGAAAAAAAATAACAAAAGATCAATCAGATTGATTTGACCCCGAGGTTTTTGAATGTGATTTTCATCATCATTGTTTTTATTTGAATGAAAAAGAGAAACTTACCCAGTACGTGCAAAATGTGTCCATGTTTTAATCATAATACTACTAACATTACGATCATCATCATTATAAAGTAATGGATAACGTAAAGGATGTCCCATAATAAAATTAATTTCATCATGATGTGTTACCTGCATCCATTCACCCCATTTACTATTTTTTGAACGTTGCGCAAATAGATATAGATATGTTGTTGTATTTAATGATAATAATTTATCAACAAATTGATATGTAGGACATACAAACATAACATCACTGAATAGATCAGCTACTTTACGTGCCCATACAATTGGATTATCTTCTTCATGATCACTTCTAATTAATAGATTTGCCATTGCTGTTGCTGTTGATTCTTTTAGACCTGAATCGACGCCCATTGTTACAACACTTTTTTGTACTTGTTTCAATAGCTTATGTTTTGGTACATCATGACGTGTATAAATTTTTGGATATGATAAATGTAACATTAATGCACCTTCATTCAAATTGAAGCCTATTTTTTTTCAATAAAATCAAATGTTATGTTATGTTATGTCATTATCATTGTCAATGTTACATACAAAAGTATGAATCATTCAATCAATCATTCAACAAACAGTACTTACCCATTAAAACTTGTTTCTGAAATAATTTGATCGAATCATTAAAATCACCAATTAAACTTTCAATATATTCACTTGGTATTGTTGGCATAAATGGTACCGGATTATCTTGTACAATTTCATCTTGTGCTTTATAAATCTGATCAAATGGTGTTTGATCAATACAATCGATAATCGGTTCTGGATCTTCATATATTGTTTGATTACCTTTTTCATAGCAGCCAATAATTTCGGCAAATTTTTCAGCAACACTTTCACCACGTAAAAATGCATCTTTTAATAACATTGGTGAACCACTTTGTAATATGGCACGTTGAAATAAACGTTGTGCATGTGATGAAAACATATGAAAACCAATGGAAATCGAACCGGCCGATGTTCCAAATAATGTAATTGAATTTGGATTACCACCAAAATAACGAATATTATCATGTATCCATTTTAATGCCATTGCTTGATCAAATAAACCCATATTACCGGGTATACGTTCAGAATCAAGATCTAAAAATCCAAATATACCCAATCTATATTGAATGGTAACAACAACAACATCACCATGTGCCGCTAACATACGACCATCATATTCATCAACACTTATTGAACCAATTGTAAATAATCCACCATGTATCATAACCATAACGGATTTATTTCTTGAACCTAATGGACTCCAAATATTTAAATAAAGACAATCTTCGGATACATTTTGATTGATAATATGTACAGGAAATAAACGTTGCGTATATTCGGATTGTATACATGGTGATGGAAATTCTGTTGCATCTTTTATACCAGTCCATTTACGTATTGGTCTTGTACGACGAAAACGTAATTTATCAATTGGTGGTTGTCCAAATGGTACGGACAAAAATGTTTGCACTTCAACATTATTCACATTCTGTACAAAACCACGTAAACGACCTAATCTTGTTCTAATAACCATATGTCTTAAAATTTCTGTTTCACCGGGCACATAATAAATATTATTTTTTCGATCATCACTATTATTATTATTATTATAATTATCATCAACAATACCAATTATATTATCAAAATCACCACGAAAAAATGATTTCACTGAATGGCTTACATATGTTATAACATGATAATTATTAAATGCTTGATAAATAATCACACCAACAATTAATATTAGTAGAAAATAACGTAGAATTAGACTAGATAAACTGCCATTATTATTACTATCATTACTACTATTATCATCATCTTCACAACATCCACCACCAACACCGATACCACCGTCATGGCATTTTTTACCGTTACGTTTTCTTTGAAACATTATTTGTTGAATTTTTTTTTTAATTTAAATTCTCTAGTACTTTAACAGGTTGATTTAATTTAATTTATGAATTTTAGTTTCAGTTGACATTTGATAATCAAAATATTAAAAAAAAAATCACTTTTTTCACTTTTACTTTTTTTGCTGTTTGGAACACACAAACAAACACCTACACAAATTTTGATTTAATAGTTTTTTTTAAATAAAAAAAAATAGTAAACAAAAATTTCAATATTGATCATCATCATCATCATCAACGTCATTATGATGGAATAATATTTATATTTTTAAAATAATTCACTGTTGTTGCTGTCGTCGTCACTTGATGTTAATCGATCAAAGTTGAAATTGACAATGACAATGATGATGATGATCAATTAGAATGGTTTTTTTTGTTGTTGTTGTCGTCGTCGTCGTCGATGCACCATCACAATTTGTGGATACAAAATACAAAAATGAAAATGAAAACTGATTTTCCAACTGAAATCATTATCATTATTATTATTATTTATTTCCAATTTTCAAATTATTATTTTTTTTCATATGACATGAATCTTTGTTATTTGTTTGTTTGTTTGTTGTCGTTTTTGTTAACATCCAAACAACAAAAAAAAAGAAAAGAAAAGAAAAAAAAGAAAAACCTAGCACTATTGAATGATGTATATTTTTTTCTGTTTTTCTTGAATTTTATTTCATTTTTTTTCTTTGATTTGATTTGATTTGATTCAAACTCAGGTTTTTATTTGGAAAAAAAATTTACGTTGAGAAAAATTCATTCACAATGTTTGCAATGTGAGGAAATGAATGGATGGATTTTTTTTTAAATATATTTGATTTTCTCTTCTTGTTTTGTTTTGTTTTCTCCAATCATCATTCTCTATGGTTTTATTTTCATTTTCATTTTTTTTTTTGTTTGCAGTACGTTTTCAAGCCATACGTTGTTCATTCCTTATTCAATGGCAACAGCTCTTTTTTTAAAATATTTTGTTCATTCGAAATTTTATTTCGAAATATTTTCACAATGAATCTATTTCATAATATCTATTATTTGATGATTTGATCATTTCAACACACAAAACAAAACAAAAAACAAACAGATTTTCTTTTGGATGATCCAAAAAGAGAGAGACCAGGATGATCAACATGTAATTTGATTTTTGAATATTTTTCCACCTACAAAATTTTATAATTTTTTTAAATTTGTAAAACGATATATCACTGTATTTAATATTTGATCGATTTGTTGTTGATGTTGTATAGATTTTTATTTTCATCCGCAGTGAATGTGAAAAAGGAAGAGAGAGAGAGAGAGAGACTAAGATTGTAGAGATTTTTTTTTTGTTTGGAAATGGGAAAATTGAGAGTCAAATGACATTGACCAATAAACGTCATTATTATTGTTGCTGATGTTGTTTATGTCATCATCATCATCATCATCATAATGATAATTGGAAAAGAAAATTTCCCATTTTGTTGTTGTTGATAATCCATTCAAATTAATCTAAAATCTGAATTCAATCGATTGTTGTTGTTGTTGATATTTAATGAGAAACAACAACAACAAATAATCAATCAATAAAGTACATGTTCAATGACATTGAATTCAATTGATTTGATTTTAAAAAAAAGTAATTTGAATGACAAAATATCCGGTATATTCGTTCGTTTGTTTGTTTTCTTTTTCACTTTAAAAATGTATTTATTTACATCATCATCATCATCGAAAAAGTATCAAGCAATCATTTATTGATGATGATGATGATGATGATGATGATCAATAAACAACATCCAAAAGAAGAAATCAAATTCCATTCTATCTAGAAATATTCCAAAAAATCCCATGAGTAATTTAAAATTGAAAAAGAAAAAAATTTCAATTTTCCATAAACTCAACATTGAAATTTATGGAAAAAATTTTTTCTTGTTTGTTTGCATTTCTACGAATATTTAACGACGACGACGACAACAACAAATAATAATAATCATCATTTATTAATCAAAACAAGCAATTTTGTTTTGTTTTTTGTTTTGTTTTCAATGTAATTTAATCGATGTACAAAATAACAAAACAAACAGAAAAGACATCTTGTACAATAATAAGGACATCAAAAGGCTTGATGAACAATAAAATAATTTTTCAAATTATCATCATTATTAACATTCATAAGAACAACAATGGCAACACCATCAACAACAACAACAAAATTCATTTTTCTGTTTTGTTTTTTTGATGGTCATAATCGATTAATTCGAAGGAAAAACAAAGGAAGAAGAAAACATCGATGGAAATACAATGATGATGATTATTATCTCAAAATCGATATGATTGTCGATTGTCATAGAATCGATTGATTGAAGAATTATTCATTTGTAGTTTTTTTTTTCTCATTTGACAATGAGAAATTTTTTTTTTTTTTTTTTGAATAATTTTCAATAATCATTATACAAAACAATGGACAAAAAGAAGCAACAACAAAAAGAAATGCAGGAAATCATTATCTGATGGATTTTTTTTTCGTTGAACAAAAGAAAATTCTGGAATTTCATTTCAAATTCAGATTTTTTCCAACTTTTTTGAAATTTTTACAATTTTTCAATCATTCTGTCCCAATTGGATTTGAAGGGGGAAAAAATCTGGTTCGTTTTTTTTTAAAAAAGAAAGCTTAACCTGGTTAGTTTTTCCCCACCGAATTTGTATCATTTGATTCCATATACGCAATTTGATTTTTTTTTGTCATTTAAATTTATGTTTATTTATCGTTTTTTTTTCTAAATTTTATTTTTTTCAACAAAAAATAAAAATCATTCTCATTGCTGAACCAAGAAGCATATATGCATGAAAATTTGAATATTTATTTGGAAAATTTGTTTTTTCAGTAAATGAATAATCAAACCTAAACGTTGGTAAACAAACAAATGAAAATTTTTTACGAATGAAAACAAAAATTTCCAAAGAAAATAAAAGTAAATGAAAAAAACCTAAAATAAAAGAATATTTTAGAATGAAGAAATAGGAAAGAAAAATCAATCTTTATTCGTTGACATCATTTTGTTGATGATGATGACATTCGATAAGAAAATAAGAAAACAAAAAAAAGGATAAACAGAGAAGAAACGAAAAAAATATAATATCAATGTCAATCAAGGATGAATGTCATCGTTGTCAGTGAAAAACAAACAAACAAACAAACACGGTAAACAAGAAAAAAAGTAGAAAAATTTCGGATATAAAAATATCATTTATAAAAATTTAATTTGAAATTGAATTTTTGGCCCCTAAAGGTCCATATTTATAATCATTTTTTTTTAATTTTATTTTATTTTGAAGAGATGAAAATTGGGCCATCCATCCACCACACATTGATCATCACAATGATCAATGGATTTAATGATTTCATTTTTCCATTAAATCAGATCAGATACCAATGATGATGCTGACCGTGATACGATATTTGTCAAACAAAAACAAAAAAACAAAAACAATTTTTTTTATATTTTTAATCAAAGATTTTATCAAATTTTTTTTTTTACTTTGGACTTGAATTTTTATTTATTTGTAATTTTGTCCTTCATTATCATCGATTTTTTTTGTTTGTTGATCGTCACTAACTTACGGGCAATGGTTATAAAATCAGAAGAAGAAAAAAAAATCAGGAAGTCATTATAAAAGAAAAATCATATTACTTGGATATATGGTATATATTTATATATGTTGTTTGCATATATATGAAAAAAAAAACATAATAATAATTATATGGAGAGATAAAAAACGTTTCAAATGTCAATGGCCAGATGACCGTCAATCTCAAATAAATGAAAAAAAACATGGCTCATCATATTACATCGTTGCTAATTTTTTTTCCTTTTTACTACGTTTTCGTTTTCATTGAATTGAAAATGAAAATGAAAACGATTTTTTTATTTAAAAATCGATTGGCGATCAATTACACCGTATCACATCATATTATTATCATCATCCGTTCTGTTAACCGTGACTGACTTTGTAACTTTGAACCTTTAGTTTTCTTTTTTCTATTGATCCATTCCAGGATTTTTTTTTTTTTTTTTGATTAAAAATCTCATTTGTTTTTTTTTGGGAAGGGGGGGGGAAATTTCTTGATAAAAATGATGAAATAATTTACCATCATCATCTATATCAGGGGAGAGAAAGAGAAGTGAAAAAGAAAATTCAATGCCAAAAAAAAATTCAGACTTTTCATTTGCCGGAAAAGAAATTATCAAGGAGAAGAAAAAAATCCATTAACTATTCAATGATAACCGGATATAATTTAACAAACAACAAAACGAACAAAATAAAAATCAATATCAACGTCGTAAAACACCACGCGACACCAACAAAAAAACGAACATCCAATGTTAAATGTTTCCTAATATGTGTTTATTTTTCATGATTTTTTTTCTATATAACTTTTGATGGCCAAACAAACCTGGAAATGTGTGAAAGTTTTTTTTTTAAAAAAAAAGGATAATAGTGAATGAGTGAGTGAATATGAATGAGAGAAAAATATTGCTGTAATCAATCTGTTTCACGACCAATCTATGAATTTGAATTATACAATCATAATGTTGTGAAAAAAAAGGTTAAACGAAAAGAAACTTTCATTTCTCTATCACACACAATGAAATTTATGGGAAAATTTCTCACTTATCCTTAATGAAATTAAATCAATTTCATGGGCCCATGTTTTTTATATAATATAATTATACAGGTCCCCGAAATGTAAAGAAAAAAAATGAATTTTTCATTCACATCAATTTCTATTACTTTGATTATGATAATCATTGTATATATTGAATATTTGATGATCGATGTTTGATTGATTGATTGAAAATTGTAAAAAAAAAATTATGATTATGATGATGTTCTTGTAGTATTTGTTGTTGTTGTTGTTCACGATTTTGGCCAACTTCCGTAAAATTAAAATAATAATTTTTGTTTTACAGCCAAAACAACAACAACAAAAAAAACGGAAAACTTTTTTTACTGAAAAAAAACATCAAGATAAAATCTTCAGTAATTTCAGTATTTGGCCAAAGAACAAAAAGAATCAATAAAAAAACAGCAAAAAATTCAATAAATCAATGTCAATATCGATTGTATATCGATCATCATCATCATCATCATAATCGATTAATTCAATACGGTAATAAAGAGTTTGTTTGTTTGTTGTTGTTGATGATAATGGAACATTCATCATCATTGCATATGACACTAATTCAAATTTTTGTTTTTATCATAGTTATAATTGATATTTATATTTTTGCGTGGGTGTATGTATGGCTGGTTAGTCTCTACTACTATAGGGAAAAATCATCACTGAAATATGACAGAAACCATAGTCAAAATAGAAGAAAATTTATCATTTCATTTTATTTGTGGATCATCATTATCATCATAATGAATCATTAATTAAGTCTAGGATGTTTAATTTATTTCTGTTTTTGGTGGTGACCAGAAAACCAAAAAAAAAACCCTGAAACATTTGGCTAAAAATAGCAAATTTTTTTTTGGATGTCATTTTCGAGCAAAATATTTCCAAACAAACATCAATTCCTAACTGGATTTTTTGGGTAAAAAATTTCTTCGAAACCTTATTGGATACAAAATGTTTGCTGTTGTTGTTGTTGTTGTTACTATTTTTTTTTCTCTCGATAATGTTTCCATTTCATTCATAAGATTTATTCAGGCATATTTTTTGTTTCTTTTGTTTAACGCATCTTTTTTGTAATTGACCAAGGAAAAAAAACAAACAACAAACTAGATAAACTTGTGATGTTTGGTTATTGTTTTTGACAACATCATCATCATCTTTTCAAGTATATCTATCTATCTATCTAGATGGATGAATATTTACAATTCTATATGTCTTTCTCATCCTTTTTATTGGCATAATTCAGTGTAAGTGTGTGTGTCTTTTTCAAATCTTTTACTTTTTTGTTTTCTTTAGTTTACCCGATTATCGTTTTGTTGTTGTTTTTACTAATATCGTTATAATAATAATGATATTCACAACATGACACTATTTGTCCGTTGTTGTTGTTGTTGTTTCTTGATTCTGAAGATTCTTCTACTTTTTCATCATGATGAAAAATGAAATCTAAAACAAAAAATGGAAAGAGAAAACCTTGTGTGTGTGTGTGTGTTTGTATATCATAAAAATAATTCGATAAAACATGTTGTCAACAACAGCAAAAAGTGTAGTTGCAAATTCTGTCATTTCAATCTTATTTTTGCCTGTTAAAAACAAAACAATATAAAAGTCTAATATGATAAAGTGAATGAGTGCAAGTATGCCAAGATTGACTAAAAACTTATGTAACAAAAAAGAAAAAAATGATGATTTTCCATCATCAATGCCAACAACAACAACAATGACAAATTGAAATGGGCGTATTACGAAGAGAGAAAAATTTAATAAGTTTATCTAGGAAAGTAAAAGTGAAAGAATAAAAATATTAATGTTAAATATTTCAATATGAAAAGGGAAAAAATAATAGAAATTTTCTAGAAAACAATATCCGGGAAAAGGGTATCCTTGAATAAGATGTTGAAATTCTCCTTGTATATGTAACCATATCAACCAACCATTTTTTCTTGATCAGGTGTTCCAGGAACATAATTTGAAGTGATGAAAATTAACCCAAACGCACCCACATTCGTCCTGTGAAAAACACGCCCATTTGCAAAAATTGCTCTCCTGCGGCCATCACTCCGAACATTTTTGTGAAACTTGGCAAGATTATTCATCTCTTTATGAAGTCTCAAAAAAATGTCATTTGAAATTCTCAGGTTAGGGCATCAGAGGTCAAAGGGCAAAAAACTCTCACGCCTCTCCAACGGGGTTTGGTTGCATTTTTTCTTTTGGGTCATCAAGATATTCAAGATCTTCACCTGATTTGAAGTTTTGAAGAAATTGCCAGTTGTGGCAGAGAAGTTATCGATAAAAAGGTGAATTTTAATGCACACCCTTCCGGCGGTTGGGGCGTGTTCACTCCAGAAATGTGGAACATACCGGAAATTGTATTTGTACACGCCCAGACCGCCGGAAGGAAAATGTATTGATTTTTCGTTTTTTTATCGATAACTTCTCTGCCACAACTGACAGTTCCTTCAAAACTTCAAATCAGGTGAAGATCTTGAATATCTTGATGACCCAAAAGAAAAAATGCAACCAAACCCCGTTGGAGAGGCGTGAGAGTTTTTGCCCTTTGACCTCTGATGCCCTAACCTGAGAATTTCAAATGACATTTTTTTGAGACTTCATAAAGAGATGAATAATCTTGCCAAGTTTCACAAAAATGTTCGGAGTGATGGCCGCAGGAGAGCAATTTTTGCAAATGGGCGTGTTTTTCACAGGACGAATGTGGGTGCGTTTGGGTTAATTTTCATCACTTCAAATTATGTTCCTGGAACACCTGATCAAGAAAAAATGGTTGGTTGATATGGTTACATATACAAGGAGAATTTCAACATCTTATTCAAGGATACCCTTTTCCAAGAAAAAAAAAATCAAAATTCAGAAGAAAAAAAAATTTCTTCCTTGACCCCGGTATATATGATGAAACTGACAGAATTGAAATGAATTTTTTTTTTGTTGTATAACGAAGAACAAAACAAAAAAATTGTTGAAAATTGCGCATTGAAATATTTTTTTTTTCAATTGACAAGTTTTCTTTTAAAAAAATCATGTCATGTCTGTTATTTTCGCACTTTTTGATTCTTTAACGCGTTCGCTACCGGAGATTTCGAAAAACACATAGAACTACAGCAAATAAACGACGCATATATGCGTCGCTGGTAGCGAACGCGTTAAACAAAATTTTTTTTTGCAATTCTATTCAAACGAGAGAAAACAAAAATCGCAAAACATTAAATATTTTTTTTTCTGATTGAATGAAACCTGAAAAAAATATGAAATGATTTTATTTGAAAGGCAGAAAATAGGAAAGTTTTCAAGAAACACACACATAAAATTCTGTAAAGTATTCTTGTTTATTTTATTTGAACAAAGAACAAAACAAAAAAAAAATAATAATAATAGAAACCATTGATGTTAATGAAAATAAAGCAAAAAGGAAAATATTTTTTTTCAAAAAAAAAAAAAAAAAAAATAACGAAATAATAAAGAAATAACAACAACAATGATATAAATGGTTGATACTGTAAATGCTGTAAATATAAAGATAAAATTGATTTTGTTCAGTATTTTTATTTGTTTTGGTTTGATAAATTTTATTTTTTTTCTTCAGAATTAAAGTAAAGCAATCGATCGATCAATTGATTGATCTATGTTGATCGATTATTTGATTTGATTTGATGAGAATTTCATGAAGCTCCAATGTGTGAAAGGTGTGTTATGTGTATTGAATAATTTGTGTGAATATCGTGTTCATCCATCCATTGGTGATTGAAAAAAAAATTGCAAAAGAAATATGTAAAAATGTAAAATCCATTGTAAATTATGTAATATTTTTGCTTGTTTGCTTGTTTTGTTTAAATTTTTGATAATTTTTCTTTTTTTAGAGAAGAAAAAAGTTGTAAAAAAACAAATTCAAATTACAAATTGATGATTTGGATTTTTTTTTCTTGTGTTTTTGTTTTGAACGATGATATGCATTGTCGACATCTGACGAGATTGATGATATTGGTGATTCCTAAAAAAAATTCTTTTTGTCTGTGTTTGTGCATGGTGCCTAAATCATTTGACAGAAGAAAAAAAAACAACAACAATAATAATGAATTCAACCAAAAAAATTCTGATTATTTGATTTGCGTTTGTTTTGTTTAAAAAAAAAATATCATTATAACGTTATACGATTCATTATAGGCTTGTTGTTTTGGTCAATATCTGGCCACTTTGACTGTCCTAGATGAAAGTTTCAAATTAATTAATTAAATTTTTGTTTTTTTACAAAATAATAAAATAAAGATAAAAATAAACCAACAGAAAAGTTAAATATTTACAATTCAATAATAATAATATTCATATCACAGGTGTATTTTGATATCATTTTTTTCAAAAAAAAATAAAACAATAATTATAATTATCAATTTAATTATAATGGTGTGTTGGTGATGTGTGGTGTAATGTTAAAAAAACATGCAATGCAAACGTAATTATTAATTTTTTTTTTTTTGAATGTGGGTGGTTTGTAATTATTTTTTGGTGTTTTGTAATTTTGCGTTTGTGTGTGTGTGTGTGGGTGATTCGTTTTGGTCACCAATCCGTAGCAAACAGTGAAATTCAGCAGAATTTTTGTTGATCAAAATTTTTGTTTTGTTTTTTTTTTTTTAAAGAAAAATTTTGTTTGTTTTTTTTGGAGAAAAATAAAAAAGATAAAAAAGAATAGAGGATAAAAAAGTGAAGAGAAATAAGAAAAGAAAAGAAAAAGAAAAGAAAGAAAAGAAAAATGAAATTAGAAAATGAAAATTTATCAATTCAAAAAATTTTTTTTTTTTGGTTCCATTAATAAATTGATTTATTGAATTCAATTTTTTTATTTGAAGTGATTTTAATGAAATTTTTGGTCCAAACAAAAATAAAAATGAAACAAAACAAAAATTATAATTATAATGAAAATGTGGAGAGAAACAAAAAATAAAAAAGAAAATTTGCCGGGATTTTGTTGAGCATTTATTTATTTTTTTTCTAAACAAAAATTTATTGATCATACTTTAGTGTTGAGATCGATCGAATTAATCGAACGGAATCCAGGCGTTATACTTGTTTCTCTTGATCGTTGTACATTTGAATAACAACAAGCAAATATATAACGTTTAAAATGTGAACGAAATACACCACTTATACAGCATAATACGATTGGATTTAGGCAGGAATTTAAAAATGATAATACAAATCCAATTATACGCCATATATGCCAGAATGTATTATAATTTTCATTTGAATTTGCATTAAAATGATACCAAAGCATAAAAACCTGTTTAATAAATAAATTAAAAAAATATATAGAAAATATAAAACAAAAACGGTTAATTATACATTATAAATGGATTGTATGTTAGCTTACCTGATTAGGAAAAAAACATATGGCAAATATGACAACCAAACCAAGTACAATTCGTGATATTTTTCTTCGATTTTTTAATAATTTATTATGTGAATCATTATTGCAAACAGGATTTTCTGTAGTACGTATTAGACTACGTGCCATTAATGAATAGAATATTGTTATGATAATCAATGGTATTGCATAATAGCTTAAAAATTTGATCATAACAATTGTTTTAGGATACCAATCACCTAATTGTGATGGAAATGGATAACAAACATTTATTGTATGATTATCATTAACGGCAACTTTCATGATGAATGAATAATAAGCTCCAGGTATGGCCAAAATTGTTGCTAAAAACCATATAAATGTATTTGCCTGTGTTAATGTTGTACGTCCTTTATGCGATAGATAACGTATTGGATGATGTGTGGCTGTATAACGTTGTACACTTAGGCTAGTCAAGGTAAATACCGTAACACCAATAGAAAGATCACGTGCAAATTCACTTATCTTACAAACAGCCAGACCATATGGCCATGATTCAAATGTATAAATTGTGCTTACAAATGGTACGGTTATTAATATCATGGCTAAATCACCAATCGCTAATGATAATATATAAACATTGGCCACTGTACGCATTGATTTATGTTGATAAAATATATAGATTACAGTACCATTACCAATTGTACCAATAACAAATATGAATAAAAATATAATGGGCACTATATATGTTTCAGGTCGACTTTCATATGGTATATAACCATTATGATCACTATCATTATTTTGTATTGATGATGATAATAATAATGATGATAATGTTTCATTATTATTATTTTCATTATTTTGATGATGATGTTGATTATTATAATTATTATTATTCATATTTGTATTGATGAACATGTCATTACCACCACCAACACCAACACCATTACCATTATTCATCATATTTACAGTTAAATTTATATTATGTAATTCATTGAATAAATTTTTTAAACTATTTATTACATTTTCACTATTTACACTAATTATATTACTATCACTTTGTCGTTGTTGTTGTTGTGATTGTAAATCATGAACTAAATGATTATTATGTTGTTGTTGATAATGATGATGATGATGATCATGAAGATAATGTTTATGATTATTATTATAATCATAATGAGGTGAAGAAGTATAATGATAATATGATGATGGTGATAATGATTGATTTAAATTCATAAATGTTGTTGTAAAATTATTGTTAATAATTGGATCCATTTTTAAAATGAATGTTGAAAACGATTAATATTTGGATTACAAGTTTCACTTTAATTTTGAAAATCAATTGAGATCAATTGTAATAGTTTTCTTTTTCATTCAATACATTTGATAATCAGACCATTCAACCAAACATTGACAATGACAATGACAATGATGATAATGTTCAAATGTTCAGGAGGAATGTTTTTAAATTCAGCAAAAAGTTATCTGTCAATAAAAGGATTTTTTTTTTTTGTCAATTAATAATAGTTTTTTTCGGATATAAATGAAATGACAATCAAATTAAAAGTATGTGAGCAACAAAAAAAAATGTGCAAAAGTGAAAATGAAATGGAAAATATATCAATATTCGATTCAATTAGTTTTTTTTGTTAGCATTTTAGTTTAACATTTTTTTTTATTCGCAACATTGATCAATTTAGGGTTAAGTTGATGAACGAATGAAAATGGCTAAATTTTAATGTTTAAATAGAATTTTATTTATGGGAAAAAGTGCAAAGACAAAAATACGTGTGCACTTTTTCTTAAAAATTTTTTTTAAAAATGCATAGAAAATGCATTGAAAAGACAGAAAAAAAACTAATCTTTTATCCATTTAGAAGAATGAATTCAATTAGAAGAGTTTTCCGGACGAAAAAAAAACAAATTTCTTCTTAATTTCACATTAGATGA
The DNA here is from genome assembly GCF_027571235.1 of Dermatophagoides pteronyssinus. Taxonomy (NCBI): domain Eukaryota; kingdom Metazoa; phylum Arthropoda; class Arachnida; order Sarcoptiformes; family Pyroglyphidae; genus Dermatophagoides; species Dermatophagoides pteronyssinus. The sequence continues at coordinate 84,870 of NW_027461554.1, read as the reverse complement.
TTTCACAAATCAAATAGAAAAAAAATTAAGATAAAGAAAATCAATACAAATCAACAATTTAAATCGAAAAGATTAGAAAATCAGAATCAGAATCGATCCCCTTCAAGGCATAAAATTTTCATTCATTCAATAAACAAAATCTTTTCATTCTTTTTTTCCAATACAAATAATATCCTTATTACACATATAAAAAAAAGTAATAATAATGATAATGACATTTGTGAATGTGACTTGAAGAATTTGTTGTTGTTTTTTTCTTTTTTTCCTTCTCGTTTAAATGAAAATGACAATTAATGTGAATGTGGTGGTAAAATCAAAATCAATTTCAATCAAAATTCTTTATTATTATTTTCTTCTTTTTCTCACTCTGTCTTTAAATTTTCATTATTGATGATCATTCAATTTTGGATACAGCAGCAGCGACAACAGCAAAAATAAAATAATGAATTTGACTGAATGTATTTTAGTTTTTTTTTGTAATTCTATCAAACTCAGACAGACAGACAAACAAACAAACAAACAAACAAACAAACAGGAAAAAAATGACAGCAATTTCTCAATCACCAAAAATAATTCTAATGATTAATTCTTGCAGCACAGAATCAATGAATGGATGAATAAATGAAAATTCATTCTTCCCATTTGGATTTGGAAAGAGAATTTTGTGTGGTTTTTTTTTAAAAAAAATAAATTGAAAATTATAATTGAAATCAAACAAAACAAAACCAAAAAATGTGAAATTACAAAAAAAGAAAAAGAAAAAGAAAATAATTTCAAGTACAATAAACAAACCATAACCATAAACAAACTAAACATAAGTTAATAATGAAATTTGGTTCAAAAATGTAACGTGAACGAATAAATATTATTATTATTATTTATTTTTTTTGTAAATAACAAAAATTATCGAACCAAATGTTATTATTATTATTGTTATTATTTACAACCCACACACACACGCATAAACAAATAAAACACTTACGTAAGTTTCAAGGTGTAATCTATCTATCTATCTATTTATCTGTATGAATGGCAATGACTTTGAATCGAAAATAATAATAATAATAATAAGAATAAACATTACACACCTAAATTCGTCATAAGATAATTCAAATATACACCTACACCTGGTTTATACCTGCGTAATATTAAGCCAAAAACAAAGATAAGATTAATCAAATTTTTTCCATCTTTTTCTCGCTTTCATGTTGATTAATACAACAAATAAACTTACCGTTATACAAATAATTGATTTTCGTTTTTCGTTTTCACGATTATCGTCGGTTGTTGTTGTTGTAGTCGTAGTCGTCAAAATGAATTTACGAAAATACAAAAACTAAGATTAAATAAGAAAATGAAAATGAAAAGATACATTTCAGATATATTGATTATGAGGATGATGATCAATATTCGATATCGATAATCTAATTACCAAAAAAAAGTGAATTGTTTTTTGCAATTTTCTATACACACAAACGATCAAACACTGATAAAATCGATCAATCGATTGATCGATATTCCATTCATTCATTCAACACTTGTTATTTGGCTAAAATTTTCAATCAATCAATCAATTTTGTTTTCTCTCTCACTCTCTTCTAATCGATAATGATTATATTAATCAATTTATGAATGAATATTTGTCAAAAAACAAAACAAAATCAAAAAGGAAAAATATCATCATTATTGAAAGTAATCTGTTTTGTTTTGTTTTGAATGTTGATCAACATATTTTCAAACAAAACAAAAAAGAAAAAGAACAAAATCATTCAATGCGGTTTTTCCCAGGAAAAAAAAACACCAACATTGTCATTGATAATGAATGAACATTTTTTTGTTTTGTTGTTTGAATCCGGTTTGTTATTCATTGTTTCATAGAATTCATTTTTTATTTTGGCATTTCGTTCATTCATTTATTCACTCACTTTTCAATTAAAATCAAAATTCAACAGCAAAAAAAAACATTTGACACATTAGATTTATGCAATCCGTTGTTGTTGTTGGTGTTTTGTTTTTGTTTTTGTTTTTCTAATTAGCTTTATGAATTACGCAAATTGATTTAGAAATAATGGGATAAAAGTTTTATATACAGTAGATTTTTTTTTCTGCTTGTTCAAAACTTTTATTGGTCGATTTAATGTGATTTTGTTTTTGTTGTTGTTTTAGGAAAATTAACATGAAATTATTATCAATGATGAACAATCTGCATTAAATTGATTTGTTTAGTGTTGTTGTTTTAGAAAAAGATGCAACCGGTTATATATCTTTGACATTTAAAAGCACAAAAAAAAACAAGAAAAAAAAATGATGCTAAATATTGCTTTAGGGGATATTATGATTTTATTATCAATCTTAATCCTATATTTTCTATTTGAAAATTGATATCTAAAAAATTGTGTATAGAAATTGAATACTAATTAAATTGCCTACTATAAAATGAAATTGTAATTTTTTATGTTTACTTCATTATATTTGATTTCTTTTTGAATTTGAATTTGATGATTAAAATTTGCACCTTGAAATATTGAATGAATGAATTGATGATTAAAATCTATTTACATAGAGATTGCTTGTTTTTTTTCATTTTTTGATTTATTTCCTATAAAAAAACATGAAAAATGATCAATGAAATACACAGAGAGAGAAAAAAACGAAATTAATAATCATATCTATAGGAGAGAGAGAGAGAGAAAAAAAAATTCCTGAAATTATTCCAAGAATTTCGAATATTATTATCATTATTGAAAAGAAAATATTCAAATATTTATTTTATTGAATCGATATAAGTGAATATATAGTGAATTTTTCAATTTTCTCAATCAGAAATTTGAGCTATAAAATATTGAATTTCGAGTTTATTTTCTCATTCAAAATTATAAATTCACAACAAATCAATGATTATCTTTTTTTTCAGCCCGATTTCATCAAGCGAATTTTTTTTTCCAATCATCATCATCATCAAATTTATGATCAGGATGATGATGCATTGAATTAAATTGCCAGCAGCCAAAGACACTGATGAATCTCTTAACAAATTTTCTGTACTCATCATCATCATATATTGGATTTACATGATGATTGTTTGTAAAGAATTCTTGGCTATAAAACGAAACTAAAAAAAAAATATTCATCCACTTAATAAACGAGAAATTAATAACTACTTTTTTGTACTAAAAAAAAATACAAAAACAAAAATTGATTACATAGAATTTCTATAGCATCATCATCATCATCATCATTTTCAATATATACAGAATTAATCACTTATCATCATCATTATTATTATAATGATTTTCTTCAATGTTTATAATAATAATGATGATGATGATGATGATGATGATAAAATTGATTGATTATTTTGCCATTTTCTATGTGTGTGTGTGTGTTTGTTTTAATGGCAGCTTCCAGCTTTGGTTGGGTGCTTTTTTTTAAAAAATAAAAATAAAAAGCTTAAAAAATCATCATCATTATTATTATGAATTAAAAATGATATATTCACGACAAATGGAATGTCAACCAACCGAACAAACAAACAAACAAACAGACAGACAAACGAACAAAACAACATCAGATAAACTTGATTTTGTATTTTGTTTTTGTTCTTTTCATTTTTCCAGAATCAAACAAATCCAATTATAATTTTTTGGTTTTTGTTTTGTTCTTTTTTTTCTTCTTTATTGGATTGATATTTATATTTGAAGGATTATCGGTTATAATAATTTGTATTTTATGACGTTGATGATGATGAAATTTTTTTGCTTTCTAAACTATAATGTAATAATGTATAATACATTTATAATAACAGAACAGAGAATGTAAATAATAGATTCAAACCCTATCAGGAAAAAAAAATATTACCCAAAATGACCTTTCTGTGTAATGTATATATACAGTGTTAATTTATTTTATTTTTCTTCTTGACCAGCTGTTGTTGTTGGTTATTATGTACAATGAATAATGTTTTTACTGAAAATGTAAAGAGAAAAAATTACAAATTCTAGAAATTATTATCATCATTACTTTGATTCATAATATTACCATAATCATCATCACTATCATCATAAACATTATCATCAGAGAAAATTATAAAAATTTGTTCAACCACGAATGATATGTTTCTATGTATCATAAAAAGCAGATGATGTTGTTGATGATGATGAAAATAAGAAAATTTTTGGTAACACACACACACACACACATGGCGAACGAAGAATATTCTTCATATATTCTATCCATTTCTCTTTCTCTCTCCTTTTCGTTCATTATAATTATCATTATAATCAATGAAATAGACATATGCTGACGGAAAAATTATTTATGTTTGAATGATAATTATAATAATAATAATTTACAACAAAACAAAAAAAAATGTCATAATTAATCAATTGTTATAATTATTATATTACAAAACATGTTAAACATAAATAATTTTTGTTTTTTATTTTATTATTTAGATCAAAATAATAATGATGATTCTGGAACATAACTATAAATATAATTTCAAAAAAACAAAAAATTATGACACAAATATATAAAAAAGAAACTGGGAAAAAAACTAACTAAATGACAGCTGTATAGATAGATAAAAATGATTAACATATTCAATATGTTTGTCGTATGTTTGTGATTTATTGATATTATTATTATTATTGGTTGGATAGATGAAAAAAAAATCGATAATCAATCATTGAATGTCCAAACACACAGAGAGAGAGAGAAAGATAAAAACGAAAAACATTAACATTGAAGAATTATTAACAAAAAATATTGAAAAAAAATATATCGATTGATTCAAATATCGAAATTGATCCTAAAATACTATAAACCTGAAAATAGATTCCTAATGGAATTTTTAAAAATACCAAACTGAACAAAGTCAGACAGAAAATTATATTGAAAATCTTAGCTAAATTCTTTTCTATTTGGATTTTAAAAAGAAAAAAAAAATATTAAAATTCAAATAGAATTTTTTTTTCATTCTCGTTGCAAACGAAAATCTCTGCTTAAAAAAAAAAAGATAATAATAATAAAAATCTTTTCCAAAATAAATATTTCTTATCATTATCATTTAAATGCAGAATATAATGAGGAAACAAAAAAAAAATTCAAATAACAACAACTAATCTGGTATTTGAATCACATACACCGATAATAAACAACAACAACAACAACAATAACATCATCAGTAGATATAGATAGATAGATATACTTACTTATTTTGATGAAATGAATATAAAACAACAACAAAAGACAAAATGATGATACAATCTAGAACCATATAGACAATAAAATTTGCCCTGTTTGGAATTTTTTGTTTTTCATAAATTCCTGAAACAAAACAGAAACAAAAGTAAAAATAAAAAACAAAAACAAAAAACAAAAAAACACAATTACAATTCGACAATCTGATTCAATTTGAATTTGAAAAAAATTCGGATACAATTTCTTTTCTTTTCTTTTCTTTGTTTTTTTTTTTTTTTTTTTTGGAAATTCATTTGAAATCATGAATACTCACACTAATGAAATATTCACTTTGTGTGTGTATGTTAAAGATAGTCGGATGATTTAGAAATTTATTAGATTGTTTACTGAGAAAAACAAAAACAAAAACAAAAAATTGTGTCACACTGTTTTTTTATTGTTTTTTTCAAACATCGTGAATCGAAATTAGAATCAGAATGCAAATAATCAAGCAAGCAATAATAAAAGATTCTAAAATTGAATAAAAAAATAATCATCGATGATGGTTATCATCACTAGCAAATAAAATCGATCATATGATCAGGATGGATGGATGATACATCAGAAATGAGTGTGTGAAAGAGAGAGAGATAGAGAAAATTGTCCAGAAATAATTTATTTTTTTTTCAAAATTAAGCGACATGAATTTTGTTTTTACTTTCTTCAAATGTATGTTGAGAATATTGTTGTTGATTGCAATGTAGCTTTCTTTTAAGTTGTTGTTGTTGTTCATTTGAATTTCAAAAAATAATCGATATTCGATAATCGAATCAAGAGAAAAAGCAAGAGAGAGAGAAAGAGAGAGAGAGAGAGAGTTAAAGTGTTAACGAAGTAAATGAAAACATTTTTATCATTAAAATAAAGAAGTGAATAAATTTTTTATTTATATTTCGGTTGCTTAATGATAATGATGAACAAGGTGAACAGGTTACTTACTACCTCTCTCTACATCTCTCAGTTTGTATTAATACATCTTTATTTTTCGTCCGAAACAAATTTCTTCAAATTCTTGCTTACGGGCATTTCAATAATAAAAAGAAAGAAGAAAGAAGAAATTCCTAACTTTTTGCAACTAATAATGATGAAAAAAAATTCAGCTGTGTTCAACATTCATTCATTGATTATTATAATTATTTTAGTAATATAATATAATCAAAGAATTCAATCGATTAATAAATAGATAGATAGATCGATGATAAACGATTATCATTTTGGTTATCATCGATCGATCGATTGATCGATCTAAAGATTGATCGATTGATCAATGTAATTAGAATCAAATATAAAGAATTGAATAGAGTTTTTGTATTTTCTTTCTCAATTCATCAAATATCATCATTAGTTAATTAACATAAACAAAGCATAATGAAAAGGATAAATGTCAAAAAACAGAAATTTTGTACTTCAAAATTGATAATTGATTTTTGTTTTTTTGAAAATAAAAACTGATTAATGATGAAAATTTGATTAGTTTTCTTTCATCTTCATTCACTTGAATGAATTAGCCATACCTTTTTTTTTGTTTCTGATGATGAAAAAATTGTGTCAATTTTTCACTTTTTTTGTTTCACTTTGTTCCATTCAATGATGATGTTTTTAAGAATTTCTTCTTCGTTGTTATTGATGATGGTGGTGAAAAAAAATATTTGTTGCTTTCAGGCAGAAATAAAGTTGAAATGGAAAAATTATTCATCAAGTTTTTTTCTTTCTCTCATTCCAACAACAAACCAAATTGCTGATCATTTCAAAAAAAAAATTGTAATTAATTTATTAATTGCTGATCATTTCAAAAAAAAAATTGTAATTAATTTATTAATCGAAACAAATGTGAACAGTGATACAGAAGTTATTTGGAAAAACGAAAAAAGAATTTTTTCTCCGAATTCCGAATTCTTTTGTAAAATCGAAAAAAAAAGTTACAAAAGAAAAATTCCGAGATCAAAAAACACCCACACACACATACTGAAACACAAAGAACTGAAAAAAAAACACTGAGAAAAACAAAAAGCTTAAGTCGAATAAAATCGGGTAAAAAAAATGAACGGTAATTATTATAGAAAAGAGAAAAAATGAAATGAAATGAAATTCAAATAGATTTTTTTTTCTTAGTTTATTGAATTTGTTTCAAACTTTGTAATTGCAAAACGAATAAAATGATCATAAATCTTTCGACCAGACAAACATACATACACACTGTTTAATGTGAATAAGAATAATATGCTGTCTATCGAACCAACCATGAATATATTTATGGTTCTCAAACCAAAAACAAAAACAAATCAAAGTTTTAAAAACTGTAAAAAATTCACTGTAATATAACGAGTTTTCTCATCATCATCATCATCATTGATAAACTAAAATAAAATTGATTGAATAACTGAAAACAAAAAACAGAAGACAGATGAGTTTTATTTTCGTTCAAAGAAGAAAAAAAAATTCAAAAAAAAAATTCTGTTTGTTGAATGAATTTCCTACACTTCCCACTCTCTATATCTCTCTTTGGTTTATGTTTGTGTCAATGAATGATAGAATCGTCATATCGTCAAATCGTTAAATATTTTTTATTTTGTTTTTTTTTTTTGAAATATTAAATGTCGATCGGTTTTTTTTAGTTCAAAGTTACTAATATTAATCAATGAATGAATGAATGAAAAAAAGACAATATTTCTTTTTTTGTTTCAATAATCATTAAACAATGTCAGTCAATGTTGTTGTTGTTGACGACAGAAAAACAACAACAACAATGATAATGATGATAATAATAATAAAATCCTTGATATAAATATATTAATTCGACAATTTTAACGCTGATGATGATAATGATTGAATATTTGTATCCAATGAATTTATGTAAAACCCATATAAGCACCCACATTTTACTTTGTTTCAATATGGATTTACAATTTTGATAAATAATGAAAATGATGATGATCATCATCATCATCATCGTCGATGACATTTTTGTTGTTGTAATTTTGTTTTAAAAAAAAAATTGAATCAATTTAGATTATAGATAGATAGATAGAGGTAGAAAGTGGAAAAACATTAGGTTATAACGTAAAAAAAATGTTTATTTTTTCTCACAAGTACGCATGTCTATTTCGAAAAAAAAAAATTCAATTTGAAAAAGTTTAGAAATTTTTTATTTACCGTTTTTTTTTTGTAAAAAAAAAAAAATAAATTCTTCATATAATTCTTATTAATGTTTTTCGTTTCTTTTCTTCTTTTCTCATTAATGATTAATAAATCTGACGACGTCGACAACAACGATGATGATGATATATCATATCGGAATTATCGATTATGTTGTTGTTGATGATAGAATCCAAAAAAATACGAATGTGTAAAACAAATTTTCTCGACGACGATGATGTTAATGTTAATGTTAATGTTGGTGGCCATAAAATTCATGGTCATCAATATTTGAAGAGAAACCAAAAAAAATATCATTTATCCAATCGATGATTTAATATCAAAAAAAATAAAAAATTATTATTATTAATTTATTCATTAAATTTAACTAATTATAGTCATAATAATGATGATGATGATGATAACGATAAATATAAAAAAAATCAAAACATAATTCAATTTTGATGTTTCGTCGATGATGATGATCATCATCAATGATTTTTTTTCTTTTCAAATCGTCGTTGATGTTGTCGTTTGTAATAATAATTATTATTTTTATCGTTTTTTTCACTGGTTTTGGATAAGAATTTTTCTTCAAAAAAAAAAATTGTTGTGAAACAAGAAAAACTGGCTAAATCAAATCAGATTGAACGAACGAAAACAAATTACTTTGAATTCAATAATAATGATGATGATTTAAAAGTAACAACAACAACACAAAAAATAAATAACAAATTCACATTAACAAACAAATCATTCAATAATAAATAAAAATATTGGCTAATGTTTGATGGTTGAAGATCATCATCAAACATTCGATTCTAAATGATTGAATGACTGGAAGAAGAAGAAAATAAAAAAGTTTTACCCAAACAAACAAAAAATTGTTGATTTTTTTGGATATTTTTTTTTCTTCTTCGCTATGCTATTATTTTCATTGACAATTCATATAAATATATAGTATATGTATGTTGAAAAGATGTGAAGATTCTCTGATTCTTCTGTTCTCTCTCTCTCTTCGTTCATTGAATCGATTCGATTCAAGATTCTGTCAAATAGCAAAAATATTCTATATTCAATGATCAACTATGCTGAATGTGTGTGCGTGTGTATCATTTTCATATGGTTTTTTTTCTATTCATTCATTAAATTTTATTTGTAGTTTTTTTTTGTTGTTGTTGTTTTGCACTGTCACTTTGTTATTATTATTATTTAGATGATTATTACGTTGAAGAATGATGGAAAATTGATTCTATCGTATTGATTTTTTTGAATTTTTTTTCCTGCTGTCATCATCGTTGTTTTTCGGAGAGAAAAATTCTGCGTACAAAATTTTTTTGTTTGATTTAATTTTGAATGAAACAAAACAAAACAAATTTAGTTTTTCATTCATTTGATTTTTTTGATTCTTTTCTCTCTTGACTTTCCGGTACAACATTAGTACATTTGATTAGATAAACATTTTGATGAAATCCGGAAATTCTTATGAAATCTGCTGATTTAGGTTAAAACAAATGATAATTCATATATTTATTGCATGAAAACGAACAAAATGTACTGGGAAAAAATTGATTGAATGAATGAAATCTTTTCACAATCATCGAAATTTGAATTTAAAATAACCTTGAAAGAATTTTTTTTTTGTTGTTCTGTTCAGAAAAATTCAATGTATAAACAAACAACACAGACATTCATAAAGAGATTATTTCGGTAAAAGTCAGGGTCATTAATGAATTAATGAATTATGATTATTACTTTATGTTTCTTGTGTCTTACAAAACAAAAAATCAATGATAATTATTATTGATTTTTGATAAACAAAACACAAGAGAAAATTGTCATTTATTTTTTTTTTTATTTTTTATTTTATTTTTTTTTTTGTTGTTTTTGGTTATTCAATTAAGCAATGATTTTTTGATTGCAATTATGTTTGGTGCAATCATTTATTTATTCCGTTTTCGTTTGTTTTGATGCAACAAGTTTTATCTGTTGTTGTTTTTTTTTTTTTTTGTTCAAACCGGCAATGATAAATTTTTATTTGAATTTTGATTTTACGAAACAATTTGATTTACTGTTTAAAATTCAACATTATTCATTATTGAATTGGAATTCATTTTTTTTCAATTCATCATCATCATCGACAACGACAATAATGGAAATAACAAGGATTTTTTTCCTCTTCTTCTTTTGAATCAAGAATCACGAATACGGAATCAAAATCGGAAAATCAAAGACAATGATAACGACAAGAAACAACGAAGAACATATCAATAAAATCAAGCACGAACATAAAAATAATCTATTTATATCAAAAACAACAACAAAAAAAAACTATATTAAATTCTGTTTATAACTAAGAATAAGCCAACAATAATTTATGATGATGACATATGATATTTGAAAATTTCTTAATCAAATCAATAAATTGATAATGAAAATCAAATACAAAAACACGAAAAACAAATATCATTATGATTTAAGTGAAAAAAAGGAGAATCATCATCATCATCATCTTTCATAATGAATTAATAATAATAATAATAATAATAAAATCCTGCTGATTATGAAATGGTTTATTATTTATTTTGAAATGATATTAATAACAACAACAACAACAACAACATTAACAAAGTAACACATTTGGACAAAAATCCATAGGATTCAATGACCTAGATTATACAGAATATTATATAATGGTGCAAATTGGGGGGGTGAAAGAGGAAGAAAATAAAAAGGGCAAAAATTGAAAAAGAAAAAAAAACATTTACTTTCAATATCATATTTCAGGGAATTTAAGATGCAAAAAATGAAAAAAATAAAAACATTAAAAGCTAAATAGTACAGAGTGAAAGAACTTTTTTTTTTTGTTTTGTTTTTTTTTTGCTGAAAAACAAAAATCTTCTGGTCAAAATTGACTAAGTGCCTTCAATTGCTTTAGATTTACATAAATATAAAAATTAAAAGCAAAAAAAAACTGACCTAAAATAAGAATAATAAAAAAAAATTAAGAAATTCAACGGAAAATCTATAACATAGAACCAAAACGAATACGAATCTCAATAATCTATATGCACCAGAGAAAAATTACTTTTTTTTCTGGGGAGCGACTGGGAAAAAAAATAATGATGATGTCATGATGTTTGCAAAAAGAAAAACACAAAGAATTTTGGATGACCAAAAGAAAAAAAAAGAATCAGGGAACATGATGATGATGATGATGAGAAAATAATTCTGGTTGATTTGTTTCAGTTTTCGATTATTTTCGATTTTTTGTTTTGTTTTGTTTTGATTCCACTCAATCTAACCAACGAAAAACAAACAAATCATCGACAGAAGAATTGAGAATCAAACAAGCAAAGAAAGTATAACGACGATAAATATTATTTACATTATTTACATTCAATAAAATGTTTCTATGCAGGAACCAAACAAAACCAAAACAAACTTTTAGTTTTGTTTCCGGCAAATAGTTGATAGAATACAAAAACTTTTATGATGTAAATTGATAAAGTAAATTTGAAATGAAAATACATATAAATTGACGATATGTAATGAAGCAGAAATATTCGTCATTTCAGAAAAACAATGAAACAAGTTTTGATTAATTAAAAAAAAAAAAAAGAAACTATTTGTCTGGTTTGCTTGAATTAATTTATTTTATTTAGATTCTGAATAATAATAATGTGTTTGTAAAAAAAATCAATTATCAGGGTAAACAAAATATTCAAAATAGTAGAAAATTAAAATTTTAGATGTTTCTGTTTTCGGTAACTTTGTGTCAAAAAAAAAAACAACAAAATGAATCAATTAATAATCAATTGTTTTCGTAATTCAAGAATTTTTTGTTGAAAATATTTTGATTTATGTGAAAATGAATCATAATAATGTAAATTTGCATCGGTTGTTGGTGATGATGATGATGATGAATTATTATCATTACCGGTTGATTTTCTTCGTCTTGGTCTTGGTGATGTACAATACTGTGATGGTGGTGATGATAATGATGATGATTCTATTGATTTTAACCATTCAACACTACCATATTGTTGTTGTTGTTGTTGTTGATCATTATGATCCAAATTAAAATTATTATAATAATCATTTGAATCAAAATCGATAACAAGATTACCCAATGAAAAACTTTTCTTTCGTCGTAATTTGCATTTTATTTCAATCGATTCTGTAGAAAGATTTGTTGTTTTTTCTTGTTCTTGATGTTGTGAATCTTTTAGTTCAGATTGTTTCGGTTCGGATTGATTTGCACTGATTTTTTCATCATTATCATCATCATCATCATCATCAATATCGATACTATTTACGTCAATAATCTGATGATGATGTTGATGACGATAATGATTATCATTTTGTGTAGGCGATGAATATTTTAATTGAGAAATTTCATCCATAAGATATTGAATTTGATCTTGATGTTGTCGTATTTCTTCATCAACTTGAAGCATTCTTTTCTGACTAATCAGATTGAATGATGTTAAATTTTGATCAAATTTTTCTATCAATTCAGTAAGACGATTTGAAACCAATGGTAATGTTTTATCGATTTCACATTTATCAATGTCGGTATTTTTTGTCGGTGCACAATTTTGTTTAGCTATCATTAATTCTTCATTGAATGATTTTCTTTCTAAATTTTTGATTACTTTTTCCAATATTGAATCTTTATATAGATCGAATGTCATCATTTCATTTGGATTATTATTATTATAACGTTCATTTATAGTTTCATTTAATTTATCTTCTAAATTATCAAAATATTTACATACATTTTGTATCTGATTATGTAATTGTATAGAATCTTTACGTAATAATAATATTTCATTATTTTTATCATTCAATTCTAAACGATTACGACGATTTTCATTCAATAAACGATTTATACATAAAATTAATGTCGATTCTTCTTGATCATCACAATTATTATATTGATCATTATTATTATTATTATTATTATTATTAAATGTTAAACAATTCCATTCATCTGATAATATTGTTTTCAATGAATTCATCAAACGATAATAACGTAATTCATGGCTATTATTATTATTATTATTATTTAAACCTAATGATGATGATTCATTTGTTCGTATCTTATTATCATTATCATTATCATCATCATCACCAACATTATTCATTGTAACATTGAGATCATTTATCTGTACATCATTACCAGTCATCAATAATGTTGTTGTTGATGTTTGATTAATTTTTGAATGTTGCTGTATTTGTCGTTTTTGTTCATTTGTACATTTAGGAATTTTAAAAATTTCAACATTTTTCGTATTGTTTTTTGTTGCTGTAGTGTTTGTTGTCGTTGTTGCGGTTGTTGTTGTTGTTGTTGTTGATACATTTGGTAATCGACGAAAAAATTTTCTTGCACGATATATCATTGAATGACGATTCATACTTGATGATTTACGACGTAATGTAACTGTACGTTTTACAACATTATTATTATTATTATTATTGGATATCATTGACGATTGAAAATTATTATTATTATTATTATTTGAAATTGAATTTGAGTTCATCAAACTTGAATAATTACGTAATTTTTTTTGCTGTTTTGTTGTATGACGACGTTGTTGTTTTTGCTGTTGTTGTTGTTGTTTTTGATTCAATTCTTGATGATAATGTTCATCATTATCCGTTATAATCATGTTCATTTCATTCACTGTATGGCTGCCATTGACAGATGATACTTGATCGATTAGATTTTTATCTATATATAAAAAATATATAGTAGCATCGATTACAAAAAGAGATTACGAAAAAAAATATTAAATTTAGATTTATAAAAATAAATTAATAATAATAATAATCATGCTTAAAATATTAAATACCTAATTTTAATAATTTTTGTTCATTTTCAAAATTTTTAGTTTTTTTCAATCGTCGTCGTCGTCGCTGTTGTTGTTTTTGTTTTCGATTGTGATTTGCTACAACTGAATCAGATTCTTCACTTGATGATGATGATGAGGACGATGTTTCGGATAAAATTGGCATCATGAAATCTGATATTTTTGTTTCAAATTTCATAATTGTTGTATTATTTTCTTGCCAACAATGATTATTCAATTCAATTGATTGTTTTTGTTCATCAGAATTATTATTATTAGTTACTATCATAGTTGTATCATTGTTGTTGTTATTGTAAATTTCATTCATAATTATAGTCGATGGTGATGAATTAAAATCCTTAGAATGATGATGATGACCATCAATATTATCATTATTATTATGGCAAATTGTTTCATTATTCAATAATGATCCAGAATTCAAATTATTATTATTACGATGATTAATACATTCATAAATACGATTTCCATATTTTTCTTCATTATCATTATCATTATCGTTATTATTATTATTCTTATTACCATCATCATCATCATCATCATCTTCATCATCATCTTCATTGGAATTGATAATAAATCTATCTGTATCAATAATTTTTTCTATCGAACCATGATATTCATTCATCAATAATATATCATTATTTATAATGATATCTTTATCATTATCAATAATTTCATCAAAATCGGATATATTTTCTAAATTATTATTAGCAGCCTTAGCGATAGTAGTTGTAGTAGTTGTAGTAGTAGTAGCGGTAAAATTTGTAACAATTTCATCTTCCGGTACAATAGAATTTAGAATAACACTATCATTGCTACTACTATTACTACCATGATTTGTTAATGATGATCTTCTTGGTGGTGGTGGTGGTGGCGGGGGTGTTGTTGGTGACGTCGGTATTGAAACATTACCATAAATATGTTCATTATTATCATTATCTTGATCATCTAATGATTGTATCATCATTAAATTTGTAAATGATTGACGTTGTTGAAATGTTTTTTTCAATTTTGATGTTGATGATATTACTGGATCATAATAACTTGATCGTGTTTGATTATGTGATTTACTCTTTTCATATAATGGTGTTGATGATAATGATGATGATTTATCTTGTTGTTGTTGTTGTTTTTGTTGATCATTATCATCATTATTAATAGATTGTAATTGTAGCTGTTGATTTAATTTCCAATCTTTATTTTCAAAATAACCTGAATATCGATGATAACGTAATAAACGACGATCAATCGTTGAATCTGTATCGTTAATTGTTTTTGTTTCATTATCATTTTCAACATCATCATCCGGTCGTTTAGATTTTTCACTATTCGGTCTTTTTGCTATGAACGATGATGATGTTGATGATTGAATTGATTGTTGGCTACAAGAGGGCGGCATTGATTGTATTGAAAATTTATCCGATAAATTTGTTGATAATGATCTTTGTGTATGTGGATGTTGATGTTGTTTTTGTTGTAATTCAATTTCATTAGTACCAGGATCACCATCAAGATCTTCATCAAAGGCACTATTATCATCACAAGGTCTATTTTTAGCTTGAATATAGGCAGTAATTAATGCAAATGAATCACGATTATCATGTAATTGAGCTATTTGTGCTGCATTACGTCCAAATTCATCAACAGCTTCAATATCGATACCATTACCAATTAATGGTTCAATTACACGATAAAGACTTTTAACTTTGGCAGCCAAATGTAGATAGGTTTCTTTTTTCTATAAAACAAACAAAAAAAAAAAACAAATTTGATTAAAAAAGAATATTCAAAACAAAACAAATCTAGGACAAGGAATATATTCTTGTTGACATTGACATAATTTCATTGTTTTAATTATTTCATTACAGGTTACCTGGGATATAGCAACCAAAACACGTGCAAATTGGATGAAACATCCAATGACAAGGACAAATATTTATTTATTTAATTATATTTGTTTTATTCAAAGTTAATATATGTCACAATAAACCATTGATTATTATTATTATTATTATTATTATTTTAAAAATTAAATTAACTTACATGATTACGTTTATTATAATCAATATTCATAGCATTACTAATAATATATAGGGCAGCATCAAGATTATCATTAAGTAATGAATAATGTAATGCCGTATTACCATGTTCATTATCGGCAAGATCAACTTTAGCACCGGCATTAACCAATAATCGTACAATATCATTATGACAACATTCAACAGCTTTTATTAATGGTGTACGGCCATCACAATCCTGTATATCAAGATTTGCACCGGTCGACATTAATTGTTTAATTATTGTTAAATTTCCATTACATGATGCATAATGCATTGGTGTACGTTTAAAATTATCCATTGAATTAACATTAATTGTACGTAAATGTTTACGTACACGATCAACATTATTTAAATAAACTGCTTTATGTAATTTGGTAAATGATGAATCAACTTTTTGTAGATCAATATTATAACCACCACGTATAACACGAATCGATGGCATTGATTGTATCGATGCCATTGATAATCTTCGTTGATTAAATGTTGTTGTTGATGATGATGGTGATGATGACGATAAACGTCGAATACTATCGAAAAATTTTTTTACTTTCATTGTTATCTGTTCAATAATTAAAATAATTAATCGATCTATTGATTTGATTTGATTAAATGTTTTATGTGTTATGATTTGTAGGAGAAAACAAAAATTGACTTGAATCAAATCTTATTGAATATATCAAATAAGGAAATAATAATGGTGACATGAATTTCATTTCCGATTTTCACTTGTTGTTGTTGTTCTTGTTTTATCATAATCCGGGTATCGGAATTTTTGTTCAACCGGAAATCACAATTTTGTTATTGTTTGTTTGTTTTTTAGGCAAAAAAAAAATGTTGCTTTTAACAAAATAAAATGAGCGAACAACAAACAACAACAACAAAAAAAATCTAAAATAGTGGCATATAGGAAAGCGAATGGCCGAAACAAACAAAAAAACATGTGAAAAACAAAGATTTTCTGTTGCTTTTGCTGACAACATCAATTTTGATTTTGATTTGATACGGATCATGAAAATCAATTGATTAAAAGTTTGTTGAGCATCTTTCATATGCTATCTTAATAAATGAGAATCTAATCATTGAAATTTTTTTTTTAATTTGGATTGATCGGATCAATCAATCAATCAATCGATTGAATGATTGATTAAATGATGAAAAAAATATTTAAATGTTTATCAAATTTTTTTGTTGTTGTTGTATGGTTTCATTTTCAATGTTGAACTAGAAATAATAATAATAATATTCTCATTTTATGTCAATTTTTGGTGTCAACGTAGTTTATTTTTGATTGATTGATAATGATTTATTTGATTGGTTCGTTGATTGATATGATGATATAGTATCATAAATCAAAGAAAAAAACGAAAAGAAAACAAAATTCTAAATGAAAACAAAATAAAATGGATGATAATGTGTGATGCGTGTGACAAATTGACAAATTAAACAAAGTTTTTTTTTGTTTTGATGAATGTTTTTCTCACTAAAAAAAAGAAACGGTGAAATTTTTCTGTTATAGAATCAAAATGATTGACACAAATGTCATGATTTGATTTTTTTTCGATGAAATATTTATGATGATTCTTTCCGGAAAAAAAACACAGATAAACAAAATTCAACATGGAACACGTTTTTTATCGATGAAATTTTTTCTGGTTTTTGATTTTTGATTCATAAATCCACAATTTCGAATGTTTGATTACAATAATATTCGATGTAAGGTAATATGACGCATATACACCACCACCAACACACACAATATTCAATTTTGAATTGAAAAAAAAACCGAATGAAAATAAAAATAAATAAATGGTGAGTAAGACTTTTTCATAGATTCTTTTCTTTTCTTTTTGGTTGTTTATTCTTATCTATGGGTCGGTCTGTATGTTGATTGGTTTCTGCTGCAGCAATTCCTAAATACCACACACACACACATATTATCAATGAAACAGACTACTTCTTCAACTTCTTAAAACACGTTTTTTTTGTTTGTTTGTTTGTCTTCGGGTTATGGTTAGTTTTTTTTCATCATTTCCTCATGTCATGAATGTAGAGCTGTTGCTGTTGTTGTCTTGTCAATGGCTGATTGCTTGATTTGGTTGAGTTTTTTTTTCATGTGATGATGATTATAATGTTGTCCGACAAAAAATAGACCCACCGACCAATTCATTCGTACAATTCATATGGTGTGTGTGTCTGCAACATTTGCAACAAACAACAACAACAAAAAAAAATTTGAGTCAGTCAGTAAGTCAAATCAAATCAAATTGTTCAGACAAGAAATGAATCTATTGAAGAAAAAAAAAACAAAAAAAAAAAACAAATGCTATGTCTGTATCTGTTTTCAAGGCGAAAAGAAAAAATCTGAGAATATTTATGTATGATTATGGATGGTTGGTTGTTGAATGCAGAAATTGTTGTTGTTGTTTGGTTATTAGAGAAGCGTGTAGTGTAGGTTCCTATACTACCTCTCTCTCTATTTCTTGCATCTCTTTTTTCATGATTCAAATGATGATGAAAAAATAGCCGTCGTCAATGTTGATTTTAATGATGATTTTTCTGTTTCTTTTTCTGATTTTGCAAAAAGGAAAAAAAATTTTTTAGGATTAGGCATCATCAAAGGTATGAATCATTTTTTTTTCTTTTGAAAAAATTTACATACCTTGCTGCTGATTTGAAAAAAAAAATCTGGTTGGATACCAAAATCAATCAATCAATCAATCAAATCATTCATTTGGAAAACCAATGATAACCATCATCATCATCATCATGGTACCATTTCTATTAATCGATTAAAAAAATCGATCAACTTTAGGTCAGTCAACAACAACAACAAATGTTGTTTAGATTAGATTGAAGTGAATTGGATTGAAAAAAAAATCTTTTGGTATCCATGCATGTGTGTGGTTGTTGTTGTTGTTGTTGATTTGAAGCAATAGCAAAAAAAAAGCAAAAAATGTTCACTCTTGTTGATCATTTTTCGTCGTTGTTGTTATTGTCGCCGGTTGTCGTTTGTTTGTTTGTGTTATTAGAATTATAATGTCGGTGATGGTTGCTAATATAAATTTTGATCATACACACAAGCACACACAATAATTTTTTTTTTTGGTATCCTGGTTACGGCCAGTCAGCCAGCCGCACATATGTTGTTGTTTTTGATAGGAAAAATTAAGACAACCAAAGAGAAGAATTCAATGATGATGGCTGTGGAATGATGATAGTGAATGGCATAAAGGATTTATTTTCATTAGTTGATTGAAATTTTGTTCATTTACATTTTCGTCTTAATAATAATAATAAATTATGAATATTTTGATGTTTGTTTTTGATTTTTATACCTATTTTTTATGTATATTTATTTATCATCAACATTTGATTGATGCGGATCATTTTTTTATGGTCAATTTGCTTGAATGTTATTGTTGTTGTTGTTGTTTATATTTAGTCATATTACATGATACACAAACAAGCCAAAAAACATTACACGGATAATTTTTTTTTTTACTAATAATTTTTATTTTTGGAAAAAAAAATTGCGGAAATTAAATGTCAAAAGAAACGATACGGAACCAGTGCAACAAAAAAAAACAATGGAAATTTGTTTGAAAAAAAAATCTTTATCAATAAATTTTTTATTCAAAGTTCAATGGACAAAAACAAAAACAAAAATAAAAACAGAAACAGAAACACAGAAACAAAATCATTATTCGAAATTGAATGAGCGTACATTTTCTTCTTCTTATTTTCTGGGATTCTTTTTCTGAATTTTTGGTCGATTCCATTTACAATTTTATCAGTTTCCGTCTCTCTGTGTGTATAGTTGATGTGTTAAAAGGAAAACATTTTGTTTTTGTAAACTAAAACCCAAACCAGATGCAAAACAAAAAAATAAATTGAATGTATTATTAGTGAAACTTGTCATTTATATATATGAAAAAACAGCTAAATAAAAGTCTGTGCGTGTTTTGTTTATCCATTTCAATTTATTATTTTTGTCCGGTCTGGTCATTTGAAATAAGATTCGGAAAAATAAATTGACCAAATTAAATGTCGCGTGTACAATATGTCCATATGTTTATGTTTATGTTCATGAATGAATTATTATGGGTGGGTGGATAAATGAATTGGTCAGAATTTTGATATCCCGAAAACAGATGCAGATGTTTTCCAAAAATGAAAATAATTACAATAAATCACTTTTGGTTTCTGTGTTCAATTGGAATTGGTCAATATGATAAAAATATGGACGAGTCGATTTATTGAAAATGAGAAAATAGTAGCCAATTGGACTAATATTTTTCAAACAAAACAAAAATTATCAAATTTTTTAACATCATAGGAAAACAAATATACAAAAACCAAAAATCATATTCCAAAACAAAAAACAAACTAAATGAATGGTGTCAAGGCTAATTTTTTCTACATTCAATGTGAACGGGAAAAAAAATTTGCAATGTGCATATGATATCACAAACAAGCAAACAGAAAAAATATCATTAAAATCAATGGGAGAAAAAAAAGAATAGGCATTGATTTCATTTGTAAGGACCTTGTCTCGTTCATCATTTCTTTATTTCCTTCATTTCATTTTTTTCCAATTGATTATTTTTTTCTAATCGTTTTCAAGATGTAAAACAATGATGATGATGATCGTTGCCACCTACACACACAAACATGGCCATTTTAGAAAATCGAGGAAATCGCGGAACAAAGCGACGGGATAAAAAAAATTCCGGTTATTTCAACTTTGAAATTTTATTGCAAAAAAAAATTCTTTAACAATTTTTTCATCAATCGATTGATTTGATTGATTGGATTAATTAATGGAAAATAAATAGCCATAACATTATCATTGATTCATTCTTTCATTTTTTTTGTTTGGTTGTTATATAATAAGCAAAAAAAACATGATAAACAGATAATTAAAAAAAGAATCCGGAAGAATGAACAAGAAAATGGTTATGTCTAAAAAAAACAACGATGGATGGATGATAATCAAAAAAAAAGAAAGAAGGGTATCTTTCTATTATTATTATATAAGGGTTATGTTGTTGCTTAAATCGGCATTTTTTTGATTATAATGATAGGTTGTTGTTGTTGTTTTTATTATTACTTATTTACATTATAAGTAAGTAAGTAAAACAAAACCCGTTTTTATATTATTTTTTGATATATGTCGATGTTTTTTTTGGTAAAATCTGTGTGTTTGTGTGTGTGTATGTATTATATATTTTTTGTTTTCTTCTAAATAATTATATTCAGGAAGTATTATTAAATCAATCAATCAATCAATTAATATGAATTATTTTCGTGTTGTTGTTGTTGTTTTCATTCATTTTTTTTTTTTTTTGATAATTTTTTATTTTCATTGAGCAGCCAATGAAATAATACCGCATCCAACTCTACCACCGGCATTACCCGTTGTACGGCTATCTTGTTGACCACCTCGACCAAGATCATCTTGATTGGCATGTACCTTGTTGTTTTTTTGATCAGATAAATTATTGAAGGGTACAGAAATTAAAAAAATAAGATGTATAAAAAACTTACAACTACACCACGACCAAGAATTGAATATTGTCCAGTCAATGAAATACGTTGATCTAACATATTAAATTCAGCCATACCATTTTGATTGGCTTCAATATTACCCAAATCACCGGCATGTCTTTGTTGATCATTTGGTGCACCATGATTATTATTATCTGGATTAAAATGTCCACCCATACTAGTACAAGAATTACGTGTATCACCATATTGATGTACATGAAAACCATGTAAACCGGGTGTCAATCCGGTTATACGACCGGATACTTGTAAATTCATTGAATTTGGCTAAAACCAAAAAACAAAAATTTTTAAATTATCATTCAAAAATTAATAATCATAAATACCATTTGTCGAAATTGTACAATTCCTTGTACATCTTTGCCTTCAATTTTTGCAACAGCAACTAATGGTTCGGAACTGGAAGTTGCAGTAGATGTTGATGATGATGTTACTTGTATTGTTGATGTTGTTTGTCTTGTTGGATAATAATTTCGTTGCTGTTGTTGTTGTTGTTGTTGCGGTACAACTGAATAGAATTGTTGGAATGGTTGTTGTTGTTGTTGTGGTTGCTCAAAATAACTACGATATCCTTGCCATGCATTACCACGATTATTTTGATAACCATTGCTACCAATACCAGAAGTAGGAGCAACAGCACCATTACTATTACCAAAATATGATTGACAATTTACACTAATCATAAATAATATTTGATAACAACCAAAGGTAAATAGAATAATTTTGGAAATATTTCCAATAGCCATAATTATTGCCATTATTGTTTGTTTTCGTTTAAAGAAAATGATTTATCGTTCGATCAAAATTATTGCCTGAAAATAAGATTGTAAAAAAGAATTGGATTTTTATTTTTTTGGTAAAAAAAATTTAAAATATTCATACCTTTATCAAATGTTTGAACTGTTTGGTTATGTGAAAATGTAAAAAATTTTTATAAATATCAATAATAAACGAAAATAATCAAAATAACAAACAACAACAACAACTTGTTGATATCAAAGACAAATTCAAACAACAACAACAATAACAAACAAACGAAACAACCAAGGTAAGTGGATATTATTTATATATAAAGGATGTTGTCACTGAATAATGATGATGATGATATCGTTTTTTTTCTATGGAAAAAAGGGAAATTTTTTTTTATTTTGGAAATGAGAGAAAAAAAAAGTGAAAGAGAAAATTTTGTTTTGAATGAAATTAATGAAGTGAACATAACAACAAAAACGAAAAACCAGAAAAACTTTGAAAGAGAAAAAAAAATTAAATGATGCTGAATCGACATCAATGATAATCATAGGATATCATCATTATCATTATGATGATGATGATTATCATCGTGATGTTCTTTAATTAATGATAGTTGTTGATGATGATGATGATGATGACATAATATGCAATGATCAACAGAAATGTTCGAGTTTTTTTTCTGAAAATGTCAGCCAATTTTTTTTTTTTTGTTTTCGTTATTGTCAATTGAACGGATAAATTGATTGATTATAGACTTTTTTGTTTTAATTATTGATTATTTTTTTTCATTTATTTTCAATAATTTTTTCCTTATTTTAATTTAAAAAAAAATTGAAATTGAAATCATTTTTTTTCTGAGGGGAAACAAGAAATTCGGAATTTTAGGAACAAAGATGTTTTAAGAAATTTTCAATTTATAATCAAATCCAAATATAATTCATATGATGGTCAAGTTGATTGTAGATTAAAATCGACTACCACGTCTTCCGCCACCACCACCACCACGACGATTAAAGATACGATTCAAGAATCCACCACGTCCATTACCACCGTTATTATTGATTCCGTTATTAACACGATTTTGTCGTCCACCACTCCCACCACCACCAATATTATTACCACCAGAACGAGGTGGTGTTGGTCCCAATGATAATGGACTTACTTGATTATAATTACGTGGTTGTCGTCTTTGTGCTATAACCGAACCAATCAATATAATAATGGTCATAATCATGACCGTTGATAATGATAATGATGATGATAGGAAACGCATTTTTGTTAGTCGAAATTAAAACCAAAAAACTTTGAAAAACTTAAAAAAAATTTCAAAAACCAAAACGCAATTAAACAGAGAAATAAAAACGTAAAGAAAATGATTGAACGTTGAAATGTTTTCCATCGTATCGTTTTTATATCGAAAATATAAAATCTGTTGAAATTTTTTTCCTATTCAATGTCCACAATTGAATACCTCCTTATTTATTTAGTCTTTACATTTGTATTTGTATTTTATCGATTACACAAGGTTGTATAGAATGAATGAATGTTACATTCATGATATTTCATTTTTTTTTATCTTTGAATTTACCTGAGGGCTGTTGTGTTTGTGTGCATGTGTGTTTGTTTTGGTTTTGACATTGAAAATATTCACAATTTAGTTTCGATGATGATGATGATAGTGATAATGATAATGATTATAACAATCTTTACTGTTCACATCTTCTTTTACAAACAAAAACACAAGATGCCAATGTTGTTGGACATCAATATTTTGTGCATTTTTTTCCTTTTTGTCTTGTGGTTTGAAACAAATTTGATTAATTTCAAGATTCTTTCAAAATTAGATTTCAATGTTTCAAAATTGATTACATGATTGAAATGAAATCATTTTGAAAATCAAATATTTGATTTTCAAAAAAAAGGGTTAGTTTTACAAAGGTGATATGTATTGATTGATTGAATAATTCTTTCACACGCACTCTGATCATCATTTATCATTCTATAGTTATGTATGTCAGCAAATAGAAAAAAAAATTACATCAATTTCGACCATGAAAAAAAAAAAATTAAAAAACCCATATTGATATCGAATCAAACCAATCAATCATTCGACAAGGTTGAATTTCTTTTTCCATTTTTTTAGATTCATTCATTCAACAACATAAAGCAAATTTCATACGTATAAAATGTTGTTTTTTTTGCTCTGTTTTGTTGTTATTTGTTGATGCGTTTTATGTTGTTTTTTTTAATATTTTCGATTGAATGATTTCCTATATTTCTTAATATCCAATCAGTCAGTCACGAGATTTTT
The DNA here is from genome assembly GCF_027571235.1 of Dermatophagoides pteronyssinus. NCBI lineage: Eukaryota > Metazoa > Arthropoda > Arachnida > Sarcoptiformes > Pyroglyphidae > Dermatophagoides > Dermatophagoides pteronyssinus. The sequence goes on along the minus strand of NW_027461554.1, from coordinate 59,938 downwards.
TTTTTTAATAATTATTATTATTATTATCAAAATTAAGGATTATTAACCAATTCTTTAATCAGAAAAAATCTGATCATATGACATTTTATCGATATCATATCGATAAAACAAATTTTCTGGAATCCATAAGTGTTAATAGAAAGCAAAATGTTTGTTTTTTTCTACGATAACAATAATCTTATCAATCAATCAATCGATTTTTCTTTGTTCCAATCGATTTTGTGTTAAAAATTCTCACAATTAGATTCTTTGACCTAAATTTTCAGCATAATCATTAACCTCAACAGCAACAACAAATTGAAAAAATTCTTAATATTTCAGTCAATAAACCGAACGGAAAGTGATATTATTTCAATCGATGACTAATATCTTTGTTCAAACATTATTGTTGTTGGTGGTTATGATGATGGATTATCATTATTATTTCACATGTTGCATTTCATACCAAAAAAAAGAAAAAACAATCCCATTGACAATAGCTATATTGAGAAATAGAGATAAGCAAACTAAACTTAAAAAAAACTGGAACATTGTCATCATATTAACAGTTTCTATAACAACGTTTATCCTTACGGTTTTTGATTATAATTCTATAATCTATATGGAACACAAGGGATATGGAAAGAGAGAGAGAGAGAGAGAGAATTTCATTTTTTTTTTTTTTTGGTTGGATTTATTATAATCTAAATGATTATAGCTAATTTATAACTGATGCAAGTTTTCCATTAATTACAGTAGGTAAGCATCATTTTTTTCCAAAAAAAAATGCATAATTCCTTCATTAGAAAATTTTTGTGATGAAATTTATTTCTGTCTGCTTTTAATTACAATGTTTGATGTAGATGATGATGATATTACGTATTTGTCATTTTGATGTTAATCATACCAGAGAGTAGAAAATATTTGAAAAAAAGAGGTAATTGAGAGAGAGAAAAAGTAAAGATCTCATAAATCCATTTTCATAATTTAAAATATATCGATAAAAAAAAAGACGACAGCTTTAAATTTCATTTTAATTTCTCACGTCGTGTTCAACAACATATTACAACGATAATTTATCTTCTTTTTTTTCTTTGTTTCACTCTTTCTTTCTAAAAAAAACAACCAATTTAATGTAATGATGATACTTGAAATCTTTCAATTTTTTTGTTTGTGTGTGTGTGATTGTTTTCAATTAATTAACCTTATCAATCAAAATGTTTTCATCTAATTTTTTTCTATTTTTTTCATTATCATTTTAGATTTTATTTTGAATTGAATCGATTTCAACTATTTCAAGTAAAAAAATGGGTTTCGATCAAACACGTTTTGAATCAAAAATTACCGATGAATTTCTTTGTCCAATTTGTTTAGATGTTTTAAATAATCCTGTTTATCTACCAAATTGTGAACATGTTTATTGTATGGAATGTATACAAAATTGGATGACAAAAAATAAAACACAAACATGTCCAATGGATCGTATACAATTAGATCCGGATAAATTTCAACAACCATTACGTTCATTTTGTAATCTATTAAATCGTTTAAAAATTCGTTGTCAATTTAATTCCTGTAATGAATATATTTATCTTTCGGATTTAAAACAACATGAACAATATTGTTTTCATAATCCAGATAATTTAAATAAAGAAATTCAATGTTCTAGTTAAGTATATTTTTAATTTATTCCATTAATTAATTGATTCTAATTGTAATATCTTTTGTTTTATTTTACTTTTTACTTTTTTCAATGAAAAAATGATTATAGATTGTGATTTAAAAATAAAAATTACTGAACAAAGACATGATTGTTTAAAAGATTTAAAATCGATAATTGAAAAATTAAATAAAATAAATGAACAAACTAAAATAAATTTAATGGAAAAAACTGAACAATTTAAACAACAACAGAAAACAATTGAATTGTTGAAGAAGAAAAATTCTGATCTAGAACAAATGGTAAAAAAATTACGTGAAGAAATTCAAGCTAAAAATGATGTTTTAGAAATGTCAAATATTCAAAATATTGATCATAACCATACAAACAATTCAAATCAACAACAACAACAAATATCATCAATATTATTGAATGATTGTTTGTCTCAAATTAATAATGATAAAACATCATCATTTTCAATTCCAACAATAATGAATAATAATATGTTGATAGTACGAAGACGACGTGCACCACCAATACCACCACCAAAACCACCACGTTTAATATTATCATCATCATTATCATCAACAATAAATAATAATAATAATGAAGAAATATTGATTGATCTTGATTCAAATAATAATAATAATAATAATAATAGCCAAGATTGTCAACCAAAATCAATGAATTTTAATCAATTAATTAATTATAATAATAATAATAATCAAGAGGATTCTACATCATTATCGTCGTCGTCGTCGTCATCATCATCATCATCATCCACATCACAACCGCAACAACCATTATCATCACCGTTACCACCAACAACACCAACACAATCATCATCATCATCATCATCATCAGTATTTGATATATCACATGTTTTACAATTTTTAAATCAAAAAATTACACTTATCGATCCAATTACTAATTATAATCAAATGAATAATAATTCAAAAAATTTAAATGTTCATCGTGCTTGTTCATTGGTTGACCGTAGACATTTTTATGGTACAAATATAAATATTGATAAAAGTATATCGATTATGGTTGGTAAAAAAAATTCACATTCATTTCCATTAAAATATGAGATACGTTTATTAGAATATATTGGTAATGTTTTTTTTGTTTTGTTTTGTTTTAATTTAGAAAAATTTATTAATTTTGAATTTTATTTAGAACCATTTTTACGAAAAAATTCTCGTGTTTTAGATATTGGTTCGGGTATGGGTCATTTAACCTGTTTATTAGCAAATCTATGTCAATTTGTAGTCGGTATTGATAATGTTAAAGAATTGGTTAAAAAATCGCAAGAAATTGTAGCAAAATATTATCAAAATTTACAACTTTGTTTTTGTAAAACAGATGGCCGTAATGGTTGTGAAAATTATTCACCATATGATTTAATATTAATTGAACCAATAATACGTACCGGTACGGTACCTGAAAAATTATTTCGTCAATTAAAACCAAATGGTTCAATTATAGCTATTGTACGTTTTACAGATGAATATCAACAATTATTACAACAATCACAGCAACAACAACAACAACAACAACCACAATTAAATCGATTTCAATTAGTACGATTTATTAAAATGAATAATTTACAAATAACATTAGAAATATTATGTAATGATCATGATTGGCTTGTACAGAATCATAAAGATTGTTTTCAATAATAATAATAATTCAATCAAGATTTTGTAATTTTTTTTTTAATTTATAATTTTTTAGATAATTTTGTTTTGGAATAAAAATTTGTTATAAAATTTTTGTTTGTTGTAATTTTTTTTCAACTTTGAATTCTTTTTTTCTTTTTTTTTGTTCAGTTTCAATGATAAAACATTGACGTTTGTACGTTTCGTTCAATTCCAACCAACCAACAACAACAAAAAAAATCGCATTATATAATCATATAAAAATCAGATTTCTCTTTCTTTTCGATAATTAATTGATTGAATGTGATCGAATTTCAATCAAACAATCTTTGCATTGATTTAGCTTCATTTGGGGGGTGGGAGAGGGAATGAAATGGAAATTGATTTTTTTTCATTTCATTTTAGTTTTTGTTGATAAAAATTTTGGTAAAATGATATCATACACAAACACACACACAGATATATTCATTTTGTTTCGTTTTCGTATATATTTGATGTATGTATGTGTGTATTTGATGATGATAATATTTTGATTATGATATTAAATATGAAATTCAATATGATTCGAATCGAAAAAAAACAAATCAAAAAAAAAAATTGATTTTCAATTTGCCAAGAAAAATAATAATTGATTGATTTCATTGAATGATTGTGAATTTTCAAGAATTCCTTCTTCTTCTTTCATTTTATTTTATTAATCATCAATAATGATCATGATGTAGAGAGATGTTGTGTAAGAAAACCAAAAAAAAAAAAACCAAACTCAAAATACAATCCGTACTAATATCACTAAGATTAGCTAAATAATTATGAAATCATATCATCATTGTGAAATAAATAAATAAATAAATATTATTTAAAAAAGATTTTTTTTTATTATATTTAAAAACTGAAAATTTGATATGATGATTAAATTGATGCGTATTTTAAGATATTATATCCGGCCATTTCTATTGAACCAACCAACAGCAGCAAAAAAAAACATGTGATTCATTTCAATTGTCAATAATAGTGAAGGAAGAAAAAAATCATCTGAAATGAATCAATATGGAAAAATCCAAATTCCAGAAAAAAAACTGACCAATGACAATGACCTTTTGATATGTTTTTCTGGAATCTGATTGAAGGATTTTTGTTTTCTTAAGATTCACTCACAACGTTTGAAATGTTTGCAATTGGTATCATTGTTTCTCAAACAAATAATGAATTTTTGGACAAAATCAAAATGAAACTTGACTAAACTAAACTTTTTTTTCATATTTTGTTTTTCTTGGCTTTGTTTCACCCATCTTTCCCTTCCAACCAGAAAGAAAAATGGTTAGTGGTGGTATTTTATTTGAAAATTGATGATTATCATTCATTGAATGATGGTGATTTGATGAAGAAAAAAAAGCAAGGGGAAAAAAGAATGGAAGGGGAAAGGAAAAAAAAGAAGAAAAATTTTTATCTTTTTTTTTGATTTTTTCATTTTGGATAAAGTTTGTTGATCAAAGATGTGATCATCATCATCATCGTCATCAATAATCAATAATCAATAAATATCCAGAGAAAAATCTTTCAACAAAAAAAAAAATTATCTATCTCGTGATTCTATTTTCATTCGGGCAAAGAAAAGAAAAAATTCATCCCCATCAAATTGCGATTATCAGGAAAAAAAATCTTCCTATTTTTTTCTTCTTCTTCATCGTCGTCGTCGATTGTTAAGACAAACTCTAAATAAATAAATAAATAAAAAAAATTGACAGGGAAAATCAAAAAATAAAAAAATTAAATCAAAAATTAAAGTCAAACATTTTTTTGGAAAGCAGTCCCAGGCAGTTTTCTATCAACTGTCAACAACAACAACAACAACAACAACAAGAACAACGACGACATCCAGAGAGAAATCAAATCAATTAAATTTTAAATTGAATTTGGTGTGTTTTCTCCCTCTCTCTCTCTCTCTCTCTCTCTCTCTCTCTCTCTCTCTCTCTCTCTCTCTCTCTCTCTCTCTCTCTCATTCTGTTCTAATTATTCATTTTATCTAATTTTTTAATTTATCAAAGAATTTTTTTTCGTTTATTCATCTGTAATCAAAACGTGGGTGTTCGTGGGTGTGTGTGTGTGTACTCATCAGAATCGATGTGTTTAATTATTAAATCACAGTTATCGATTAATTAAATTATTACAAATTTTTTTCGTTTGTTTGTTTTTTAATTAATTGGAATGAAGTCGATCGATTGTGTTGTTGAATTCGTTTATAAACAAATTATTCATTTTATTACATTTACATCCACTTGGATGTTATTGTGATTTATTACCGGTTTAATTATTTGGTCATTATTTTGATTAAGAAGAAATTAATTAACAAATCAAATATAAAATAATCCTAATTAATCAATCAACAGAATTGATTGAATTATCATTACCTATCAACAATTTTAAATTTTTTTTTTTAAATCCCAAAAACATCTTTTCCTGAATCATTATCAATTTTTGAGCAAGAAAAGAATAACAAAAATCGAAAAAGCCATCATCAAATTAATTTTTTCAAATTTCATTTGAAAAAAATGGCTTCACCAATCGATTTTGTATCGGGATGTGTTGGAGGTGCAGCTGGTGTTATTATTGGACATCCATTCGATACTGTTAAAGTGATTATGCAAACAAGCAAACAACATATATCGGCAATGTCTGTCATACGTAATTGTTCGGTATTTATTATTTTTTTGCTTTCTTTGATTGATATTTTTTGATGAACAAACAAAAAAATACGAATAAGATTCATTTTTTTTAATTTTTGTAAAACAAATAGATATCATCACTTTATCAAGGAATTAAAGCTCCATTAACAGGATTGGCAGCCATAAATGCTGTTGTATTCGGTGTATATGGATCGGTAATGCGTTTCTGTCCCGGAAAATCCAGAAAACATGATCTTATGTGGAGTGGTTTAGCTGGTTTATGTGCTGGTATGACACAATCAATTATAAGTGCACCAATGGAATTAGTTAAAACACGTGCACAATTAAATTCAATAACTGAATGGAATTGTATGAAAAGAATTTTACGATATGAAGGTGGTTTACGTGGTTTATATCGTGGATTTGGTATAACAATTGCACGTGATTGTCCAGCATTTGCAACATATTTTTTTACATATGAATGGATGATGGGAAATATACAAAAAAATTCAACAACAAAACAAGAACATCCATCTACTGTTGATATGTTAGTTGCTGGTGGTACAGCAGGTGCATTATCATGGTTAGTAATCTATCCATTGGATGTAATCAAATCACGAATACAAGCCGATAATCGTTATTTATCAGTTTCACATTGTTTACGTGATACTATTGATCGTGAAGGATTAAATGTTTTAATGCGTGGATGTAGTCCAACATTATTACGTGCATTTCCGGCTAATGGTGCTACATTTGTTGTTGTAACATGGACATTATTAGCATATGAAAAATATGTTAATCAATCATCATCAACAAATCATTTATTTCGATCAAGTAATTCTCGAAATGTTGATTCAGCAACTCAAGAAGCAGCAACAAATGTTGCTACTGTTGCTGCAAAATCAACAACAACAACAACAAATAAAAGTGATAAATCACCATTTATACAGGAATCATAATCAAAATAAATCAAAACAAAAAAAAAATTAAAAAATCCTTTCCCCCTCTTCCATTTTCTACCGTTTACTTCAAAATTACCACTTCCACTTGTTACCTACTAAATCTAAAATTTTTCTTATTTTAACTAAATTCAACAATGAGATTCTATACTGGAAAATTTTTTTTATTCAAATGTTTTATTTTTCTAATTTTTTTTTATTATTATGATAATTATTACACAGTATTTCACATCTCTCTTTTCAAATGTATACTATATAATTTTAGTAGTTTAATATAATAGGTGATGATGATGAATAAAAAAAATCCAAAAGATTTTAAACTTGTTGATTCAAATAGTAACGCCATCTGGTTACTGATTGTTTCTGCTGTATCAATAATTGATTCAAAATCAAGTTTTTTACAAAAAAAATGTTTTTTTTAAATAAAATTTTATTTTATCTTTTAAAATTAAATTAATTAAATTCCAGAAAAAAAATTAATTATATAATTTATTATTTACATAAATAGATTCATTATTTATATGGCAATCGATTGATGATTAGTTTATAAGGGATTGATTGATTGATTGTATTATAAATCAGCATGAGGATTTTCAAAAAAAAAAATATTGTATACAAAGAGGTAAGTTATATTTTACAAATGGGCAACGTATAATTGAAACATTAAGAAGAAGAAAAAAAATGATATTTGATTTACTAATTGTAATTATGAAAGGCAGAAAAAAAAACAAAAGAAAGGTGGTTTTTCGCAAAAAAAAATAGAAGAAATTTTTTTCCAGAAAAAAAATTGATAATCACAGTCAAATATTAATAAAAATGAATTCTTCGATTTTCTTCAAATGATTGTAGATAAGTAGGTAGATATTCCAAAAAAAAAAAAATTAAGAAAAAGTTTACAGAGAAAGTTTATAGAAAGTTTTCTCTATGAAAAAAAAACAATGATCAGTAATTGATTGATTGTTTGATTGTTTATACAAATGTATATTGTATTGAGCTACTACGTTGTTGTTGTTGTTGTTGATTACAATCAACATCTTTTTTTGTAGAATCATCACCATTAATGGTATTGGTATTGGTATCATTATTATCATTAACATTCAAATTCCCGGTCATTCCAGATGATGAATTTTTGATTTCAATATGATTGCCATTTGTTGTTTCCTTATCGCTATTATTACCATTGACATTTATTGTTGGTTGTTGAAATTGTTTGTTTGGATATGAAAAACTAGTCATTTTATAATTATTCATCATTGTTGTTGATGCACCATTATAATTATGATTACCATTTCCGTTGGCAGTATTCAATGGTATGTTTGCCATTGTTTGACTATTACCATTATTATTATTATTTGAATTTTGATGCTGATGTTGTTGATGATGATGATGATGATAATGATTGTTTTTAATGATCGTATTCAATGATGATGATTCTGAACCATTCATAAATGCAATCGATGAATTTAATGGTGATATTTTGAGATCATTATTTGATGATGATGACATTGATGATGAACATTGATCAATTGTATCACTTGCGCTTGAACTATTTATTAATGCTGCAATCGGTGTTGTTGAACATGATGATGATGGTGTTAATAATGAAAAATTATCTGCACTTTCATTCAATGATGAACGATTAAATGTTAATAATGTTACTGGTTTTATTTGCTGATTACTAATTGAACTTTGTATCGATCCAGATGAATCATTTCGATTACGATTTCGTTGTTGTTGTTGTGGTTGCAATGATTGTTGTTTTCCATTTCCATTCAATTTTTCCATTTTATCAACATTTAAATCATAATCAATTATATCGGATGTAGAATATTTTTTATGATTTTGATAATTTAATTGATTTTCATTATTATCATCATGTTTAGGTAGATAACGTTCAATATAATTATTACGTGAAAATTCTAATTTACTACCAAGTTTTATTTCCAATGGTGGACTAGGTAATAGATTTTTTTCCTCATCTTCTTGTTGTTGTTGTTGTTGATTTTTTTCATTACTGTTATCCGGATTATCTGTTACAACAAGTAATGGTGATGTTTCCTTATTATGTTGTTGATCAATATTTCGTATTTTAGATTTAACATATGTTGCATTCAATAATGGATGTGGTGGTGAACAAGGTATATTTAATGAATCATCATCATCATTATCGTTACCATTGATTATGTTTGAATTATCAAAATTATATTGTACAACATGTGTAAAATTTTCTGCATGATTATGTTGATTGTGATTACCATCAGCTAGATATAAATCCGATGTATCCCAATGATAACCTTCAGTTTGTGTTGAATTTGTCACTATCAAATTAAAAAATACAGAAAAATTATTTGACAGATTTAGATTAATCATTCAAAAATTACCATTTGAATCAGATGAATCATTAAGTGATGTTCGTTTACGATGTGTTTCACGATTACCAGTAGATGCTAGATTTTTTTTGAAAAAAGGGAAAATGTTTGAAATTTATTTTTATTTTTGGATAAAATCAAATAACTTACAATGAATATTGACCATTTTTGAACGTTTTCGATTCTTTTTATCTTTATTATTACTATTACTATTATTTGAATTCATACTAATCATTGATGATGATGATTGTTTAATTGTTTCAATCATTTGTGGTGAAACACTTGCAATTGGTGCATTTTTCTTAAAATTTTGTGTATAATCAATAATACTACCACAACCACCACCACCAATAGTAACTGGTGTTTGTTGATCATAATCTTCTGAATTTAAAATACTATTACAATCATTATTTGTATTATTAAATAATTCTTGATAATTTTGTACAGATGATTTTATCTGATGATGATGATTAATTGTAGCTGCCGATATATTATTTGTCATATTTGTCATTTCAAAATTATTATCCTTATTATTATTATTAGTTATAATTGGTTGATGATCACAATTTTCATTATATGATGATATACGATGATTTGGTGATTTATTTAATAATGATTCACTAGCATCATTATTTTTTTCTTGTTTTGGTTTCTTTTTTGTTGGTCGATTACAACAAGTACAACAAAGTACAATAAAAAATGCAATAAATACAAGTGCAATTAATATTATAATAACAATCATCATTTCTTTATATGAAATATGAAAATATGATTCAATTAGATTTGTTGTTAAAAGACTATGTCCATTACATTTGATTGTTGAATTTATTGGACAAACACAACGAAATGTTCCGGGTAAATTAATACAGTTTGCTGTTGAATGACAAGCCGGTGTATTTAGATGACATTCATCAATATCTTGTTCACAATATAAACCATGCCAACCAGTATGACAATGACATTTTGGTCCAATTGATGTTTCTTCACAAACACCACCATTATGACAAAAATTAGCACTACAATGATTTGGTAATTGACAATTAATACCGGTAAATCCATTACGACATTGACATTTATAACAATGTGGTGATTGATTATTTTCACATGCATCTAAATCCGTTACACAGATACCATCATTTTGACATGGTGATATACTACACGGTAATGAATCAATTTCACAATGATGACCACGATAACGATGTCCCGGACATTGACATACATATGAACCATTTGTAAGATTTTCACATTGGCCACCATTCATACATGGTTGTGAACGGCAAGCACCGGTATTTGTTTTAAATGTACAACTAAATTCAATATTAGCCAATGTTTTTAATATTACAATAGCTGATCGTGATGTTTTATGAAATGGTATCTGTTGACCATTAAATAGAATATTATCTAAACATCCATTAAATCCATATAAAATTTCTTCATCACCAACAACATTATCAGAATTGGATTTAACATCACCACCAAAATAAATATCCGATTTTAAACGATTTAGACAAGAATTGGATGCACCCGGTGCAAATCCACCACTACGATATTTTCGATCCAATAATAATGATGCTGTATTATCTTTACGTTCGACAATAATTTCATGCCATTTACCATCACTTACAAATAGATTGTGTACACGTATTAAACCTTCACCTTCACCACAATTAAATCGATATTGTAAATAACCGGCAACAATTTCCAATATAACAAATGATTGATCATTTTGTTGTGTTAGAATACGTGCACGTAATTGTTGTGTACGAAAACGGAATGATAATTTATCAATTTTTTTAACAAATAAATATCGTACATATGATCGGCCATTGAATGATATTGGATTAAATTCCTGATAACAAACAAGTACATCACGTTCATTTGCTTGACAGGTTTCAGCATTTTGATTACAATCAATACCAGATTTTCCAAATGGACATTGACAAACATAACCTAATGATGATGATACTGGTAAACATTCTTTATTCGCTGGACATGGATTACGATAACATTCATTAACAGTTTCATTACAATGAATACCACCAAATCCAGTATGACAAGCACAACCAAAACGAAATTCATGATATGGTGATACGAATGTAAATTTTTGACTAACAGCATAGGTAATTTGATTTTCACTTAAATATAATTCTTCACGACATTCACCATTTTCACATTTAATATCATGACATTGTGATCGTTGTGATAATACATCAAATGTTAATCCGATTTGATTTTCAACAAAATATTTATTTTCCAACAATTTTGCACGAATCGTTTCACGACTTAAATGATGATGAACAGGATTATTATTATCATTATTAGTGGTAGTTATGGCAAACATTAAGCTTATTGAATCCGATGTCAACAAATGTTGTCCATCATTTCGACGATGTCTTTGTATAGATGATGATGGAATTATCTGTTGAATACTAAGTACAATGACATCATTCACGGTCACTTTAAACAATGCTTTCATTGATCGAATGAAATTTTTTAGAAAATTATTTAAAAAATCCTGAATTTTTATCGAATAAATTTGTATGACCATTGCATTTTCAATCATTGATTCAGTAATAGCTATCACTTCAATTTCAATTATACCCCAAGATTGAAATTTTTCATCCGATACTGTAACATTAATCTGATATTTTCCAATATCTAATCCGGGTAATGCACGTATAAAACCTTCATTATTATCAATAGCAAAAATATTTTGATTATCTTCAGAATTGGTCAAACTATATGTTAGTTTATCAAATGGATCATCATCGGTAGCATTAATTTGACCAATTAAACCACCGGGAAAATGATCCAATGAATTTATTGTTATCGATAATGGATGAACTTTTGGTGGTGTTTTTGATTCCTGTATGATCAATATATTCAACCAACCAATTGTAGATAATGGTGGATTACCTGAATCGGTAACTTTAATAACAAGTTTATAATCCGATTGATTTGGATAATGATTGAAAATTGTATTTGTACGTAATGAACAATCATTATCATTGATAATAAATTTTTCATCATTGTTTCCTTCAATAAATTCAAATTTAAATGGTCCCGAATTCAATGAACTATCTGGATCATAAATGTTAAATTCAAAAAATTTAAATCCAATTGGACGATTTTCTTTCAAATGAATTGTTTGATTGATTTTATCAAACAAAGGTGGATTATCATTATAATCGGATATTTCAATATTAATAAATACGGATGCTGAAAATGGTATCGGTTTACCATTATCAGAACAAAATATTTCCAAAATATATGATGAAATCATTTCACGATCAAGTTGTTTAGCAACTGTTAATATACCAAGTAATGGTTCAATATTAAATTCTTTATATGAAAGTTGATCATTTTCAAATGAATATGTTAGATTAGCATTGGGAGGCGAATCACCATCACTAGCAACAATTTGATAGATTTTATCACCAATCTGTGCATCTTCACGTATGACAATATCATATGAACGTTGAGAAAATTGTGGACGCATATCATTAATGTCATTAACATTGATCAATAGATTAACTTCACTTGATAATGGCGGTATACCTTGATCTTTAGCTTCAATAATGAGAAAATATTCATTACTTTGTTCATAATCAAGATCATTGGCTACTGTTACAGATCCGGTTTTACTATCAATCAAAAATGTATCATTAACATTACCATTGATAATTTTATATCGTATTTCAGCATTAATGCCAGTATCTTTACTTGTTGCAAATATTCGTATTACTTCAGTACCAATGACAACATTTTCATCAATATTAGCCTTATATGTTTGCATTTCAAATTCTGGTGCATTATCATTGATATCGGTTACATTTACAGTAAAATATGTTGTTGAATTTAATATTGGCATATTTACATCATATGCCATTATGGTTAGATTATAAAATGAACAACTTTCACGATCTAATGTTTTTGCCAAACGTATAATACCACTGTTTTCATGTATAAGAAATTCACCAGTTGATTCAATTAGTTCATAGATTATTTGACGATTAGGTCCAATATCAAGATCGATTGCACTAACTTTACCCAAAATCATACCGACTGGTGAATCTTCCGGTACATGAACTGAATTTAATTGCATTAAAAATCTTGGTGGTTCATCATTTATGTCACTAATGAAAAAATAAAATAAAATTTAAAATTAAAAAAAAATTATTTGTTATCAGTAAAAATAGTTTAAATTATGTTTACCTTAATAAAATTTCAACATTACTTGTACAATGCCATTCACGATTTTGATAATCATATACAATAACATTGAATAAATAGATTGACTGATGTTCACGATCAAGTTTAGCATTAGTTTTTAAACGGCCAGTAAATGAATCGACAATAAAATGATTTTTATGATCACCATCCAGTACAAAATAAAGTTTACCATTTTCAGCATCATCTTGATCAACAGCTTCAACCGTTAAAATGTGTGTTCCGATGGGAACTGATTCGCTAACCATTTCAACATATTTTGATTTCACACAAATTGGTCCATTATCATTTACATCAAGTACATCGATTAATAATTCTGATTCGGTATAATATTTTCCATCCGTAACCAATATTTTTAATGAATATTGATCAATTGTTTCACGATCAAGTGTTTTATTTACATAAACATCACCTGATGATGATATAGCAAAATGATGTAAATGATCACCTTTTGATATATAATAACGTAGTTCAGGATTCATATCTGGATCATCAACTTTAATACGAAGAATAACTGTACCAAGAAAACTATTTTCATAGATTGCTGCAATTGAACGTACAGGTTCAATCATTGGTTTATTATCATTAACATCATAAACAGCAATATAAAGTGATGTTGAATTACTATGTAAACCATCGGTTATATCAATCTGTAGATTATAATGTTCGATTGATTCACGATCCAATTGCTTTGTCAATGATATCCAACCAGAATTTTCATCAATACGAAATGTACCATCATGATCATTACGTAGATTATATTTTAGGGCATTATTCAACAGATCAATATCATTATCTAAAGCTGTCATTTTGAATATTGTTGATCCAATTTCTTGATTTTCGGCCAATGATAAATAATATGATGCTGAATCAAAATAAGGTGTACAATCATTTTCATCCATAATATTAATGATTACATAAAAATAATCAGTTATATGATAGATTTTATCATAAACACGTAATGCTAAAATATGTTTTGATTTTATTTCACGATCTAATGGTTCATTTACATAGATTCGTCCATCACTATCGATACGAAATTTATTCGAATCAGAACGTTGATCTAAACCAACAATTTCTATTTCAACATCTTTATAATTGGCTAAATTTAAACTTGCTACAATTGAACCACGTTCAATATTTTCTTTGACAAAAACTTCATATAAAAATGCTTCACGTTTATGATAATCACAAGAATCAACAATTTCGATTGTAATTGGAACTACATTCGAAATTAATCGTTTTTGAATATTTTTACCAATATTATTACGAACATTACCCGGAACATTAAAAGCTTTGACAAAAAATTGAATTCGTTTACCAATTAATTGTGTAAGATTTTTACGAATATAAATATAACCAGTATCGGATGCAATTTCAACATAATCATTTATCTGATTCATCATAGTTGTTGAATCTAGATCATTCGCATCATCATATATTGAATATTGAATAACAGTATTTTCTGGATCATCATCATCATCTAATGCTAATATTGATAATATGGTCGAATCGACTGGTACATTTGCACAAATTGAACATTTATATTCATCCACAATGAATCGTGGTCCATTATCATTTTGATCGATTAATGCAATACGTAATGCTGAAATACCAATACGTTTACCACGATCTTGTGCACCTAATATTAGCCAATAAAATTTATCATCTTTTTCATAATCTAATTCCATTTTTAAACGTATTTCACCAGTTATTTGATCCATGTTAAAAAATTTCCTACCATAATCATTAAGTATATGATATTCAATTTGGCCATAAATATTATCATCATTATCGGTTGCATTTACAAACAATAATGATGTACCGATTGGTTGATTTTCACCGATAGCAACATTATTTAGTATACGATGAAAACGTGGTGAAAAATTATTTACTGGTCGAATAATAATTGAATAGGTTTCTGTTGTTGAATAAATACCATCCGTTAAGGAAATATTTAATTTATAATGATGTTTAGTAATATGGTCATTATGATGATGATGATTATGTTGTTGATTATGATGATGATGATGATAAAGATAACGTGAATTTTTAAGATTTTTTACATATATTGAACCAGTTGTTTCATCAATTTTAAATGCCATATTTGAACCGGATATTATTTTATAACGTAATTTATCCTGATCACTTTGATCAGCATCATAACCAATAATTTTTGTTACAAAACCATCGCTTTCAATATCTTCATCGATTGTTGTTGTAAATGTAGCTGGTAATATTGGTGAATTATCATTTATATCTAATATTTCAATCCATACTTGTGCTGTTGATGTTAATTGTACTGAACCATAATCATTAACAATAATTTCAAAATGATAAAATGATTCTAATTCATAATCAAGACTTTTCTTTAAATAAATAATTCCTTCATCGGGTGATATATAAAAATGACTTTTATTCATACTAATTCCCATTAAATGATATTGTAATCGTGAATTTGCACCACTATCTGGATCATATGCTTCAACACGTAAAACTGGTGAACCGACCATTAAATTTTCCGGTATCGAAACATTATAATAAAATTTTGTAAACATTGGCTGATTATCATTGATATCTTCGACTAAATTTGGTTTTAGAGCAAACAAAAAAAAACAAGAGAAAGAGAGAAAATTTTGTTATCATTCTTCTGTTCAATTCTTTTTTAAATGTAGTTTTTACCTTTAATATAGACATTAACCGTAGATGATGTATCCGAAATTGCATCCGTAGCCGATATAAGTAAATTATATTGGCTAGTTGTTTCACGATCCAATTTTTCCACAACACTTATTGTACCTTTATTTTTTAAAGGAGAGAAATGTGATAAACAGTTAATGATTAGAATTTTTTAAAAAAATTTCAAATTTTAAAAAGCACATTAATTTTTTTTTTTCAATTATTACAAACACACAACACTCACATAATGTGTTACTTATCGTTGTTAGATCTATGTGTATAATGCATGTGAAGAAAATGTATGTTTTGTTTGTTTTTGTCCCCAATCCCAAATGGTTTTTTTTGAAAAATTTAGTTTATTTTAGTAATTAGAAATGAAAGAAGAAATTTTTTTGTTTTCAAGTAGAACGAAGAAAGGAAACAACAGAACCGAATATCCCCAAGAAAATAGTAGATAGGTAGGCAAGTAGGTAGGTAGTAAAATAGTAAAAATTGTTGACGATGAATTGGTTAAAATAAGGATGTTGTTGTTGTTTTTTTGGTTGTTGAGAATAATAAAGAGAATGAGAAAAAAACAAGAATGACAATAGACAAAATGAAAAAAAATTAATTAGTAAATTTTGTTAGTTTTGATTAGTGATAATTAAGTAGTAACAAGTGATTGACATTGAACAACTAAAAAAAACTACAAAATTGGTAATTAGTAACCAAAAAAACAAATACAAACCTGTATTAAAATCCAGTAGAAATTCATCATTATCATTACCAGCTTCAATTTGATAGAAAATTTGTCGACCATGTGAACTTTCAGCTTTTATTGTTAAAAATGGTAACATTGGTGGATAATTTTCATTAATTGTTACATTATAATATGATTGTTGAAATAATGGTATACCACCGGTTATCATACGTAATGTAACATTTATCATTGAATTCATTGATGGTTTACCTTTAATTTAGATTTGACAAAACAAACAAACAAAATGAATTTGAAATTTTTTGAAATTTTTTAAAGATAAAATAAATCTTTACCTAAATCTTTAGCCATAACAAGTAATGTATAGTTAATTGGATTATTATTATTATCAATAAAATTTTGATTAATTTGACGAGCAATAGTTAAATGACCAGTTATTGTATTCAATGCAAATAAATTCATTGGATCACCAGAAATAATTGAATAATGTATTTTTCCATTAATACCATCATCCATATCGACTGCTTGAATTTTACCAATCATATCACCAATATTTGAATCCGAATTGAATACAAATTGATATGGTAGACCAACAAATTTTGGTTGATTATCATTAATATCTTCAACATTAATTTCGATTAATGTTTGTGCTATTCGATTACGAATTGAAATTGATTGTACTTCAATGGCTAGTTCAAATCTTTGAATGAAAGAAATGCGAAAACACAAAAAAAAACATTTTGAAATTAAATATAAAAACAATGAAAAATTTTTTTTTTTATGAAACATACTTTGGTGTTGTCTCACGGTCAACGGGAATTCCACGATAAAGAATTGCACCAGATGTACGAGCAATTTTAAATAGATTTGTTGGTGTCATTATACGATAAATAAGATGTTCATGAAGTTTATTACCTTCAATATTTGGCATTAAAATTGTACGAAGATTTGATGAATTTTCTTGAATGGATGCTTGAAAACGTTTTTGACGAAATTTTAATGTACTTATTGGTAATAATTTAACATTGATAAATACTTTTGCTTCGGCTGTAAATTTTCCATCACTAACAGTGACAAATATTTCATGTAAACCTAATTTAATTTCAGATTTTGTTGTCATAATTTGACCTGTTGTTGAATTTATCCAAAATTTTGCCAGTTCATCATCAACATTATCATTTAATTTTGGTGATGATTTTAAATAATATTTTAGATCTGGATTTTGTTCGTTTCTTAAATTTTCACCATTATTTTTATCTGGATTAAAATCACAATCCATAGCTGTAACTTTAGTAATGATAACATTTGGAAATGTTGGTAAATAAAGTGTTGCATGAAATTTATCAACAACAAATACAGGTGGACAATCATTGACCGGTAGACAACGAATACGAACCATTGCATCATTTGTTGATTTTAATTTTGGTGTACCATCATCAATAACCGAAACAGAAAATTGTAATTGTTGATGTTTATCACAATCTAACATTTGTATTAATGAAATAGCACCAGTACGTGGTTCAATACGAAAATATTCACGTGCTTCATGTTCAACAATTTGATAGACAAGATTATAAAATGAATCTTTATCATAAGCATGAATTACTAATGGTGAACCGGATTCTGTTTGAACAAATGTATTGATCGGTGTTGTTTCAAATATTTGTCCATCGAATATTGTTTGATTCCAATATGGTGCATTATCATTAATATCGATTATATTAATAAATACTTTGGTTGTTACATTTGCACCAATTAGATTTGATGCTTCAATTGTTAATTGATAAGCAGAACAATGTTCATAATCTAATGGTCTACGAATATAAAGTTCACCATTATTAACATTAATAGCAAATGTTTTATCCATATCACCGTCTATAATGGTAAAAAAACTGGCCTGTTTATTAACCATTTTAATTGATAAAATAACAGTGCCAACTTTTTCATCTTCACGAATATCAACTACATAATTTGTTTGTTCAAATTTTGGTGGAGAATTATCAGGTAATGTAATTAAAATATGTACATTTGCCGTATTACTTAATGATGGTTGACCTTGATCATTAGCTTTAACCAATAAATAATATTCGGATAATTGACGAAAATTTAATTGTTTAGCAATATAAATATAGCCAAGATCCGGTTCAATATCGAATGTTTGATCAATATTTCCGGATATAATTGTATAATTGATTTTAGCATTATTACCATAATCAGTATCGAATGCTTGTACCTGTAATATTGATGTACCAATTGATGATGATTCAACAACATTTGTTTCAAAATGTGATGTAATAAATTGTGGTGATTGATCATTAACATCGATAACATTGATTATTACTTTAGTAAATGTACGTTGATGTAATGAACGTGAATGTTTACGACCGGATCTTGCTTCAACTAGAATAACATGTTGTTTTCCTTGTTCATAATCTAATCGATTTTTGATCTTAATAAGACCAGACCAGCTTTCCACTTCAAATTTAGTTAATGTTTCGGGTGATTGTGTTGAATAAATAGCAAATGATGTTTGATCATTTAAATCATTAATGACATTCAATTTAATAACATCACTACCGACTGTTATATTTTCAAATACATTAACAACATATTTTTCCTGTCCAAATGACATAACATCATCATAATCATTCATAATATTTACTAAAATATTAATAGTTGAATTATCTTGACCATCGGTTGCCAATAATGTTAGATTAAATTGATTGATAAATTGATTTTTCAATGATTTTGTAACCACCAATGCACCATTATCAAGAAATGCAAATGAATCATCAATATTACCATTAATAATATAATAACATAATCGATCATTGTCATCATCAGATGATTTAATCCATGCAGCTGTATAACCAATATCTTCATTACGGTTAATCATTATAATTGAATCAAATGGTTCAATTGATGGTTTATGATTATCATCACGAATATTTACTGACAATACACGTATTATTACATGTACAGTTGATGTAAATGGTTCAGGTTGATTACAATCGGAAATTTGTACAACAAAATCATAGTTTCCTTTTGATATAATATCTTTTGTTGAATAAATACGTCCACTATTTGTATCAAGATGAAAGAATTTTTTCTCATTTCCTTCAATTATTTCATATGATAATGTACAACGATCATCATCATCTTGATCATAAGCAATTATCTGACAAACTGGTAATCTTCTATCAATATTTTTTCCATACATATAACAACGATAAGTATTCATTATAGATTTTGGTTCAAATTCATTTACATCCAATATGTTAACAATAATTGGTGTACGTGATTTAAGAAATGTTGTCGTTTGATTATCATCATTATATTGATTACTATCGGTAATTGTTGGTTCCATAACATCTAAATCCAATACATAACGTGAAATTGTTTCACGATCTAATTTATCTGTTGTTCGTATATGACCTTTATTATCAATTTCAAATGGTACCTGTCTATCACTAATATTGAAAAGAATTTGATTTGATTTATCTTTCGAAAGACGAAAATCTTGATCATATGCTTCAATCTGTAATACAAGACTACCGATTGGTATATTTTCCAATACATTTACTGTATAGAATGATTCTTTTGTTATTGGTGGCATATCATTAACATCTTCAATTTCAATATATAATTCAAGAAAACTTGCCAATGGTACGGCAGCACGATCTTTAGCAACAATTGTTAGCCAAAAATTTGAATTAATTTCACAATCCAATACAATTGATGTATAGATATTTCCATTCGAATCAATTGTAAAACGACCAAGACCATTACCACCAATAATTTGATAAATTAATGGTAAATTTGGATTATCCTGATCAATAGCTTTGACTTTAGTTACAAATGTACCAATTGGCATATTTTCTTTAACAACAGCCGTATCATAGAAATCGGCAAATTTTGGTGGATAATAATTTTCATTTACATCTTCAATTTCAATGATTAAATATGTATTTGTTGATAATGGTGGTTTTCCTTCATCCATAGCCATTATAGTTAAATTATATAGCTGTATTTTTTCATAATCAAGTGATTTATGTAAACGAATATTACCGGTTAATTCATCAATAGCAAATGTATTATTTTCTGTATCAATTATTGTATAACGTATATCACCAGATTCATTTTCATCCTGATCAAATGCTGATATACGCATCAAACGTGTACCGATCGGTATATCTTCACGAACTTTTAGAAAATATGAACTTTGAAAAAATAATGGTGCATTATCATTGATATCTGTATGTAGGAAAAAAAAGAGAAAATTTGATATAAACAAAAAGATGTCAAGGTTTTTTTCAAACAAATTGAAATTGAAAAAAAACGAGAAAAAAAATATCAACTTACCAAGAACATTAATAGTTATCACAGCAGTTGTCGATAATGATGGTTGTCCACAATCCGAAACAGTTACATAAATAATATATTTATCAATTGTTTCACGATCTAATTTTTTATCCAACCATAATGTACCATTATAAAGATCAATAGAAAATGTATCAGCATGTCCATCAATATAATATTCAAGTTTTGAATTTTCATTTGAATCTTTATCATATGCATAAATCATACCGATAATTGTTTTTGGTTTCATTGATTCCGAAATTTTAAATATATAATCATCATCAATAATTGGTTTATTATCATTAACATCTTCAACAATAATTGTTATTGTTTTATTTGTACATTTTTGATTATTTAAACATTGATCACAGACTTTTATATTTAATTTTAATTGTTTAATTAATTCATAATCTAATTGTTCAATAAGATAAAGGCTACCATCAAATTGATCAATTTCAAAATATATTTTATTATTATTATCTAAATTATTTTCAATTTCCTGTATATTTAATGACCATATTAGTGATGAATCAAAACCATTATCATAACTATCATTAGCCATTATTGTTTCTATTTTTGTTCGTATAACAGTATCTTCACGTAATCGTATTTCATTCCATTTATCAATAAATATTGGTGAATGATTTTCATCATCATCATCATGGCCATGATCATTCGTTTTTTTCAATAATTTTATAGCTTCTTTTTCTTCCGGTTGTAGTTGTATTGAATCTAATGTAGCAGAAATACGATATTGTTGTTGTGATTTATGTCGTATACCTGAATCAGTACATTGTACATTGATATTTCGTTGTTGTTGTTGTTGTTGCTGTTGATGATGTTGATGTTTTTTCAATGTCGATAAACGTTTTGATCGAATATCTTTTCGTTCGTTATTATTTTCAACTGCTTTTGTTTTTGTTGTTGTTGTTGTTGTATCATCAACAACAATAATGTTTATTAGATTTGTATCGGAAAAATAATGACCATCAGTTGCCGATGTTGTTAAGGTCCATAAAATTTTATTATTACCATTATTATTATTATTATCATTATTTTTATTCATACGATTATTCAATAATTTTATCTCTTTACGTAGATTACAGATCAATTCAAGTTGACCATTTTTTTCATCCAAACGAAAACAATGTTCAATTTCTTTTGGTAATTGTTGTGTAAATAAACGATAATAAATTGAATTATTTTCATTATTATTTTCATTTAATCGATCTAAATCGATTGCTGATAATTTTAATAATTGTGTAAATGGTTTAGTATCGATTGGTAAATATATTGTACAATTAATTTGTTCAAATTGTGGTCGATGATCATTTGCATCAACAATAGTAACATTAATTGCAATTTGATTTTGTCGTCGAAATGGTTCACCCCAATCAGATGCACGTATAAATAGTAGATAATTATGATGCATTAATTCAAAATCAAGTGGTTGATTTATAAATATTTCACCATTATATTGATCAATAGCAAATGGTAATTGTTCCGAATCTTTACCATAATATAATAGTTCATATGTTATAAATCGATTATTTGTTTCGGAATCATAATCGATAGCATCAACTTTATAAATAATACTACCATTTGGTTTATTTTCTTCAATCGATAATTGTACAATACCATTCGATGGTATATCTTGATTTTTAAATTGTGGATAATTATCATTTACATCCATTAAATCAATATATATCATTGTTGTTGCAATTTGATTCAATTGATGTTGTGCACGAACTACAAGACGATATTCGGCTATATTTTCACGATCAAGTTGTTTTCTTGTATAAATGATACCATTACCAGTAATACCAAACGTATTATTTTCATTACCATTTATAATGGAAAAATGTATTGAATTATCTGTTATCGATCTAATATCACTTAATTTTTTTGATGTTTGATATTTATTATTAATAATACCATTACTATAGGAAATTTTAAGATCAACTTGTAAAACCTGTGTACCAATCAATGAATTTTCATATAATTCTTTATAATATTTTTCCGATGTAAATTGTAAATTTAAACTTAAATGTTCATCCAATGATATTTGTATTGTTTTATTTGTAATACGTTGACCACAATCACGTGCCTGTACAACAAGCTCAAACATTGATAATGATTTTGATAAATGAAATAGATCAGCAATCGATTTTATCAATTGTAAATTATAATCATTTGATGATTGATTTGTAACACGAAATAATGATTGTTGATTACCATCAATTATATTGAATGAACAAATTTGACCATAAATACCTAGATCTTCATCACTAACATGTATGATTGCATAAATTGATGAACCAACAATCAATGATTCGGGTGTGGTTGATGTCAATGATAATGTACTATGTTGTTTAATTGAGATCAATGGTGCATGTCTATTGACTGGCTGTATTCTTATATTAACTTTTGTTTTAGATGATTCAATTGTTTGTGATGAAAGATGATGGCCACGATCGCGTGCCAATACCGTTAGATTAACAATAAATTCTGTCGATGGTAATGTTGTTATTGTATTTTCACTTGTCGATAATAATTGATGTAAATATAATGGACGTGTATTATAAATGATACCCAATGTTGGATGTATAGCAAAATATATACTATCATCAGTAAGGCTATAATATATTTCACCATTAAGACCAATATCCGGATCAATAGCTGTTACCTGTATTAAATTTGTTTCTAATGGTACATCTTCATAAACATCAATATCATAATTTTTTTCAAAAAATATTGGCGATATATCATTACAATCCAAAACGGTTACAGTAACATTACATTTTGATTTAAAACGTACAGCTTTATTATGTTCAGATGTAATTGTAGCTCGTACACGAAGTTCATATTTAGCTCGATTTTCTCTATTCAATACAGCATTTTTATCATGTCGTACACGAATCAGTA
Organism: Dermatophagoides pteronyssinus; assembly: GCF_027571235.1. NCBI lineage: Eukaryota > Metazoa > Arthropoda > Arachnida > Sarcoptiformes > Pyroglyphidae > Dermatophagoides > Dermatophagoides pteronyssinus. The sequence continues at coordinate 35,757 of NW_027461554.1, read as the reverse complement.
GAAAGAAAAAATTTCCAACATGACGATGATCGGCACGAAATATTTTATCCGGATCACCGGCAACAATTTTATAACGTACAGTTAATGCCGGATCCGAAATATAGATGCCCATTTTTTCTATGGATGTTGCATATATTTTTGATAATGAATTTTCCGGTATTGTAACATTATAATTTGAACGTGTAAATTCAAAATTTATACGATGATCAATAATACCACTATTATCAAATGGATCATTTATTGTCGATACAAAAATATTATTATTGGCAGTAGAATTCATTATAATGTTGTTGTTGTTGTCGTTATTATTGACCATAATGGTCGAAATAGTTGTCGTCATTGAATGATTATGATCAATTTTATCATGTGATATTAAATTTTCAATATCATTATCGCTATCATCAATAATAACTGTTTTTATCGTGCTAGTTGTCGTTGTCGTAGATGATGATGATGATGATATTTCATTTTCATTATCAATAATTTCATTCAATAATGATGATTGTTGTTGTTGTTCCTGAATATTATTATTATCATTAATATTGATTGTCAAATTTGTTGAGCTTTGTTTATTGAATTTTTTTGGTTGATTGTTAATTAAAATTTCATCTTGTTTCGGTTGTTGTTGTTGATGACTTAGATTCATTTGTAATGATGAATTTTCATGTTGATGATGATGTTGTTGATCTAGATTATTATCAATAAATATTTTATTCAATAATTCTGTATCGATAATATTATCATTATTATCATCTTCATCATCATCATCATCCTCATTATCGATAATACCAACAGTGTAATTATCATCATCACCACCACCACCACTATCGTCAACATTATCATCATCATTATTATTAATGCTAAAATTATCAGATAATTTTATCGTTGTTGTAAAATTTTTATGACTATTTAAAGATGAACGTATTTGTTGTTCTTGTAGCTGTTGTTGTTGTTGATGATGATTCTTATTATTATTGACTTTTTTATCAACATCAACAGCTATAGCCGTTATATTGAATATAATCATTATGGTCAATGTTAATAATAATAATAAAAATATTTGATGTTTATTATTACGATGATAATTATGAAAAGACTTTTCTTTTGAACAAGAATTTACAAAGGAACTGGAACAGGAATTTGAATAAAATAAATATTTACAATTATAATAATTTAATTTTGATGTTGATGATGATGATGAGATCATTGTTTTATCAATATGTTTTTGATGATGAATATTTTTAATTCTTGTTCGTTTACGATTTCTTCGATATAATTCACAATTATTATCATTATAGCCATTTAATTTAATGGCCATAAATTCTGTATTTTGAATAGAATTCATATTTGATTGGTTTATTTTTTCGGTGATTGTTTTGTTTTGTTTCAATATTTTTTCTCTCTACCACCCACACACACACTCACTGATAATCAAATTGAAAAAAAGTTAAGCTCTTGTCAAAAATTCTGCTGTTATTTCAATGTGAAAATCAAGAATATTCGGAAAGAATCATTGAATTAACAAAAAAAAAAGTTATCATTGCGAACAATAAATAGCGTGACAATCATGTTGATGATGACCATAAATTAGAATTTCGATTTTTGTTGGTTCTAATCATATTCTTCAATATTAATCTGGTAAAAGAACACAGAAGAAAGAAAGAAAAAATTCAATAAAAATATTATTAATCAGGTTTGATTGCGTGTTGTTGAATTTCAATCACTTCAACAACAACAACAACAACAACAAAAAACACCCACAAAAAGTGATCCATCACGCATATACACCCATATTATCATGATTATCAATTTACTTACCCCCCATTATCAAAACAAAACAAGTTCTTTTTTTTCCCACTCCATTCAATAATCAGTTGACAATAAAGTTATAGTTGGTTATAGTTGATTTCATCAAACATTTTTTTTGGTATTTGTATTCTAGATATATACGAAAAAAAAGAAAAACAAGAACAATTTAGTCATTATATATAGAATTTTGCCAAAAGAATTTGACTACAGTGTATCCATTGTCCATGTTTCTATATCATCATCATCATCATTGATCATTTGAAAAATGACCAATTGAAAAATTATGGTCATAAGGTTTTTTTTGTTATTATTTATATATGTTGACAAATAACAATGAATTTGTGTTTTGATAAATTATCAAGAATAATACAAAAAAAAATTGATGAATGTTTTTTTCGGACAATGATTTTCTATGTAAAATAACATTATCCAAGAAAAAAAAATATGATACAGGATGATGTCTCTTTCTCTTTTTATTTGATGATGATATGTTTGGATGGTTATAAAAAAATTGGAATAGTGATGCTAAATTTGGCCGCCAACAAGGAATTGCCAGAAAAAAAGAATCCGTCAATTTTACGGTTTTGTCTCCTTTTAACGATAATGATGTTTTTATGAATTTGAAAAAAATAAAAAAAAATTTCCCCTTGTTATTTTTAGAGACAAACATCATCAACAACAACAACAAAAAATGATTAATTGTCGTCCATTTTTTTCTCCGAAAAAAAACTAATTTGTTTAGTTCAGTGTTTGTGTGTGTATGAAATCCATCAAATATCCTAACTAAAACCGTATTTCCTTGATGGATGAATTCAGAATTTTCATTTAAAAAAAAAAATTTCTTCCTCTCGAAAATTTTGAAAATTAAGAAATTTGTTACGAAATTTGCTAATTTCTTTTCATTTATAAATCATCAATGTTACCAAATGTATTGTGCAAATTTTCTACATGTTTATAAACACCAAAATTACATTCTTCTTTGTGTTTTTTTTTTCTTCTTAAATATTCATTTTCGTCATAAAGAAAAAACATATTGATGATGCAAAATATATTTTCGCCGTTATTATTATTATAATTAGATAAAATTGTTTCACTCAATCTCATGGGAAACCAAAAGAAAGAAAAAGAAAAAAATTCATGATGATGGATTATTGAAAAGAATTGATCTTATTCACTACTAACTAGGAATCAAACAAACAAAACAAAACAAAACAAGCAGAAAAAAATCAGAAATTTAAATCATTTTCAATGGAAAAATAAACGATATGTTAAAGAAAGAAAGAGAAAAAGGGAAAAATAAGGAATTTTGATTTGTAAAAAAACGAATTCCTTTAACAAATAAAAAATTCTTTATCATTCTTCGATGAAGAAATTTAAATTTGAACAAAACACACACAAACACTCGTTGTTTATATAGAGCATCCTTTATCAACAACAACGACAACGACAACAGAAAAATATTTTCTTTTGATTTGTGAAAAAAAACTTGACTTTTTCTCGTTACCCGACCAAAAAAGAAAAAAATTTCTGAATCATAATCATCATCATCACAACTAAAGAAAATACAAACAAACAAAGAATAAAACTAAAACTAAACTCAAGTTAAGAATCAAAAAGATTTAGAGAATAAAGTTTGAAAACAAACAATCATCATACAAATACAATCAAACAAGCATCAACATGGAAAAACAATAAATGAATGAATGAATGAATGAATAACATTTACAAAAATTGATCCAATAACAACAGCAACAACTTTTTACAAACTTAATCGATAATAATATTAATGTATTGGTAAATATTTACCTGAAATTTTGAGTTTGTGTGTGTGTTGGTGAATCCTTGTTTTTCTAATTTTGTTTCTTTGGATTTTCTAAAGTGTTTTCATTCGAAAATTCTAGATTTTCTTATAAAATTTAATAATTTTAAAATTTGTTTTTCATTAAATTTTCTAATTAAAAGATTTAAAAAAAATTTAATTTTAATTAATCTAATTTCGAGAATATAAATTCATTTTTTTTTTTTGGTAATTATAATTGCTTTTGGCGTGTTATTTCATAGTCGTCGTCATCATCTTTTACAAAACACCGTTCAAATCACATTGAAAGCCAATGGATAGCCGAAAATAAAAAACAAATTATCAGTTACCATGGTGTTGACACACACACACGATATTCAAGAGAACAAAATTTTCATTGCCTTATTCTGTTTTCTGTTTACTTTCACTGATTTTTTTTCTTGTTTTTGTTTCACATGCAAAGTTTCATTAAATTCATATGAAGCTTGTTTCATTAGTATTACGTTTGCACATTTTGTTTTTTTTTCGTTGTTGTTGTTGTTATATTGTGAAATCCAAATCATTATTATTATGATAATCCATATTTATTAAAAATAAATAGGGTCAATATCGAAACAGCAACAACAACAACAACAACAACAACAACAGGATGAAAACGAGAAAAAATACATCATCACAGTCAGTGTGTACTTTGCATATAATCAAAATATTGAAATTAGGTTTTTGCTTTGTTTTTCAGCTTTGTTCATTTAGCCAAAACAAATCAATATATATTACACAGACACTCACACACACACATCCAATATTGTAGTTTGTTTTTTTCCCTTGGATTTGAATTTGATTTGATTTTCATAGTAAAAATCAATAGGTTATTATTATTATTATTATTAGAAAACAAATATCGATATATATGGATCATGGATTTTCATTCGTTTGTTCGAATGAAAAAAACAGACAATAATGGATGCAAAATAAAGCAATGATGATGATGATGATAATGGCAGGCAATTTGAAAATTGAAGATTTTTTTTTTTGATTTTCAAATGAAAAAAAAATCATTTCATTAAATGAATAAAAACGAGGTAAAAAAACAAAGCAATGCGAAAAAAATGCGAAAAGCAATTTTCAATTGTATGGTGCGTGTACGTTTGTTCACAAGAAAAAAAAATACTAAACGAAACCGATGATAAAAAGATGTCCTATTTTTTCGAGGACATCAAGAAGTTATGAAGAAAATCAAGACAATACAATTTTTGGATAGGTGATGATAATTTCAATTATTATTGTCACTATATAATGTATCATCATACTCATCATTATAATGTATCAAATTATTAAAGAAAACTAACAAGCAACAATTTCTTTTCTTTTCATTCTTTCTTTCTTTTCTCAATGTCTTTATCATCATCATAATGATGATGATGAATGCGAATGAAAAAAATCCTTTGAACAAAAAAAATACATTTGATGCATGTCTACATGGTTATTATCACACAAGAGAGACGAAGAAATAGCCATAAAAAGGTGAAAAATATGATGATGAATAATAATATGTTTGGAACATTAAAAAAAAATTTACGATTTACAAGAATCTTCATCTTCGAGTATTCAGGATGGACAATCATGCCTGTTGTGTTAAAAATAAGAAAAGATTTTCCAAATTTCAAACACAAAAAAAATTCAAATCGATCACGATCGATTTGAATAAATATTGTTTACCTGACTGACTGACAATTGATTATTTGTTTTTTTTCAACAACAACAACAATGAGAAAAAACTTAGCCTTCAAATATATCGACTACCAAAATCATCATCGACCAAAAAACAAGAAAAGAAAAGAAAATCTCATGATTGAATTCCAAAATCAAATTGAAATTTTTCAATTTTCCATCATTTCAATTGGTTTGTCGAAACAATAATAATAATTCTGTGAAACAAAACAAAACAAAACGAAAAAAAAGAATCAATTTTCAATTCTCAATATTCTTGTTGTTGTTGTTGTTCAAAAGATATTCTTTCCAAAGGAAAAATAAAACAAATTCAATTGAAGAGAAATCCAAATCTATTTTTCCCATTGATTTTGTACACCCACTTTTTTTCTTCGTTTTTTTTACCCGTTCAAACTTTGCCGACAAAGTATTTATTTTCAATTTGAAGTATCAAGTATATAAGCAAGTAAGCAAAAAAATGAAATTTTCTTTTTTTTTGTATGGTTGAAGAATCTTCTCTGCCTACAAAACCAGAGCATATTCTCTTTTTTTTTCATCGAATGATTGAATTTGAAAGTAAGCAGAAAAAAATACTTGAAATTTTTTCATTTTTCAGTTTCCCAACAAAAAAAATCTTTTGAATAGAGAGTGAAGAATTTAAAAGTTTGATGACTTGGATGATGATGATGATGATGATGCATCAAAGAAATTGTTATCATTCAAAAAACTTTTTTCTTTCTCCTTTCAATTCCAAAATGAAAGATTTGAAAATTGAAAATTTTGCTTTTTTCGGAGGATTCAGGTTTTTTTCAAAAAGCAGAAAATTTGAAAGAAAAAGCAATTTTGTTTTGTTTTGTTTTGTGAAACTATTGTGGTTTCCTCTATTTTCGACATCCACACACAACAACAAATCTTCATTGAATTATTAACCAGAAAAAAAAATCACGTAAGATTGATATACAGGAATGAATTTGATTGATTTTTTTTTCTTCTGTCCAATCATTGGTTTGGTTGATTGTGATTGTTATACCAGATATGAATAAAGTGTTTAATGATATAAAAGTAATGAGGATTTTCTTATTGTTAAAAATAATGATTATTATTAACAGAAAAACAGACCGAATTGTCATTGAACAAATGATGAACATGTAGCATCATCATCATAATCAAACAACAGGGATGCTTAAACTAGAACAGAAATGAAAAAAAAATTACAGAAAAAATATATTTCGTTTATAATTGTTTTCCTATGACTGATTGTGATGATGATGATGATGATGATGGATCGATCAGATCTAATATTTTATCCATTTCCTTTTTTTTCAAGTTTGTTGTTGTTGTTGTTTGAAAATCAATTTTTCATATTTACGCCAACCATATGCACTGTAGAAAACAATGTTGTTTTTTCTGGCAATAGATTTGATTTGTATTGTATTGAATTGATTGAATGAAAAGGAAACCAGATCTTTTTTTTATTCGATTTTCTGTTGCTATTCAATTTCATTTTTATCATAGTGATGTATGCATGCATGCTTTTTTCAAGGAAAAATTTTCATTTTTTTTCCTGTGTATGTGTGTCTGAGATTCCAATCTACTGCTCCAAATGATCATCATCGATCCAGGATAAAAAACATAACAACAAACAAAAATGACCATAAAACAATTGGAAACATACATCAGATTGCGTCAGAGAAAAGCAAAAATCAATCAATTATAAATGATTGTTTGTTTGTTTGTGTATGCGTTTTGGAAATCAAAGAAGAAGAAGAAGAATCTTCAAATCGATAATATCAATAAATAATTTTTTTGTTTTGTTTTTGTTTTAAATCACAAAAAAAAACAAAAATATCAATTTCAAATTTTGGTTTCAAATTTCCAGCAAAAAACTAATAATCAAATAATTTTGATTGAAAATATTCCAATTTGATTTGACCGAAAAACTGCATTTCAAAAATAAACATTTTTTCAAATGAACGAGAGCTTTCTGATTTGGCTTTCGCAAAAATCATTTTCAAAATAGTATAAATATTATGATTATGGCATATATTTACCCAAACAAAAATGAAATCAATTATTGTACAATTTTCAAATATTCAAAACATCACATATAAACATTTTTCTCTATTCATCATTATCATCAAGAAGATGGTAAAACATTCATAAAATGTGAAATGATGATGATAAATCAAAATCATCAACAAACAAAAAAACAGAAAGAAAGAATAACAATAATCCATAGGTGGTTGGTTTTTCAAATTTTTTATTGTCGAACATAAATATCTTTTTTTCTGTTGAAAAAAATGCATGGATTTTCTCCATTTGGACATTAAAAAATCAAAAGGAATTTTTGTTTTCTCACATAATTTTCATTATTATTGAGGAAAAAAATGAATGAAACAAACCAAAAACCAAATAAAATTGGCTAATAATTTATTGGATCAACGGGATTATCATCATCATCATCATCATCATCATAGACTTTGCATTAGTGTTTTTTTATAGCTACATTCATTCATCACTGTTTGAACACAGAAATTTCGATTTTCGTTTTTTGTGTGTGTTTTCATTTCAAATCAATCATAATCGAGAGAAGAAAAAAAAAAATCCAAATGATTGATTCGATGTTGATGATTTGGATGCTCGAGGCCAACCATATATATGCATACAGATTGAATGATCATTAAAATGATTTTTTTCATTTCAATTCAATTCAATGATCATGATATTATCGTAAACAAAACAGTGAAAAAAACGGCATGCTGTGATATTGTTGTGTGGAAAAAAATCAATCATAATGTATCCAACGAAAAACAAAAACTGTTTAGCATCAATTAATATTGCCAATCGAACCTTCTTTTTTTCAAAAAAAAAAAATATTGATTTAATGATGATAATGATGATGGATAACCGAAGAAAATTTTCGATTTTTTCATTTAGATTTTTCATTTGAAAAAAAAATGTAAATTTTCTTCAACTTTCTATACAAACATTTTTATTGATTTTTCATTTCGTTAGTTTTAGTTTTAGTTCAAGTTAGTTAGTTAGTTAGTTTTTATTTTGATATTAAATTCAAATTTATTTTCCATAAATTATTCTTTGTTTTTTTTTCCATACCATCATCATCATACTATTTTGGATCTTAGTTGAATGAATGAATGAATGAAAGTAAGTAAAGAATTAATATTTCAGGTTTGTCTTGTTTGCGTGTGTGTGTGTGTGTGCGTTGAATATTCATTATTTTTCGTTTTCGTTTATTATTATTTAAAAAAAAACTTTGATAATCAATTTCAAATTAGATTTTCGCTTGTTCGTTTTATTTGAATCAATATTGATAATTATTGAGCGAAAACAAAAAAAATTTCATTTATCGTTCTCACTCTCTCTGTATTGGATTTTTCTTTTTTTTCTTTGATTACAAAATCGAAGAATTCATCAAAATTCACTATGGTATTCAGTAAGCGTTTTTTCACCTGCATATAATAATAATCTAATAAAATGAAAAAAGAAAAAAATGAACGTGTAACATTTAAGAATTAGGTCAAACCAGGTATTTCTTTTTTCTTTTTTTTTTTTGTTTCATTTGTTTTGCATTTCAAACACACCCCAATAGCAAAAATCAGTGAAACAAAATGTCAGCCAAACACACACACACACACACAAAGCAATGTTGTCATTTAAGAAAAAGAAGAAATCTAAAACAATTTAAGCAACATTTGTATGTTCAATGAACCAAATGAATTGGTGAAAAAATTCCCAAAAAAAAAGAAGAAAAATTTTTTTCCTTTTTCCCACTACATATACCTCAAATGAATATTTTTGGGTATAAATAGACGGAGAAAAAATCAGAATCAGAAACACTTTGTTACAAAATAAAAAAACAGATTCACACCATCACCAGATGAATGATAACAAAAAAACCAGGTTTGTTCTCATTTGCCATGAGAAAATGAAATATTCACCAAATGCACACACACACACACGGTTAATCGGAAATCAAGTCAGGTGTTTGTTTTTGTTCACTTTACCCAAGACTTTCCCAAACTGAATCCTGGTATCCAAAAATAATTATTATTTTTGTTTTTTTTGGTGGTTGAATTAATTAGAAGATTATCATTATTGTTTTGCTTTGTGTTTGTTTGTTTCACTTGTGCGTCAAATGTTATAATAATCAATAATGAAATTCATTAATTCAGCCAAAAAAAAAGACCAAAAAAACACAAAACTCAAACCGGACCACAACACCAGATCAGAAGTTTTATAATTTCATTTTTTTGTTTTCTAGCACCACCGGATAAAGGAATTTGTTTTGTTCGGTTTGTTTTGGTTTGGTTTGGTTTTTGTTTTTGTTTTTGTGTGTATAAATCACACATTCATTATATGAATGTTAATATTTTTCCTGTGAAAAACCCATGTTATTTTTTTTTTTTGTTCACTGTTTTGATTCGACATTTGAATCTTTGAAAAAAAACTGGTCAATAATTAATTAACCCCGAAAACAAACAAACTTTGTAAAAAAACCCGAAATTTTTTTTGTTGTTTTTACATTAATTATTGTTTGTATGTGCGTGGGTGGGTGGGTGAGTGATTTGAATTGTGCTGACTTTTGAATTCCATTTGGATTCCATTCATTCATTTTTTTTTATGGTCTAATGATTTGTTCATTAATCTATTTATGTAATGTTTTTTTCGGTTTGTTTTTGTTCACAATGTTAATCATGATAATGATGATGAACAAATTTGTTTTTTTTTGTTTTTGTTCATAATGATCACACCAATTACTTTAAAATGAATATATTTTTCGTTTTTGTTGAAATTTGAATTCAAAACAAGAAAACAGAACGTATTCTATGAAGTGACCAATTTTGTGGTCAAGAATTTCATTCAACTATATTTCTGGATGAAAAAAGGAAACAAAAAAAACCAATTTTTTTTGCCGCAAATCACATTCGGTTATTCAATACTTAAAACTATTTTCTCAGTTTTTTCCTTTCCTTTTTTTTTGTCATTGTTGGACAAACAATTTTCATTTCATTATTTATTTGTACTTTTGCTATGTGATGTGGTTATATATGCTAATGGATGGATAAAAGAAAAGTTATTCGATACTATTAACATAATCATCATCATTATTAACAAAATTATCATTATCGAATGCTAAACATACACAAACACAAACACATAGACATTTAGGCAAAAAAAAAACAATTCAACAAACTGAATGAATGAATGAAAAACGAAAGATAAAACAAGAAAAAGGTGGTATTTTTTTCTTTCCAACCATAAAAAAAATCTTTTGGAATTTAACCAAAATGGTCATCCTACAGTATAATCTCTATATATAATCAATCTCTCTCACTCTTTTGCTGTTTGTTTTATACTATCCATTTGATGATGATGATGATGAAAATCAATTCATTGATGAAAAGATAGGTAAACACACATACACACAAACACATCAGGAAAAAAATAAATAAATCAAATACCGACCAAGTAGGATAAAAAAAGGCAAAAAGAATTTCTCAATATTATCATCATCATAGATCATATAATGATGATAACCTCAAAATGAAATAACGGTATCATCAGAAAAAAAACACACACACACTGTAAATCCTGTAAATGTGTGCACAAAATCATAAAAAAAATAAAACAACAACATAAAAACCGAACCGAACTTGTTTTTTTATATTCATTTATTCGGACTTATTTTTTTTGCATTGGAAAACCGAAATAGAGAAATGAAACAAAATGAAGAAGTGAAAAAAAAAGAAATCCCACTGAATATTTTTTTTTGTGAAGAAAAAAAACAACATTTGTGGCTGGTTGTAGTTGTTGTTCGACGGAATTCTCGGCATCAAAAATCAATCAACAAAGTTTTGTATATGGTGATGGTGATGTTCGGATCTCTTGTTTGATGATCATGATGATGATGATGATAATCACAATCACGAATGAATGAATTGAAAGAAAGAACTGAAGAAAAGATTAATGAAATGTCCGAAATGAAGCAAGCAAAAGAGATTGATTTGAGATGAACAACAACAACAACGACAAGTGACAAGGTTCACCCAACAAAAAGACAAATTCAAAAAAAAACCGGAAAAGATGAAATTAGAATGAATGACAGCAATTATAATCTCTAAAATGAAATGAAACAACAAAAATGGCTGAATGATTTCGATGACAGACAGACAGAGAAACAGACATTTCGTAGATATATATGCAAATCTTAGATTGTTCAGGTTCAAGTTTATAACAAGTAAGTAATATTAAATTCAGTGTAGGTAGATAGATTTTGAATATAAGAATTATTCAATTAGGCACCTTATCATCATCAACAACAAAATCATCAACACAGAAACATCTTTTTTGAATTGAATTAATTAAAAAACAACAACAACAACATACATAGAACAAATCATTTTTTGAACAGGAACAAAAAAAAAAAAAAAATATCAGTGTCACGACATTTACGACCAACGAAAAAGAAAAATCAATCAAAAAATTTTGGTGGAAAATATGTCCTGAAGATGATGATGAAGAGAAAAATGAATTAAATTTTTTTTTTCGTATGAAAACTAAACAAATATTGAAAGAATAGTAAAACTGAAACTTTTCTATCAAGTTGGTTTTTCTTTCATCAAATAAGAATCTTGTTTTTTTTAAACAAACAAACAAAACAAACCAAAGAAAAAGAAATGACGAAATGAAAGTTTTGGACTTTTTTTTCTAATTCATAACCAGATCAAATCAATGATGACCATCAAAAAATACATTGTGTTTGTATAATGTTTGTCAATTTTACAGATTTTTTTTTTTGTAAAAAGAAAATCACAAAATCCAAGAATCATTCAAAGATAAAGTAAAGTTTTTTGGTTGTTGTTGTTGATGAAAATGAGACTTTTGATAATGACGATAATGATGATGATGAAAAGTTGCAAATCAAAATTATCTGGAAAAAAAATTCTTAAACTAAACTAAACAACGCGACTATAAATATTAAATTTAATGGCAAGAATTTAGATGAAAAGAGAGAGAGAGGAGAAAAATTAACGATAAATATTTATCAATGTTGAAGAAAGACTGAAGAAAATTCTTAAGGATCAAAACCAGAATCCGGCAAAAACAACAACAACAACAAAAACATACTAATGACGATGATGATAAGATTCTTCTCATAGTAAAAGTATTATCAAAAGAATTTTTTTTTTCAGGATGTTTTTTTCTTTCGAAAAAGATTTAACCATTTAGTTTCAAGAATTTTTTTTTCTTCATCGTTAATACGTCTATATATTAGCCTAAATGATGATCATCATATGGTTGTTTGAAAAAAGAAAAGAAAATAACAACAACTCTTGGGATTGAAATGGCAAACAGAAAACAGAAAAAATCTTTGAAAATTTATGATGACAAAAAAACCATATTGAATGTTATTTATTGAGTGTAGATTGAAGAATAAATTCTGGATATATAAAAAAAACATATAACAATCATTGTGTTAAGGTAAAAAGCCATTTTCTCCAGAAATAAAAATCCAAAAAAAAAGAATCAAGAATAAAGAATCATCATTGTTATTTTGAATAGGATTTTTACCAAAAAAATGACAATATCCATAAATTGTAATTTAAAATATCAATATTTGATCATCATCTTGATCTGTTTTCTGTTACAGTTACGAAGGAAAAATTTTTTTGACAAAATCAATAACCAAAAATACAGTTCCAAATGGAACTGTATTTTCTTTTTTTAAAGGTTTTTTACAATTCAAAAGAAGAATAAATAAATCATTTAGGATAATAAAAATGTATGATCACGATTTTTTTTGTTTGTTTGTTAAAATATTGAAAATTTATTAATCTTGAAACGGACAGAAAAATGGACAACGAATGTGGACAGAATTTGTTTGTTTGTTTGTTGTTCACTTTAAACTTGGTGATGAACATGAAAATTTTTACAAGAAGAAAAATCATCATCATCATCCTGATTGGTGATAAGTCGATTGGTAAACATTTTAGATATTGTTCACCAAAAATTTTGATCGATTGGGTATTCTTGCGTATTTAACGTTCACGTTTTGTATAACAAACAAACAGCCAATTTTCACCACTTGAATTTTCCATTTTAAAAAATTTAAATTAATAAGAAAATCTGGCATTTATTAGGTTTTCTGTAGATTTTCGGAGAGGAAAAGGCCGTTATGTTTTTTTTCGTATATACTTAATAAGTGTTTTTTTTCTCGTTCTTGGCTGGTCAACCTGATGTATAATCATCCATGAATCATCATCAGCATCATCAAATTGAATGATGATGATAAAAAAAAACTGTAAAATTTCTTCGTTTCTCTCTTTTGCCCCCTTCGCCATTTTTTTCATATCAATCACATCTCAATACTGTACATTTTTTTTAAATGGAAAATTCTGTTCATCATTATCATTGAGTATAGTTGTAATGTGAATAAATAGTAGAAAAGAAATGATAATAATAAATTGATTGACCTGAACTTAGTCTGTTTGGTCGGTTGGTTGGTTGGTTAGTGAGTGGGAAATAGGGAGAAAAATAAAACGTTTGTTAATATCAAGAAGTTAATATAGAAGAATTTCTTGTTTCTCCTCTACATGTGTCTTGGTGGCTATGTGGTTGGTGGCTCTTTCTCTCTCTCTCTCTCTTCAAAGCCATTGATAATCTAATGATCTGTCAATTCTGTTAAATGTGATTGTGATGTCTATTTGTTTGATAAATTTACAGATGTTTCATTCATTCATTTTTTGGGGGCATCCATTTAACGGAAAGTTTTTCGGCAAAATACAATCATGCTTTTCCGAGGAAATTTTTCTCGTTTTTTGTTGATTATTATTATTATTTCCTTAAAAAGTCATAATAATAATAAAATTAGATTAAATTAACGATTTTTTTTATCGCTTTTATTCAGACCAAACACACACACACGCACGCAATCTATTATTTACACCATATATATTTGAAAAAAAAGAAGTGTAAATCATATTCAGATACAGATTAGATTCAGATTTTGATAGACACATACAAATAAATCTGGAATTAGAGTTTTTTTTCAAGACGTTTTTCTTCGTGAAGAAAAAAAATGTAATTTTTCTCCAGTTTTACAGAAATAAGACTGAGATTTTCTAGTCAAAAAAAAACATTAATCCTTCAAACATTTCATATGTAAAAACGATCGAAATAATAATAATGATCGATTATATGACATGGAAACACTATTGAAATCTTTCTTTTTTTTCTTCGTTACATGTTCAATATTGTCTTGTAATACTTTTGGACAGAAAATTATTATTAATATTCAAACGCACACACAAACACACATAAAAAAACAAATTAATAATAAAAATATTCAATTAAACAAATGATTATTTAGTGATGTTTAATGAACAATCAACATCGTTTAACGATAATCAAGATTTCAAAACTTCTTTTGATTCGTTTTTTCTTTTTATTGGGAAGGGGATGAAAATCTTTTTTTCTTTCATTTCTTTTCGGTTGAATATAAATCGATAAAAAATGGCAAAAAACACATACAATACACACCTTTAGGCAATCGATTATTTCTAATTAATCCTAAAGGGAAAAAAACAACAACAATAACAAAAAAAAAGTTGTTAATTTTGATTCACGATTTTCTAATTTGAATTGAATCGATATTTCGTTCGTTCATCATCTATATATGTTCTCTCTCTCTCACTCTCTATTCACGCTCGATGGTTTGATTTAAAAAAAAACAAAAGAATATCTAACGGATTTCTAATTCAAAGTACAGAGACACAAACACACACCATATATTCATCAAAAAGCCATTTATATCACTGATACACCATATGGCAAGTGCACAAAAAAAAACATTGACGTTTTTTTTTTGAAAAAAAATAAATTCATATGATCCATTTTTTAAAAAATGACAACGAAAAATTCATATGATGAAGAATAATCGAGTCAAATTGAAAAATGAATGGAAGAATTATACACATCCCGCACACACAAAGATGATGATAATAACCAGAAGACACGTGAGATTCTCCAGAATATTTGAAAACGAAAGAAAATGATCCAAATATAATAGCATTGGGAATCTGCGTGTGTGTGTATGTAGTCAATGTCAACGAGAGAGAAAAACCAAAAACGGAAACAAATTTTTTTTCTTCAAAAAAAAACGGATAATATTAAAATGGATCGATTTTTTTTTCGCCATTTTCGTCATACAACAACAACGACAACGGTAAAATATATTCATTTCCCGGATATTTGGAATTTTCTTCTTCTTTGGTATCATCAAGACACAAATGACATATGAAAAATGATGATGATGATGATGGAATCCATGGATAATCTTTTAAGGAACAACCAGACAGATGATAACAGCAAAAAAAGGGACATTTTCGTTTTTCTTAGGTTTTAGCCATTTCAAGTCAGTCAGTCAGTCAAAATTGAAGATTCAAATGTTCAAGCACTTTTTTCCCATCAATACAATCGATTTCATTAGAACAAAAAAACGAAAATGAATTATCTCTACATACACAGATGCGCCGACAAACAGAAATTCAATTCCATTCATGATAATGATCAATTCTGTTCGGCAAAAAGATTTTTTTGATTCTTTCTTTCTTTCGGTTTTTCTTAATGAGTTTTACACGATTTTTTCCCCGACAAAAAAAAATCCATGAAATAAGATACAAAAAAAAGAGTAACATTCTAGGCCAGTGAAACAAAACAAATTTCTCATCATCATCATCATTGTTTTTCAATCTTGATCATGATGTTCAAAAGCAAAAAAACGAAATTAGTCAACGTTAAATCGTTGTTAGATCGTTTTATTTTCGTTATCGAGAAATGATGCAATAATCAATTCAATAACAATCAACCAAATAAAAAAACTTGAAAAATCAATAATGAAAAATTATTGAAAAATCAAATAAATTGTTGGCCTTGTTTTGTTGACAACAACAACAACAACGAAAAACGACCAGATTTTTCAATTTAGTTTTCAATAATGAAAAAAGAATTTCTGTTTTTTGTTTTTTATTAAACAAGAAAAGCAAGCAAGCAAAACTGAAAACAAAAGAAAAGAAAAGGTGTAAGTAATTTTTTCAAACATTGCGAATGAATCAATTAGTTCGGAAATTTCATTTCATTTTTTTTTTGCTACAATCATCATGGCGGCGGATATTTGAAATAAATTGAAAATTTTGAAATTTTCTTTCATTTTTTGGTTAGTTGTCGAAAGAAAGTTGAAAAAAATTGATTTGATTCGTGTTTAGCGTACTAAATATATATATTTGATTTGATTTATAAAGTGAAAAAGCAAAAACGCACACCAATTGAGTGGAAATAGTGGAACAAAAAAAAACTTTTGCAAACAAAATCCATGTAATATGATTCATGATTTTATTACATTTTTCTTTCTGATTCAAATCAAAATGTATAAGTTTTGTTGTTTCTTCAAGTTTTCTTCATTCTCATCATTCAAAAAATTTTAGTTAGAAATAAAGAGATGAGGAAGACATTAATTTTCAAAACCAACCAACAACAACAACAACAAAGATTCACATCATTTTTCAATCTTGTCTTTTTATGTTTCCACATCGTTGTTCTTTATGAATTTTTTTTTTCACACAGTCAATCAATCAGTCCGGTCCATTAAGTCGAAACGGGAGAGAGGAAAATCACACAAAGTAAATCTTCATTTCTCAAGAACTCAAAAAGTATTCTTTTATTTTCTTTGATTTTTCAGAAAACAAAAAAAAATTGATAAAGAAAATTTATTTTAGTAATAAAACTTTAACGGTTATCTATTGAATCACCTACACATATGATGGGTAAATGGATGGATACAAATCGAGAAGAGAAAACAACAACAACAACAACAACATTGCTTTAATCTACCCTTCGGGTATTATTTTTTTTTAATATGAAAATTCCGGAATTTCCGAATTAATTTATAGCCCAAATTATTATAATATTTAATGATATGACCAATTAACTTTAACGAGCAGACAGCAATTATTCAAATATTCTTTCATATTGATAATGATTATGATGATGAAAAAAAAACAGGTGAGAAAATCATTTATTCAGGTAAAATCTGTTTTATATAAGTTTGATAACTTAATTTCTTCTTTAATTCAACAAAAACAACAACAACAACAACCGAAAAAAAATGTACATAATTTTCACATTAATTTCAATATTTTTCAAACATTTCATTTTTTTTTTTTTTTTTGATCTCAATCGATTTGCAATTGAATTTGATTAAGTTTAAATCAAATTCATAAATCATTCAATGTTTTTTCGTTTTTGAACAACTCTTTTGGATGAAAATCTTTTCAGATTTTTTCTTTCTATTGCAGAATTTACTTTGACATGACATTTATTTTATTTTTGAAGTGTGTAAATTTTTTATATGTTTCATTTGTAAATGCTGTCCATGATGTTGTTCATGTTGTTGGGGGATAGTGAAGGGTGCTAGAATCGTATAAATATCGAAAATAAATAACATCGGATATCAGATATCATCATCATCATCATCAGATCAAGAAATACGTATTTTACTTACTTACAAACGAATAAAGTGATCTAAAAAAACTGTCAAAATTGTCAACATTTGTTAAACACGCGACAATAACAACAACAACAACAACAACGACAATAATAATGATGAATTTGGATCGAAAAATGACATTCATACACTATATGGAGTGAAGAGAAAAGCAAAACAAAAATCGAAATAAAATGGAAATCCAAAAAAGAAAACGGAAATCAGCTTTTAATGTTTTTTTCTTTTCTTTTCATAGATCGAAAATACATGAAGAACACTCACTCACTCACTCACTAACACATTGAGAATTTCTTTTTCATTTTGACAAGTTCTAGAGTGAAAAAAAAAGAAGTGAAAAGAATCTTATTTTAGATTGTGTGTGCTTGTGGTTAGTGAACAGTTTCGAAATAGTTCAGTCACATCATTTTTGTAAACATCAACTAGAGAACCAAACGAATCACCAACGAAAATGATGGTCATCATTTTCATCATTGGTCATGAATGACCTTTGACCAAAATTCATATTTTCGGTTAATTAAATTAAATATTCCGTGAAAATTTGTTGTTGTTGTTGTTGTTTTATTTATATGCGAAAGAAGAAAAATATTTTCTCATCATCATCATCATTATTCAAATAGCTTCTGAAAATAGCTAACAAACAAACAAATTAAGATCAGGATTATATGATGATAAATTTGTCATTTAGGAAGAAAAACAAACAAAAAACAAACAAAACAGATAAAACGAATGTTCAAAGTGGATTGCAAAACGAAGAAAAAATTCAATTAATTAAAACAGGTTAATTAATTAATTCAATGCTCTTTGCTTGCTTGCTTAATTCATTCTTCAAAAATTTCATTCATTCCAATGTTTAATGACCTTTTGATGATGAGAAACTCTGTATGAAAAGTATCAAACAACAAACATCTTGAAAAGTCTTTAAAAAGTTTATATTTATTCTTGAGGAAAATTCAATTAAAAAAAACAAAAATTTTCAAAGTCGGTTTATGTTTATCATCATCATCATCGTTTTATTATGTTCATTGACTTTGTTTCTTCATTGGAAAATGATTTTTGTTTCTTCTTGTTGTTTCAAACAACGATGAATCTCAATTATTTACGATCAGAAAAAAAGGCAGAAAAAAAATCCTTATTATAATTCAGCGAACAGAAACAAAAAACAAAAAACAAAAATTTTGCAATTAAAATTCATCAGTAAATCCGGAAAAATGATTATGATCAAAATCATAAAATTTCAAATTTTTCGCATCGCTTGATTGAATAAATGAAATTAGAATCAAGAAAAAAAAAATCGATTGATAAAACAGCGAAACCTGAACTGATTGAAAAAAATGAAGAAATAAAGAATTCCAAAGGTAAAATGAAATTTGATTTGATATTCATTAGTCAATCAAGGATGTTTTGTTGTGGTTATGAAAAAAACGATTGAAAATTATTCTTCATTTTGTTTTGTTTTTGGTTTTTCGATTTGACCTTTGACCCTAATGAAAATAAACAAGCAGTAGATGCCTCGGTCACGACCTTTTCATATCCAAAAAATAATGATTGGATCAAAACAAAAAAACACCAGAGAAAATTTATTTTGATTATGATTATAATATATTGCTATGGCCACGGCATTGGCATTGAATAATATAATACAATATGGAGATTTTTGGAATTGGATTTTTTTTTGGATGATCACCTCGGTAACAGTGGTGAAAGTAAGTATTTTCTTTTTCTTTTTCTTTCATTTTTCCACTTAAAATAAACATTCATTTATTCATCAATGCTTTGTGATTAAATTGGATTTCTGGTTTTCTGTTGTTGTTGATATTTGTTAAGTGTGTGTGCTTGGTTTGGTTTATGTTTTTGATAATTTTCTCCAAAAAAAATATTGGTGACACATTGAAACATTCGTAAGGAAAAAAAAGACAGCATCAAGTTAATCCAATGGAAATTGTCAGTGTGGAAATTGAGAGAGAGAAAAAAAAGTCAACCATTTCTCTATAGTGAAAGTGAAAATGAAAATTTGTTAATTCACTCAACAAATTATTTAATGAAAATGAAAATTATTATTATCAATGATGATGATGATGATTGTTAATCCTATTTGGTGTCATCCAACCAACCACCCACCCACCCACTGTCATCATGCATTTTTGCTGTCTGTCTAAATGCGCATGTTCATTTCGAACATTTTTTCGAGTTTTTTCGTTTTTAAATTTTTTAAAATTTAACGATAATGATGACAATTGATAAACTGAGAAGAGGGATTAAAATGATCATCGTTTATCGTCTAACGGTCGGTCGGTCTCTCTTTTTTTCTCGGAATAAAATAAATTTAAAGTAATTTTTCCACAGAACACAGAACAGAGAAAACAAAAAATTAGTCAACCAGAAAAATTTTGGAAAATATTTTTTCATCAGAAAAAAAAACGAATTTGAAAAATTTTCAAGAATCATCATCAATATTATTGGCAACAAGAGAATCATTTTTTCTCTCTCTCTTTCTCTATCAATATTTCAAACTAAAAATAGATCCTAAATCAAACAACAACAACAACGTCAGATAAAGTCAATGAATTTTTGGTTCCATTTTTTTCCATAAAATTATTATCATTATTTGCAAACAAGGGAAAACGAAAGAAGACGAAAGAAAAGAAAAATTTCAATCTTTTCGATTGATCATTATTATTAAGGATATACAGTTTCTTTCTTTTTGGTCATAATTCAAAATTGAAAACAAAAAAAACAGAAAAACAGAAAAGAAAAACTTCAATATCCAATTATTATCAGTCAATAATGTTGATGATGATGATGATGATGATGATAATGATCTACATCATTTTTCATTTCAAAGTACAGTGTGTGTGTGTGTTTGTCAATTCATGACAAATGTTTGTTTGTTTGTTTGTTGTTGTTGGATGACACTGTCCTCGAACGACGATAACAACAACATGACCAGACAAAAAGATCCGGAAATCTCGTTTGTGAAAACAAGAAGATTTTCAATGAATAATGATGATTGAATCGCTTTTTTTTGTTTTGGATTCTACATATTTCAAGATTTGAATGTATGTGGTAAAACTTTAGATTTTTTTAAAAAACGGCATCATCTTTGTTGATATAGTAACAAAAACAGTTTGTTTTTTTTTGGGGTAAAAATAGTCCGGATTAACATCAATTGGCGTCAAATATATTATTATCATAAAGTATTAACGCAAATGGCCAAAAACAGAATGTTTTTCACTCTTTTTTTTACACAATATTTATCTAAAAGAAAAGAAAGAAATTTCCATAATCCATGAGGAAAAAAAATTCTTCAAATCAGTCAATTTTCATATTTGGCTGTTTCAAATTCAAATGGATCAACAGAATAAAACAGCAGCAGCAGGCTTTATAAAACAAACAAAAATTTCCATTCACTTTAGCATAGCGATAAATCTTGTTTTTTTTCTTCTTCTTCTAAATACAAAAAAATATATAAGTGTCAGGATCAAGGATTTAATGTTAATGTTGAAATGTTGTTTTCTTCTTTTCTTTCTATTTTTGGTGAATAACGAGTATTACACACATACACACATACTATAAAAGTAATAAATCGAGGCCAATCGATCACAGATTAGATATTTTTCATTTTGCGCTCTATTTTCAGACATTTTTTTTTCTAAATTCTTTTGCCGCTGTATTCACAGTGTGTGTGTCATGAAATAAATGAACAGAAATCTAGATTGTCAAATCACAAAGATGATCACCATCCTGATGATGGCCAGAAGCGATTTTTTTTTTCGTTCGGATGTTTACATCATGATTTAAATGAATGAATGAATGAAAATTTGATCAAATTTTTTGCAAATAAATAAACAAAACAAAAAAACACTTCGTTATTGTTGTTGTCAATATTTTCCTTTTGAATGAATGAATAAAAATATCCAATTCAAGAGAAACAAACAACGAAATTGGAATCAAAAAAAAACACGGTCGGTTGATATATATTTGAAATGAAACACACACAAAAACTGTAAAATTGACCTAGAAAAAAAAAGGAAAAATGTGATTTCTTCTTCTTCTTCTTCTTCGTCGTTTTCTACCATTAAAGTCCATTTCACACCTCATTAATAATTAGGTAATTTTTCAGCAAAAAAAAACGTGACTTTTTTCCTCTGAAGAAAATGGTGGTTTTTTTTGGTCGATGTAAACGAATGAAAAAAACTACTTGACATGATAAAATTGTCAACAGGTTATGTTCCTGTTTATAATAATTTGTTGTTGTTGTTGTTGTTGTTATGTGGTAATTAATGATTAAACATAATTAACATAATCATTTTCATCATCATAATCATCATCATGATCATCAACAACAAACACAACAACCAATCATCATCCTAGATGTCCTAGTTTTGGTTTTTTGTTCGAGATGATGTAGCAAAATTGATTATGGTTATTTAAATAATAATGATCATCCGGGTTCATCAAGATTTTTTTAAATCAGTTATTTCTGGTTGGAAAAAAAATTGGGGAGGGTGGTGTTAAAAGGATGTTGAACAAATGAAGAATTGACTAAATTGAAATTAATTTTCATTTGAAAAACAAACAAACAAAAAAAAATCAATTCATTCAATCAAACACGTGTTTTGTCAAACGACTAACTAACTAACTAATAATTCACACGTGTTTGATATTTCAAAAATTTCATTCGAATTTCTTCGTTTAAATCATAATCTTTAATAATAATTTACGACATATGAAAAAGATTAATCAATCTAGTCGCCTTTCAAACCAAACTAAACCGACTAGCCAGCCAGCCAGCCAGCCATAAACTAATCATTTTAACCACCAACTAACTAACTGGATGAAGAAGAAAAAAAGGGGTTAAACTAAAAAAAACAGCAAAATGATAAATGTCATCATCATTATGATGATGATGATGATGAAAAATACTTTTGGTGACAATTTGACAGAGAAAAGATGGATTGAAATTTTTAAAAAATGTTTCATCAGAAGCTAAAATAATTTTTTTTTGGAAAAGGGCTTTTTTCATTCAGTTTTTCCAATTTTGAAATAAAATTTCCAAATGACCTAGAATAGAAGTGAGAATTTTTCAGTGAAAAAAATTCAGTTAATTCAATCGATCGATAGAAAAAAAACCCTCAAAGCAATATTTTTTTTTCGTAAAAAAAATTATTATTATTATTTTAACACAGAAGGCCAAAAATCGATCACAATAGTTTTGTTTTTTGTGACTTTTCACCACCACCGCCATCACCATTAACATCATCATCATCATAACAACACTGTTATCGCTTTCATCATCAATTCAGTTCTCGCACATCACTATAATAATGATGATAATGACCTGAGGTCAAAAAAGAGAGTGGGCAAAATTAGAAGAATTTTTTCCGTAAACAAGCTGTTCGTAAGTTTAAAAATAAAATTTAAAAAAAAAACTATAAAATCCTATCCGTGTGAATGCTGTTTTAAAGTTTTTTTTGAAATTTTTTCTCTTAACGTTTTTTTGTTCGGTTTTCAACTTTGAACAGAAGAAGAAAAATATGTTCGAGGACCTTGGAACTTTGGAGGTTTGATCGACAATGATCGTTTGGACATGATGATAATGATGATCATCATCATCACGATGACCTCTACCACTGAAAAGAACAAAAATTATTATTGTTATCCAAAAAGAAAAAATCAGATGGTAGTGGCTAATGATAATGATGGTCGGTTGGTTGGTTAATGGACATCGACAAATGACCACGATAAAACCAAGACGACAATGTTGTCCGTTGTTGTTTTCATAAATTCTCGTTATTTTTTTTAAAATTCATTTTTCATACTTCTGGTTTCTCACAACGTACAGACACACAGACATTTTAGAGTTTCCAATTGCAAGTGCAATATATATTGAGTGATTCAATTTTCAACCAAACAAAATACGCCGCGCATATATAGCTTGCGTAGTTCGGCTTGGTTGTTGTTTTTTTCAAACAAACAAACAAACAACAACAACAACAGAAAAGAAAATCCTGGTTGGTCGGTTGAGCTCAGTGGATCCAATCTCATTCACTTCACTCAACTTACATTAACTAACTCAGATGACAAAAACCAAACCAAAAAGAAAAAAAAATTGCACAGGCAAAACCAGACTACATAGAGAAAAATGATCATTTATTTTCCTCTCTTACTCTCTCTCTCTCTCACTCTCTGTATGAATCACACAAACAGCTTGCTTGATTGCTTGCTTGCTGTTTAAATATATTTAGGTCTGTGTCTGACCAGAGAAAACAAAAATTGAAAATAGCTGCCGTAGTTAGCAAGCAGTTTTGAATAGGTCTATTCTTTTATTATTATGATGATGATGATGGGGGGAAGGAAGGAAAGAAAAATGTTAACAGAAAGTGAAGGGGAAAACCAAAAAAAAAAAAAAAATTCAATTTTTCATAGATCTGACCAATAAATATCGAACCAAAACCAAAAAAATAATAATAATAATAAAGGCCAGCTGCCAAATTCGTGCATATATGGTGATGATGAACGTACCAAATTCATTAAAAAAAATTTTACATGAAACAGGGTCGTATCATTGGTTGGAGAAAAAAAATGATTTAGAAGAAGAAAAATGAAACGAAAGAAGAGAACGAGAAGAGAAAAAACAATTTGAGACCCAAAAGAAACCAAAAAACCACTTTTAAATGTTAATGATCAATTAGGATTTCTCTCAAAGAGAAAAAACAACAAACAAATGTCCACAATGTCAGCCACTAAGGTAACTGATAACAACAACAACAACAACGGTGTGAACATTATGAATACAAAAAAAAACTGCTGAAACAAAGTAAACAGAAGAAGAAAAAAAAATGTTCCAGAAACAAAGCAAAATTTTTGTTGTTGTTGTTGTTGAAAATATCAACAAGGAAAAAAAAATTGTGTCGATGTTTTTTTTTGTTTTTGTTCGGGGAATATTTATCCCAGAGAAACAAAAGTGTTAAACTGACCTGTTTTGTTTTTGTTGTTGTGATCGATAATTTTTTAATTAAATTATGATAAATTTGTTGTTGTTGTTATTTGTTTCACAAAACAAATTACTTTTATAAGTAGCTAAAAATTGTATCAATCAATGAATATCGATCGATTGATCGATTTGATTTGATTTGATTTGAAATCAAAATACCATCATATTTTTACGATAATGATCAATATCGTTGGGAGAAAAAAAAAGAATGGTTGTATTGTAGTAGACGACGTTTATTTAATTGATCGATATCGATCGATTTTTTATTATTGGTTGGCTTTTTGTAAATTAAAATCAAATCACTATGACAATCGATTTTTTCTATTTTTTGGTTGTTATTATTATCGATTTCAGTTTATTGTGAAAAATGATAATGATGATATTGAAACTGGATAAAGAAAAAACACTGAAACACACACACACACACATACACCTGATCAATGAATTTGATTATCGATTGAATTTGGATGACATTTAATTTAATTTAGTTGAAATTTTACTCAAAAATCACTGCCACCTGTAATTTAAATGTAATTCACGGTAAACACACACATAAACACACACAAACACAATGAAAAATGAGATCAATTTAATTGATTGATTCAAAGGGTTGATTCAAATTTCAACAAAAAAAAAATTCACGTGTTATACACAAGTGGAATTGATTTGATTCTTTTTTTTTTTTTGATGTTAAATATTCTGATTCTGTCAGTTGTTGTTGTTGTTGTTGTTGTCAGAATATGATAATTAGATGCCTACAATAACAACCAACAATGTCCATCTTGTATCATCCAATAATGATCATGATATCAAAATATCTATTTTAACTTTGTCAGTCAATGGCTGCCATCATAATGTTGTTGTTGATGGTTGAATGGTTGGTTCGACATTATCATTTGCATTCACAAGCACACACACACAACTTTCAAATATTACATAGATAAAACATTGTCTCTCATCTTTTTCTTTTGATATTTTTTTTCCTACAACTAATCAAATCACTTCTACCTTTTTTATTTTCGGAATTGGTACTAGTAGCAATAGGAACTGTATTTGGATACTTTTTTTCTTGGATCATTTTTCCAACTACTACTACTACCATTTGTACAGACGATAATAAACAAACATAATAGAAAGAAAAAAAAAGAATAAAATCCTAAAGAAGAAGTGGCATATCGTAAACGAAACAGGATCCGAAAAAACAAGTGATAAAAATATCAAGTAAAGAATGAAACAGAATAAAACAAAATTTAAATTCAAAAAAATCCGCTAAAAATTCTGTTTTTTTTTGGCGCCATTCGATGATTCTGCAACACAGTCTCATACACAAATATCGTGATTGATCAAATCAATTATTTTAACAAAGTAAATATAGATAAATAAATCCTGAAAACAAAATAAAACAGAAAACCGAATCCAGTTAAATTCAATTTTCTTCACATTGATTGACAATTAATTAATTTCTTTTTTTTTCGTTTCGTTTTGTTTTGTTTCTTCAATAAACTTGAACCAACAGAAATGGGAGAATCTTTGCTGAAATTGTCTTCCGAATAACAAAACCAGAAAATGGACAAACGAATTTCAAATGTGACATGATGATCATGATGATGACAATCTTTACAAACCAAACCTTAAAAAAAACATAAACGATGATGACAGCCAATAGAATTTTTGAAATGAAAAGTTTTTTCCTTTTTTTCTGGTTTCTGGCCTAATGAAACAACAGGAACAAAAAAACAGATCAATTCAATTGAAATATTTTTCTTTTTATAATGAAAAGAAGAAGAAAAAAAATCTAGGGTCAGCAAATGAAATATAGAAAATTACTATTATTTCTTTCTTTTCTTTTTTTTTTGACCATCCAAACAAACAATTGTGACTTGTCATGCCATTCACACACACGCACAAATACATAATACCCGGCTTGTTCCATTTCTGTCATTATAAATCTAACCATTAGTATGATAGTATCCCGGACTATTCCATCAATTCAATTCATTTCAATTTATTTTTTTCGTATAGGTTTGATCCATTTTTCTTCTTCTTTTTTTTCATACTCTATTATTGTTTGTAATGATGATGATGAAAATGAGGATGGTGCATTTTGAAAAAATAGAAATAGAAATACCGACAACACACAGTAGTGGTGAATGAAATGAAATGATGAATGAATAATGATGGTGGTCTTGATATATATGGCAATTGAATATTGCACGTGCATCCAAAAAAAAACATCATCTCTATACTTGAACGATAGGGTGGGATTCAATGTAAATGGATAGTGATTGAGGGGAAGAGGAGGAGGGGGAAAAATGATTGCCCAACAGTGTGAGAGAGAGATTGTTCCGTATGGCCTTTCGAACTATATACACACGGTCGGTCAGAGGTTATATTTATTTGAAAAAAATAAATCCCCATGTGAGAGTGGGGGTGGGTGGGTGGCAAAGAAGAATTTAAGCTACAACAACAAAATTGCTATTAAAATGTCGCCCATTTTTTTTCGTTTGTTTAAATGATGATGAGGGGTGGATGGCAAGGGGGATACAGAAAAAAAGAATCAAAATGGCTATCCATCCATCCATCTATCTATCTGTTCGACTATCTTTACTGGATATTCGAATTCTATTCTATTCTATTCTGTTTTGACAATGACACCATATCCAAAACGAAAAACACAAAAATCGGATCGTCCAAATGTATGTATGTTTTTGTTCATTGATTTTTCGCCAATATTTGATTGGTCGATATTTTTTTCAATTCAATTCAATTCAATGCAATGGATGATTGCACCGCAATGATGATGATGAGGGGATGAATTGAAAACAAAGCCAAAAACGAAAATTTAATTGATTCCATGTTCAGAGAGAGAGAGAGAGAAAAAATGATCAATTTTTTTTCAAAAAATCAAAATAATGATTATGATCTTTGGTGAAAGAAATATAGCAATCTTTTTGTTTTGTTTCGTTTCAACAAAAGACATTTGGGAATTAAGGGTTTTTTCTGGCTTTAATGTTCTGTTTTTGTCTGGTTATTCTTTTTTTTCTTTTTTTTCCCGAATTGACAATTCAAAGGGGGATGGAAAAAAATCCAAGCTCGTAAATTTCAAATAAATTGTTATTTTATACAAACAAACAAACAAACAGAAAGCAGTTAGCAGCAGCAGCAAGCAGTATTAAATTGCTTGACCGCTTTGTTTTTTGCTTCGAAATTGTTTGTTGCATAAAATAAATTGATAAATAAATGAATGAATGAACCTCAAGTAAACATCATTCACCGCCGCCACCACCACCACCCCCGCTTAAATAATAATTGGTCATCAGAGATGTTATAATAATAATAATAACAATAATAAAATAGAAATTGAACAAGTGAGAAAAGAAAGAAACGAAAACTTTACTTGTTATCATTGTAGCGTAACACAAAGAAAATTTTTTCCAAAATATAATGATGATGACAAATGTAAAAGTGCAAAAATAGATATAGGATTCTTTTGACTGTATTCAACTTGACCGTAAGGTCATTTAATGTTCAGCATAATGATGAGGTCATCATACTGAAATGGACGGTAATGGTGGTGGTGGTGGTGTTGGTGTTGGTGACCGGCTATCATCAACAGCAACAATTTAGTGGTACGCGTGGGTGGAAATATAGTTTGTTTTTTTTGCATTTGTTATAGTGTGATTAGATAGTGATGGATAGTTTGGATTTTCTGGGCTTGAAAAAAAAACAATAATCTCAAATCTCATGTCATCATCATCATCATCATTTATCGGGGTATATCTTTTTTTGTTGTTGTTGTTGTTGAACATCATCAACATTGGATGATGATGATGACTAAGGATACATTGTACACCCACGCGTATAAAGAATTTGATGATCAAATGAGGATGAGGATGAAAATGAAAAGTTTCACCAAACAAACAAACAAAACAAAACATCCACTTGGATATCATCTTCTTGTTAGATAAGATAAGAGAAGAAGAATTCATTATTGATTACACACACACACTGTTCAGCTATTTCAAGTTTATATATTCAAAGATCTTCAAAATGATACAATGAACTAAACCAAAACCAAAACCAGAAAAGAGAATAAAGTTTTTTTCTTGCTCATTTATTTATTCTACATTTTCAAAAAAAGAATATTCACTTTGTTTGTTTGTTTCGTCCACTTATATCTCCGGTCACTTAATTCTGGATAATAATCTTTTTTTTTGATATTCATTCATTCATTCATTCATCTTGATGTTGATGATAATGATGATCATTAATTTAATCAATAAGTATTACAGATTTTAATTTTTGGTAACAAAATATAATACATTTTATAAATTTATAAATAAAGATTATTGAACCATATATTTTATTAATTTATTATAAATTTATAATGAATGAATTGTATCCAGTAGAAAAAAGTAACATTTTTTTTGGGTTGTTTTTAAACTAAATTGATTGAATCATTACAACAATGTTTCATCAACATTTTCATCACACACACACACACACACATGAGAGAGTGAAAATGTAACTAACTAAATTCAATCAACCAGAATCAATAATGAGAGCAAATTTTTACACAGAATTCATTTATATAGACACACACCGGGAATGGTTGAGTCTATAGAATACAATCATCATCATCATCATTACCTGGAATGGAGAAAAAAAATTGACCACATTATAAATGGGAATCTATTATCAAGATTGAATGAATTTTTGGCGTGTTTTTATACGATAAATGAATGATTATTTATCGAAATACATAGTTCAGTTTATCATTGTCATTAGATTAATTAATGAGAAAAAGAAATTATTATTATTCATTAAATTTTCAATGTAATTTGGAAACAGAGAAAATTACAATTTATAGCAAAGTGTTTGCAGTTTTTGAAAAGTTTTTCCAGACTACAAAACATGACAAACATTATGAATGAATGGAAAAAAGTGTGTTTTCAAAAAAAAATTCAATCAGATTCTAACAAAAGTTTGTTTGTTTATTTTCGACTGTCCGGCTCAAAAAAAATTTACAGTTTTTTTTCCCGTTTCCAATCCAATTAAATGTTCATTTATCATCGAATCAAATCCTGGACAAAACGAAAAAACAAAAACAAAAAATCGATCGATTTGTTAGGGTAGAAATAGTCCCTAGACCTAGATCAGTATCATCCGTATATTGTAAATTTATTACATGGGTGTCATTTTTTGTTGTTGTTGTTTTTTATGTCATTTCTCCGGTTGATTTTTAATCTATAGGAAACAAAAAAAATAAAAAATAAATTACAATTTAGGCTGGGAAAAAAAGAAAACTTTTTGTTGTTGTTGAAATCCATCGGCCTATCTTTGGGATTTTTTTTTCGTTATTGTTAAAAGTCGGTTATATAACGGAATATATGGAATTTACTTTCGAAAAAGTAAAAAAGTCAAAAGAATTTTTCTTGGTGGAGATGATGGTGTCAGTAGTGGCGGTAGATCATTTGTCAATAATGATAATGGTCATTTTTTTTTGGTTTTTTGTTTTGCATTTCGTTTATGGAAACATTACCGAAATGGATATATTTTCTCAAGAAATTTTTCCAATCATTTTGATTATCAATCAATTCTAATTGGTTTTTTTTGGATCGATTTTTGACCAAAAAACAAGATTTTCTTTGCTGTTTTTCGCTATTCATTGTTCTAAAACAAAACAAAAAAAATCCTTTCCTTTTTAGTAATCAATGAGAAAAAAAAGGTCGATTCAAAACAAATGTCACAGGACTGGTGGAAATGACATTGTTTTTTTTGAAAATTTTTCAAAACTGACAAAATCAAAATCAAAAAACAAACAAATTTCGCCGGAAACGCGTATAAAACGCGTATTGTCGTCATTTTTCTTCTTTTGTTGCATATCAAATTACCACAAAAAAAGTCTTTATGATTTAAATGTGAAACATGTGCGTGTTTTTCGTTTTTTTCGTTTTGGCTATGCCGATAAAATATAAATAGATCTCCATTATGATACAAATAATGATGATGATGATGATGAATTTGGAAAATTGTTTGGTTCAGTCCATTCAGTTTATTCTCTCTGTGATTCCACATAGAAACATTGTGGGCAACATCCAACAGAAAAAAAACATGAGTAAAATGTGGTCATTAATAAATCTCAATTTTTTTCGGATTTTGATTGCTTTTGCTTCAAAATTCGACACACACAAAAACGAAACAACAACAACATCAACAACGAAACAAAATCCACCCATCTCATCACATTTATATTCCAATGATGATGATAAACGATCATTTTAGAAATCAGTTTTGAAAATCTGGCCACAAACACGTGTAATCTTAATGGTGGTTAATAAAAAAATTCATTCAAGGTCAATTATATGAAATGATTCAACAATTAAACTTATTTGAAAAACTTTATTTTATTTAAACACAAATAAAAACATCCAAATCAATTATTTTCATACGAGTTCTTTCATAAACTAATCACACCAAAACTCAACGGTTTTTTTTTACTCATACCATCCATCGAACCCTTCGTCGATGACGTGACGGTTCAGATCGTCACATCTCCCGGCCTCCAATTGGAAATCATCCGGTGAATGGAATAACCGAAGCTTATTTGAATGGATGATTTCGGTTTCACGTTTTTCAGGTTGATTTCTACGATCAATTTCGTAACTGACATCGGAAAGTTTCCTTAAGATCGTATACGGACCTTCCATAACTGATGTCAATTTGCCATTATTAGGATGCCAGGCGACTTGTACCACGACTTTATCACCAACCTGAAAACACGGACGTTGAAATTTCTGATCATAATAGCTTTTGTTTTTATCGTGGCTTTGATTTGATCTATGATAAGCTATTCTTCTAGCTTCATCAATTGTCATATTCTTATCCATTCTGAACTGTTCATACGGCAAAACTCCATACAACAAAAATGCTGGTGAAAATCCAGTGGATTCATGTGGAGTGTTATTGTATTCATGAACAGCATCTTCTGCTAATTTAGTCCAATTTTTCTTGATAATTTTTGGATCATTGATTTTGCAACGAATTCTTTTTACAATTTCTTGGTTAGTCCTTTCATTACACCCATTACATTGTGGATTCGCTGTTGAAGTCGTTAAACGTTTGATGTTATGTTTTTCAAGAAAACGACGGTAATATGATGATCGAAAAGCTGTACCTTTGTCAGTTAAAATTTGTTTGATTGGACCGGCTTTTAACATTTGTTGCACAACACCCACATATGCTTCTTTTGATGTAGACGTGTGGGGAAATACCCAAGCATATCTTGTACAATTATCAACTACCAGATGAATTAAGTTTTTCCTAGAGCCATATTTACCAAATCCAAGAACGGTGTCCATAGATACTAAATCGAATGGTTGTGGAGCAGGAGGCAGTTGTTCCAATACAGCGAATTTCTTTAATTTGGTCTTTTTATTTTTCTGGCAGATCTCACAATGTTTGACATAATTGCTAATATCGATAATGATGTTACGCCAGTAGTAGGTAGGTGATATTAATCGGATCATCTTTTTTGTGCCCGGATGGCCAAATCTTTCATGGGCTTCGGATAATATCTTTTTTCTTAAGGTTTCGGGTACTACAATCTTCTTCAGACCTTTTCCCCGCCTGATCCGAAGTCCATCTTCTAATTCAAATTTATCTTTATCACTCATTTTTTCTTGTTCAACTGACATTTCAACTTTGTTGATCAAATTCACTTGTGGAACTCTAGACAATGCGTCTGCTTCGTAATTGCCAGAACCACTCTTGTATTTAATTATCAGATCATATGTAGAAATCAATAATGACCATCTAAAAAGTCGTCCAGTTAACTTTTTATAATTTTTCAACCATTGTAATGCGGAATGATCCGTGTAAACTGTCGTATGTTGACCATACACATAACAATGCCATTTTTTCAAAGCTTCCACTATGGCTAAACATTCTAATTCGGTGATGGCATAATTTTCTTCATGTTTCAGAAGTTTCCGTGAAAAATAAGATATTGGTAATTCGTCACCATTTGCTTGTTTTTGTTTTAAAACAGCACCAATGCCTTGTTGACTGGCATCGCAATAGATGATACATGGCTTAATCGGATCAAAAATGGTCAATATTGGTTTAGATGCCAATTCTTCTTTCAATTTATTGAAGGCTTTTTCACATTGATCTGACCAATTCCATATCACATCTTTTTTCAAAAGATTGGTCAGAGGTCGACGTATCATTGCATGATTGTGAATGTGTTTATGGTAAACATTTTCCATACCCAAAAATCTTTGCAGCTGTTTCATATCTTGTGGCTGTGGAAAATCAACTATAGCACGGATATTTTCATTATTTGGTTGAATTGAATTGAATGAAATTGTATGACCCAAGAAATCAATTTGTTCTTTCGCGAATTCACATTTATTAGGCTTGAATTTAGCATTTTCTGATTCGAATGCAGTTAAAACTTTATCTAAATCTTGAAGATGTTGATCAAATGTTTCCGAAAATATGATGATATCGTCGAAATAATTCTCAACATTCGTGAGGTGATGTTTCAAAATAATTTGACGAAGAGCGCGTTGGAATGTAGCAGGCGCGTTCTTCAAGCCGAATGGCATAACGGTCCATTCATAATGACCGGTATGTGTTGAAAAAGCTGTTTTGTAAACATCATCAGAGGCCATCGGTATGTGCCAATAACCGGAACTGATATCAAGTTTAGTGAAATACTTTTTATCATACAATTTATCAAGAATATCATCAATCCGTGGAATTGGTTGTGGATCAGTTACGGTGATTTGGTTCAACTTTCGGTAGTCGATACATAAACGAGTTTTGCCTTCACCCTTCTTTTCAGCTAATGTTACTGGAAAAGAATAAGGTGACGTTGATGGCCTAATAAAACTACTTTCCAAAAGTTGTTGAACCGTCCGATCAATAATTTCATTTTCTTTGGGTGAAGTCCTATAAGGACGAATGAAGATAGGCATTTCATTTGTAAGATTAATCCGATGAGATTCTATGTCGATACATCCTACATCATTCTTTGATTGTGAAAAACTATTTCTATGTTTATCAATCAAATCAATTATATTGGAGCATTGACGTTGATTCAAATTAGGATTGATAATGAATTCAGTGTTTGATTGATTTACTGGTTGATTGTTGTTTGCTGATTGTTGATTTGATTGTTGTGATTGAAATGAATTATTGAAATTACAATCATTTGAATTTAGTAAAATATCATTCTGTGTTAATTGATTATTATTCAAATTTAATTTGAGATTGAATAATTGACTGGTATCAAGTCCCAACAGTAAATCAGTATTCAAATTTCTGATCACATGGGCTTTAACCGTATGTTGAATTTTACCAATTTGAAGATGAACAAGCACGCAGCCTAGGGATGTTGTTGTATTATCTAATTGTCTAATATTAATAACAGAATTTTGTTTTAAATCAATTTTTAATTTATTAAAAAGTTTTCGTGAGATACAGGTAATATCAGCTCCAGTATCTAAGAAAGCTTTTACAATCTGATCATTAATAATACAATTAAAAAAAATCATTCCACTAGGCTGCTGTTGGCGTTTCCCTGATTAGCAGCACTAATGGTTGATGATGAATGGTCAATTAATTGAGATTGATTGGTAGTACCTCTTTGATTACAAATTACAGCTGAATGAGGCCCACGACAAAAACGACAAGAATAACGTGATTGACATTCATTGATTGTATGGTTTGGTCGAAGACATCGAAGACATAACTTCTTATTCTTTACGATTCGTTCTTTTTCACTATTTGTCAGATTAGCGTTGCAATAAATAGTTTTGTGACTGCCATTGCAAATTAAACAAGCGTAATTATTTGAATTTCGGTTGGAATTACTCAAATTTACTGCCGCATTTGATGTTGTTCGTCCAATGTCAAGCTCTCTCAATCCATTAAGATCTTCTTCAAATAAATTCAACATGTCTTCACAAGATGTAGTAGATGAAAACAAACGTTGTATTTCGCCGAACCAGCATAAAGCCATTTTCCTTTTCATATAATAATTGATAAATTCATCATCCATTTTCGTTTGATTGGCGAAATGAAAAACTTTTCTCAACTTCATGAAAACCGACTTGACACTTTCAATATTATTTTTATTAGCTTTAGGCAAATTTTCAAGCATTTTCCTGATCTCCGACTTGATGCGAATGGTACTTGCATATTCCTTTTTTAACAATTCGATTGCTTGTTTATAACCATCTTCCGTACCTTCAATGCATTCAATTAATTCATGAGGATTCCCAACCAAAAACGATTTTAATCTTGATAGCTTTTCATGACCAGACATATTTGGATGGATCGAGATTAATTCTTCAAAATCTTGAATAAAAAATCGGAATTTCATGATATCCCCATCAAATTTGGGTAATTCTCGTTTTTTAAAATCATTTGCAGCGACCACGTGGTTTACACCACTGAAATATTTTGTCAAGTGTGCACAACTTGTTCCATATCTTTCAATTTCCTCTTGAACATAGCCATGACCATCCAATTCATCGTCAATTTGGAACAAACGTGAGATTTTTTGCGTCACTAATTCTTTCATATTTTCTGTTTTTTCCAAACAATTAGACTGGGCCTGGTTAAACTTTCGTGTTACCCATTGTCTTATAGTAGTACGTTCGTTGATAAGAGTGTCGAAATCCATTGGGATATTCCCGCACAGGTTCGAATCCTGTTGGCTTTTGAAATGATTCAACAATTAAACTTATTTGAAAAACTTTATTTTATTTAAACACAAATAAAAACATCCAAATCAATTATTTTCATACGAGTTCTTTCATAAACTAATCACACCAAAACTCAACGGTTTTT